>NW_022145611.1:14364216-14964216 GCF_000002235.5 Strongylocentrotus purpuratus
CAGGAATGAAGAGCATGAAGTGGGCCAGTTTGAATACCAACATTTGTAATAGGCTATGATTTGAATCTAATGCATGCAAAACTGTCTGGCTGTCTTTTCCTGTGTCAGTTTCGGTCCCTTCTTTGGTTAGTAAAGAGACCACTTTGTGCCCGGGACCACCTGTAAAATTTGTCAACAATCTTCACATTGCTAGCAGGTTTTACAGGTAGTTGACAACCAACTTCATCAGCTGAGAAGCACAGAGTGTTGTCTCAACACAACATTGTAAACCATGGATTATTATGAGGTGAAAAGAGATGAATGGAATGATGTCGCTGAAACACATGTATTAAAGCATTAAAAACTGAGAAATATCTGCCAAAACAGGGACAAAGTAAGAACAACAACAAAAATTTAAAAAAGACCAACCAACCAAGGTGCTGGCACCTAAAGGGCAATACAACATTCTTGTTTAGGCCTAGTAATACCTCAAGGAGTTCTTTACATCTTGCGATAACAAGGGTAATACCTCTAATTAAAAAGCATTGACCTATTAACCAAAACTCTAGTCAAATTCTTCCAATGATGATACATACTATCATCAAGTTTGAACCCAATTACAATAGCACGGGTAAAACCTTTAGTTTCAGGAATTGATCTTAGACCCCATTTACCCAAAATCTGATCAGATCATTTTCCTAGGGCGGTACATATACTATCAGTTTGAGCCTCATATCTCTAGTGTGGTTCTTGAGATATTGCGACTGACTAAAATTTTGGTCTCCAATTATGTACAAGTCTGTAGAAAGGAAAATATTCTGTGGTTTTTAAAATCACCAAAACAATTAAAAATGACAATATGGCATCTCCTGTATGAACATGAGACTGACCTTGTGCAAAGACTGAATACGGGCTTCTTGAGGCATGAAAGTCTTCTAGAGAAACTTTTGAGCTTGATGTTCTGGAGGTCAACTAGGGTCAAAAGGGGAGGGACCCCTCCTGGGTATCATGGGTGGCCTCCGGCTCCTGTAAAAAAAGAAGACAAAATTGGGATTCCAGATTAGCATGAAAATGCATTCATTTGCTATGAGGCCAGTTACAGAAGTGATCAACAGTACATACATGTACATGTACATGTACATGTATATATTTACCGAGGGCCAACATGGAATAAAGCCCCAGAGACCTACATGTATGTTGATCTCAATCAGCTTCTGCACAACTTTCTTTTTCAATCTTGTGGACTTTTGGTCTCCTGGGTTGTTCCTTTTTTAAATCTTTAAGTCTTGAAACCTTTTAATATCAGACTTGTGAATTATTTATGTGCATGCTTTATGTATAAGCCTTATTTGACGATTCACCGACATTGTATGCTTTCACACACAATTATTTTTAAAAACGATTCCAAAAGGGATCTTTATGACTTAATAGGCCCATTATGAGTGTCTTCCTCAGTGGCCTATCTATGGGGGTGGCAGAGGGGGCACGTGCCCTGGGCGGCACTTGAAGGGCCGCAAACAATAAACAAGAGGTCCACTGACCTTATGCTCAACTGAGCTGATGAAATAAGAGCTTCACATTCTTCCCCAACCCTCTAGGGAGATGGGATTTCTGGTATGATGTAACACATAAACAGGGCACACTGCCTCAAAGCCATATGGAGAGGCTCTTCTTAAATACCTTTTGATCCCTTCTGCCTCTATAATTTGCTATAAAGTCACATATCCAACAATGCCTTTCATAGAGGAATAATAATATTTAAAACATCTTTAATTCTTGCTACTGAGAAAACCAATTAAGATTCCTTATTCTATTAAAGAATTTTCAAACAATGTTTAGTTAGAATCCAATGATGATTTTTGTCTGTGATATAATAATAATAATAATACATAACATTTATTAGACGCTTAATACGGGTGTTTCCAAGCGCACCATTGTCAGACTTAAGATTACCAACTAAAGCTTATAATAAACACAAAAAATATAAATCTGTTCTTTATTCAATAAATCATGCATGTTATAACAAAAATAAAAATGAGATCAAACATAAGGACAAACATAAGATCAAACAAACAAAGAATAAGATGGTGAGCACCTCCTTTGACCGACTCACAACTGCAGAATATCTTTCATGAATTAAAAAGGTGCGTTTTCAGCAAGGACTTAAACTGGTCAAGAGAATGAGTATTATGAATATGCGCTGGTAATTTATTCCAAAGGATAGGGGCATTTACTGAAAAAGCTTGATCGCCATATTTTGTAACACAACAAGGTCCAAGGGTTAACTGCAAGGTTGATGATGATCGAAGAGGTCTTAAAGAACTAGAAGAACGTAAGGAAATCAAATCTGAAAGATATTTAGGGGCTTGGCCATGGAGAATTTTGTATGTCAGAAGAAGAACTTTTAATGTTATACGATGGTGTATGGGAAGCCAATGGAGAGAACGCAATATTGGGGTTATGTGCTCAAATTTTCTCAAGAGAGTTACAAGCCTTGCAGCAGAATTCTGAATTCTTTGGAGTGGAAGTAAGTATGAATGAGGAAGGCCAGAAAAAAATGAATTACAATAATCAAGGTGGGAGGATACAAAGGCAAAGGTTAATTTTGCAGTTGTGGGTTGGTCAAATAGTTTCCTAATTTTCCCAATTTTAAAGATTCCAAAAGATGCAGATTTACAAACGTTTTTTAATATGCTGCTGAAATGTAAGATTTTTGTCGATTAAAACACCAAGGTCTCGAACATATTCACAACCCTTCAGTGAACCCTCTCCGGTAACCAAGTCGGGGAAGGAATCAGCGTTTCTGAATTTGGAAGTAATGTGGATCATTTCAGATTTTTGTTCATTAAGGCAAAGTCTATTGCTAGAAGACCAGAACCTAATGTCTTCAAGGCAACTGCTAAGTTTCTGAGTCACATCATCCTTCCCATTAGGCTTAAGAGTTACATAAATCTGAGTGTCGTCAGCGTACATCGCATGCTGAATCCCCTAGTGAGAATCAATGACCTGAGACAGTGGGCTGGTGTAGAGAAGAAAGAGAAGCGGGCCGGTTACGGTACCTTGAGGAACGCCACAGATCAGTGGAAATGTTGCAGAAGGCGTGGTAGTGCATGCTAGACTGTGCCCCTAAAGCTTTCCAGAGATGGAGCAATATAATAATAATCCCCTCTTTGTCTTGTGTGAGCTGGCAAGGTAAAATGTATGTCCATCCTGACACCTGGCATTTTGGGAACTTCCAGTGTTTTACCTGTATCCTTTGAATGCGGGATTGGTGTCCTACAGGTGGAAAAAGTAAACATCTTTATTGTTCAGGGGGGATGAATGAATAGATTAAGTAATGATTAAGTAAGGATATACGCC
Source organism: Strongylocentrotus purpuratus (assembly GCF_000002235.5). Taxonomy (NCBI): domain Eukaryota; kingdom Metazoa; phylum Echinodermata; class Echinoidea; order Camarodonta; family Strongylocentrotidae; genus Strongylocentrotus; species Strongylocentrotus purpuratus. Next base: position 14,367,556 of record NW_022145611.1, read on the forward strand.
ACTGCAGGAGCGCTGAGGGGTCATAGTAGGATGTAACGTCCACGAGAGCCGGTATAGAAACAGATATGTCTAGAATATTAAAGCAGTCCATAAGACTTTTATATACCGAATTCCACAAAATAGTCTACAAACCATATTTGCCTTATTATCCTTTACTTGAATAAAGGTTGGTTAAAACATCACAGATAATCTGAGACACTTGTCTGTAAGTGTTTAATCTTCGTTGGAAAGTTGCCTGAGTTTTTTAATCATTTGGGAATCGCAAGACATTGATCTACATTTGCCACACTCCACCCAGGTGAAGTAAATGGGTACCTGGTAGGAATTTATTCCTTGAAATGCTAGAGCGCCGTATGGCAGCTGTGCTAAAGCCAGGGTAATAATCGGGAGCGCCAGGAGGGTCAAATCTGACTGACATGAGCGCTATACAAGAACCCACTATTATTATTATTATTGTATCATATCTGTGCTCACACAAAGAAACTTGTTACAAGTAAACCAATGGGGATCTCAGCAATATGGGGAGGGGGGTGGAGGACTTGCTTAATACAGGCTCTCTATTAAATAAAGAGAAATAAAAACTATAATTTCAGTCGGACATATCATAGTCGACAAAAAGGGGTGTATATTACCTACTTCGTTTTAAGGGGTTTTATCAATTATGAACATTATGCATAATTGTCTCAGGGGGATGAGAAGAGGAAGGGCACAGTGATGTAGACAGGATGGTTAGGGGCTAGTGGAGGGGCGGTGGGGGGAAGGGTCGAGAGGGTCGGGTAGGGGCCTTAATTGGACAAAAAGGGGTGTATATTACCTACTTCGTTTTAAGGGGTTTTATTAAATATGAACAGTGAGCAGGATTGTTCGAGGGTGATGAGAAGAGGAACGGCATATTCATATACCGGGAGCATGGATTATTAGAGGCTATTGGAGGGGCGGGGGGGGGGAGGGGGGAGGGGTAGTGGGGGGTTGGGTAGAGGCGTTTATTGGACAAAAGGGGTGTATATTACCTACTTCGTTTTAAGGGGTTTTAGATTATTAGGGACTAGTAGAGGGGGCGCTGGGTTTGGGGGGGGGCCTTAAAATGAAGTAGGTAATATACACCACTTTTTGTCCAATTAACACCCCTACCCAACCCCCTCGACCCCTTCCCCCACGGCCCCTAACCATCCTGGCTACAACACTGTGCCCTTCTTCTCATCACCCTCAGACAATTCTGCCCAATATATGTTCATAATTAATAAAACCCCTTAAACAAAGTAGGTAATATACACCCCTTTTTGTCCAATTAAGGCCCTACCCGACCCGACCCCTCCCCCCCCCCCCCCACCACTAGTCCCTTCCTATCCAGGCTACATAACTGTGCCCTTCCTCTTCTCATCAACCTCAAACAATACTGCCCTCTGTTCATAATAAATAAAAACCCTTAAAACAAGTAGGTAAATATACACCCCTTTTTGTCCAATTAAGGCCCCTACCCGACACCCCGACCCCTCCCCCCCCCCCCCTCCCCACCACTAGTCCCTTCCTATCCAGGCTACATAACTGTGCCCTTCCTCTTCTCATCAACCTCAAACAATACTGCCCTATGTTCATAATAAATAAAACCCTTAAAACAAAGTAGGTAATATGCACCCCTTTTTGTCCTATTAACGCCCCTACCCGACCCCCGACCCCCACCCCCCCTCCAATAGCCCCCTATAATCCAGGCTACATGATATGCTGTACTTCCTCTTCTCATCAACCTCAAACAATACTGCCCTATGTTCATAATAAATAAAACCCCTTAAAATGAAGTAGGTAATATGCACTTCTTTATATCCAATTAACGCGCCCCTACCCGACCCTTCCCCCACCGCCCCTCCACTAGCCCTTAATAATCCAGGCTACATGAATATGCTGTACCTCTACTCATCACCCTCAGACAATCCTGCCCACTGTTCATATTTAATAAAACCCTTAAAACGAAGTAGGTAATATACACCCCTTTTTGTCCAATTAAGGCCCCCCCCCCGAACCCTCCCCCCCACCGCTCCTCCAATAGCCCCTAATAATCCAGGCTACATGAACATGCCATTCCTCTTCTCATCACCCTCAGACAATCCTGCCCACTGTTCATATTTAATAAAAACCCTTAAAATGAAGTAGGTAATATACTCCCTTTTTGTCCAATTAAGGCCCCTACCCGACCCCCCGACCCCTCCCCCCCCCCCCCCCACCACAAGTCCCTTCCTATCCAGGCTACATGACTGTGCCCTTCCTCTTCTCATCACCTCACACAATACTGCCCTCTGTTCATAATAAATAAAACCCTTAAAACGAAGTAGGTAAATATACACCCCTTTTTGTCCAATTAAGGCCCCTACCCGACACCCCGACCCCTCCCCCCCCCCCCCACCACTAGTCCCTTCCTATCCAGGCTACATAACTGTGCCCTTCCTCTTCTCATCAACCTCAAACAATACTGCCCTCTGTTCATAATAAATAAAAACCCTTAAAACGAAGTAGGTAAATATACACCCCTTTTTGTCCAATTAAGGCCCCTACCCGACACCCCGACCCCTCCCCCCCCCCCACCACTAGTCCCTTCCTATCCAGGCTACATAACTGTGCCCTTCCTCTTCTCATCAACCTCAAACAATACTGCCCTATGTTCATAATAAATAAAACCCCTTAAAACGAAGTAGGTAATATGCACTTCTTTATATCCAATTAACGCCCCTACCCGACACCCCGACCCTTCCCCCCCCCCCACCACTAGTCCCTTCCTATCCAGGCTACATAACTGTGCCCTTCCTCTTCTCATCAACCTCAAACAATACTGCCCTATGTTCATATAAATAAAAAACCCCTTAAAATGTAGTAGGTAATATGCACTTCTTTATATCCAATTAAGGCCCCTACCCGACCCTACCCCCCACCGCCCCCTCCAATAGCCCTTAATAATCCAGGCTACATGAATATGCTGTACCTCTACTCATCACCCTCAGACAATCCTGCCCACTGTTCATATTTAATAAAAACCCTTAAAACGAAGTAGGTAATATACTCCCCTTTTTGTCCAATTAGGGCCCTACGCGACCCCCCCCCCCCCGAACCCTCCCCCCACCCCTACTCCAATAGCCCCTAATAATCCAGGCTATATGACACGCCGTCCCTCTTCTCATCACCCTCAAACAATCCTGCCCACTGTTCATATTTAATAAAAAACCTTAAAACGAAAGTAGGTAATATAGACCTCGTTTTGTCCAATTAAGGCCCCTACCCGACCCCCCACCCCCTCCCCCCCCCCACCACAAGTCCTTTCCTATCCAGGCTACATGACTGTGCCCTTCCTCTTCTCATCAACGTCAAACAATACTGCCTGCTCTGTTCATAATAAACTAGATGGAATTTTGACTGCGCGCAGTCGAAAATGATGCCTCCGCATAGAGCAATTTAAACAGTTTGGAGTTTAATCTCCATGGTTCTTGAGATATCATGATAACAATCTCAATGTATGGAATTTCATAAGTTGACCTCTGTGACCCTTGACCTTTGACCTACGTGCTCCAAAAATCTAATCAGATTGTCTTCCTATGGTGATACCACTATCATTAGTTTGAAGTTTAAATCTCTAGTGGTTCTTGAGATATTATGATAACAATCTCAATGTATGGAATTTCATAAGTTGACTTCTGTGACCCTTGACCTTTGACCTACGTGCTCCAAAATCTAATCAGATTGTTTTCCTATAGTGATACACACTATCACTAAGTTGAAGTTTAAATCTCCAGTGGTTCTTGAGATATCATGATACATCTCAATGTATAGAATTTCATAATTTGACCTCTGTGACCCTTGACCTTTGACATACGTGCTCCAAAATCTAATCAGATCGTTTTCCTATAGTGATACACACTATCACTAAGTTTGAAGTTTAAATCTCGAGTGGTTCTTGAGATATCATGATAACAATCTCAATGTATGGAATTTCATAAGTTGACCTCTGTGACCCTTGACCTTTGACATACGTGCTCCAAATCTAATCAGATCGTCTTCCTATGGTGATACATACTATCCTTAAGTTTGAAGTTTAAATCTCAAATGGTTCTTGAGATATCGCGCTAACAAACTCAATACAAGGAATTTCATAAGTTGACCTCTGTGACCTGTGACCTTTGACCTACGTACTCCAAAATCTAATCAGATCGTCTTCCTATGGTGATAAATACTATTCCTGAGTCTTAAGTTTAAATCTTAAATGGTTCTTGAGATATTGTGATAACGGTCAAACGGGACGGACGGACGGACGTACGGACGGACGGACGGACGTACGGACGGACGTACGGACGTACGGACGGACAACCCGAAAACATGATGCCTCCGGCACCACCTTCGGTGGCGGAGGCATAAAAAAACCCTTAAACAAAGTAGGTAAATATACACCCCTTTTTGTCCAATTAAGGCCCCTACCCGACACCCCCGACCCCTCCCCCCCCCCCCCCCCACCACCACTATCCCTTCCTATCCAGGCTACATAACTGTGCCCTTCCTCTTCTCATCAACCTCAAACAATACTGCCCTATGTTCATAATAAATAAAACCCCTTAAAACAAAGTAGGTAATATGCACTTCTTTATATCCTATTAACGCCCGTCCCCCCCCCCCCCCCCCCCAGCGCCCCCACCACTAGCCTCTAATAATCCAGGCTACATGAATATGCTGTCCCTTTACTCATCACCCTTCGACAATCCTGCCCACTGTTCATAATTAATAAAACCCCCTTAAAACGAAGTAGGTAATATGCACTCCTTTAAATCCCATTAACAATCCTTCCCCGACCCCTCCCCCACCCCAACCCCCCCCCCCCCCCCAGCGCCTCCACCACTAGCCCCTAATAATCCAGGCTACATGAATATGCCGTCCCTATACTTATCACCCTCAGACAATCCTGTTTACTGTTCATATTTAATAAAACCCCTTAAAACGAAGGAGGTAATATGTACTCCTTTTTATCCCGTTAATGACCCTTCCCCCCCCGCCCCCCGCCCCCTCCCCCACACCGCCCCCACCACTAGCCCTAATAATCCATGCTATATGAATTGGCCGTCCCCCTTCTCATCACCCTCAGACAATCCTGTTTACTGTTCATATTTAATAAAACCCCTTAAAATGAAGTAGGTAATATGCACCTCTTTATATCCAATTAAGTCCCTTCCCCCCCCCCCCCCAGCTTCCCCACTACTACCCACCCCCCTTAAATCCAGGCTACATGATATGCTGTCACTGTACTCATCACCCTCAACAATCCTGCCCACTGTTCATATTTAATAAAAACCCTTAAAACGAAGTAGGTAATATAGACCTCGTTTTGTCCAATTAAGGCCCCTACCCGACCCCCGCCCTTGACCCCCCCCCCCCCCCCCCCACCACAAGTCCCTTCCTATCCAGGCTACATGACTGTGCCCTTCCTCTTCTCATCAACCTCACACAATACTGCCCTCTGTTCATAATAAATAAAAACCCTTAAAACGAAGTAGGTAAATATACACCCCTTTTTGTCCAATTAAGGCCCCTACCCGACACCCGACCCCTCCCCCCCCCCCCCCCCACCACTAGTCCCTTCCTATCCAGGCTACATAACTGTGCCCTTCCTCTTCTCATCAACCTCAAACAATACTGCCCTGTTTCATAATAATAAAACCCTTAAAACGAAGTAGGTAAATATACACCCCTTTTTGTCCAATTAAGCCCCCCTACCCGACACCCCGAACCCTCCCCCCCCCCCCCCCCACCACTAGTCCCTTCCTATCCAGGCTACATAACTGTGCCCTTCCTCTTCTCATCAACCTCAAACAATACTGCCCTATTTCATAATACATAAAACCCCTTAAAACGAAGTAGGTAATATGCACTTCTTTATATCCAATTAACGCCCGTACCCCCCCCCCCAGCGCCCCCACCACTAGCCTCTAATTATCCAGGCTACATGAATATGCCGTCCCTATACTCATCACCCTCAACAATCCTGTTCACTGTTAATATTTAATAAAACCCCTTAAAACCAAGTAGGTGATATGCACTCCTTTATATCCCATTAACGACCCTTCCCCCGCCTCGCTCCCTCCCCCACCCTCCGCCCCCCCCCCCCTAGCCCCTAATAATCCAGGCTATATTAATATGCCATCCCTCTTTTCATCACCCTCAAACAATCCTTCCCACTGTTCATATTTAATAAAACCCCTTAAAACGAAGTAGGTTATATGCACTTCTTTATATACAATTAACGCCCGTCCCCCCCCCCCCCCCCCGCCCCCACCACTAGCCTCTAATAATCCAGGCTACATGAATATGCTGCTTCCCTTTACTCATCACCCTTCGACAATCCTGCCCACTGTTCATAATTACCAAACCCCCTTAAAACGAAGTAGGTAATATGCACTCCTTTAAATCCCATTAACAACCCTTCCCCGACCCCTCCCCCACCCCACCCCCCCCCCCCCCCCCCCAGCGCCTCCACCACTAGCCCCTAATAATCCAGGCTACATGAATATGCCGTCCCTATACTTATCACCCTCAGACAATCCTGTTTACTGTTCATATTTAATAAAACCCCTTAAAACGAGGAGGTAATATGTACTCCTTTTTATCTCCGTTAATGACCCTTCCCCGCCCCCGCCCCCTCCCCCTCCCCCCCCCCCCCCCACTAGTCCCTTCCTATCCAGGCTACATAACTGTGCCCTTCCTCTTCTCATCAACCTCAAACAATACTGCCCTCTGTTCATAATAAATAAAAACCCTTAAAACGAAGTAGGTAAATATACACCCCTTTTTGTCCAATTAAGGCCCCTACCCGACACCCCCCGACCCCTCCCCCCCCCCCCCCACCACTAGTCCCTTCCTATCCAGGCTACATAACTGTGCCCTTCCTCTTCTCATCACCCTCACACAATCCTGCCCACTGTTCATATTTAATAAAACCCCTTAAAACGAAGTAGGTAATATGCACTTCTTTATATCCAATTAACGCCCGTCCCCCCCCCCCCCCCAGCGCCCCCACCACTAGCCTCTAATTATCCAGGCTACATGAATATGCCGTCCCTATACTCATCACCCTCAGACAATCCTGTTCACTGTTAATATTAATAAAACCCCTTAAAACGAAGTAGGTGATATGCACTCCTTTATATCCCATTAACGACCCTTCCCGGCCTCGCTCCCTCCCCCACCCTCCGCCCCCCCCCCCCTAGCCCCTAATAATCCAGGCTATATTAATATGCCATCCCTCTTTTCATCACCCTCAAACAATCCTTCCCACTGTTCATATTTAATAAGACCCCTTAAAACGAAGTAGGTTATATGCACTTCTTTATATACAATTAACGCCCGTCCCCCCCCCCCCAGCGCCCCCACCACTAGCCTCTAATAATCCAGGCTACATGAATATGCTGTCCCTTTACTCATCACCCTTCGACAATCCTGCCCACTGTTCATAATTACCAAACCCCCTTAAAAACGAAGTAGGTAATATGCACTCCTTTAAATCCCATTAACAACCCTTCCCCGACCCCTCCCCCACCCCACCCCCCCCCCCCCCCAGCGCCTCCACCACTAGCCCCTAATAATCCAGGCTACATGAATATGCCGTCCCTATACTTATCACCCTCAGACAATCCTGTTTACTGTTCATATTTAATAAAACCCCTTAAAACGAAGTAGGTAATATGCACCTCTTTATATCCAATTAAGTCCCTTCCCCCCCCCCCCCCAGCTTCCCCACTACTACCCCCTTATAATCCGGGCTACATGAATATGCTGTCACTGTACTCATCACCCTCACACAATCCTGCCCACTGTTCATATTTAATAAAAACCCTTAAAACGAAGTAGGTAATATAGACCTCGTTTTGTCCAATTAAGGCCCCTACCCGACCCCCGACCCTTGACCCCCCCCCCCCCACCACAAGTCCCTTCCTATCCAGGCTACATGACTATGCCCTTCCTCTTCTCATCAACCTCACACAATACTGCCCTCTGTTCATAATAAATAAAAACCCTTAAAACGAAGTAGGTAAATATACACCCCTTTTTGTCCAATTAAGGCCCCTACCCGACACCCCGACCCCTCCCCCCCCCCCCCACCACTAGTCCCTTCCTATCCAGGCTACATAACTGTGCCCTTCCTCTTCTCATCAACCTCAAACAATACTGCCCTCTGTTCATAATAAATAAAAACCCTTAAAACGAAGTAGGTAAATATACACCCCTTTTTGTCCAATTAAGGCCCCTACCCGACACCCCGACCCCTCCCCCCCCCCCCACCACTAGTCCCTTCCTATCCAGGCTACATAACTGTGCCTTTCCTCTTCTCATCAACCTCAAACAATACTGCCCTATGTTCATAATACATAAAACCCCTTAAAACGAAGTAGGTAATATGCACTTCTTTATATCCAATTAACGCCCGTCCCCCCCCCCCAGCGCCCCCACCACTAGCCTCTAATTATCCAGGCTACATGAATATGCCGTCCCTATACTCATCACCCTCAGACAATCCTGTTCACTGTTAATATTTAATAAAACCCCTTAAAACGAAGTAGGTGATATGCACTCCTTTATATCCCATTAACGACCCTTCCCGGCCTCGCTCCCTCCCCCACCCTCCGCCCCCCCCCCCTAGCCCCTAATAATCCAGGCTATATTAATATGCCATCCCTCTTTTCATCACCCTCAAACAATCCTTCCCACTGTTCATATTTAATAAAACCCCTTAAAACGAAGTAGGTTATATGCACTTCTTTATATACAATTAACGCCCGTCCCCCCCCCCCCCCCCAGCGCCCCCACCACTAGCCTCTAATAATCCAGGCTACATGAATATGCTGTCCCTTTACTCATCACCCTTCGACAATCCTGCCCACTGTTCATAATTACCAAACCCCTTAAAAACGAAGTAGGTAATATGCACTCCTTTAAATCCCATTAACAACCCTTCCCCGACCCCTCCCCCACCCCACCCCCCCCCCAGCGCCTCCACCACTAGCCCCTAATAATCCAGGCTACATGAATATGCCGTCCCTATACTTATCACCCTCAGACAATCCTGTTTACTGTTCATATTTAATAAAACCCCTTAAAACGAAGGAGGTAATATGTACTCCTTTTTATCCCGTTAATGACCCTTCCCGCCCCCGCCCCCTCCCCACACACCGCCCCCACCACTAGCCCCTAATAATCCATGCTATATGAATTTGCCGTCCCCCTTCTCATCACCCTCAAACAAGCCTGCCAACTGTTCATATTTAATAAAACCCCTTAAAACGAAGTAGGTAATATGCACCTCTTTATATCCAATTAAGTCCCTTCCCCCCCCCCCCCAGCTTCCCCACTACTACCCCCTTATAATCCGGGCTACATGAATATGCTGTCACTGTACTCATCACCCTCACACAATCCTGCCCACTGTTCATAATTACTAAAACCCCTTAAAACGAAGTAGGTAATATGTACTCCTTTTTATCCCGTTAACGCCCCTTCCTGCCCCTCCTCCCTCCCTACCCACCGCCCCCACCACTAGACCCTAATAATCCAGGCTATATGAATATGCTGTCTCTCTTCTCATCACCCTCAAACAATCCCACCCACTGTTCCTATTTAATAAAAAAAAACGAAAAACGAAAAAAGGTAATATACGATTATACGCATAGACCCTACATTCACTCTTGAAAGCAGGCCATTAAACAATCAATTATCAAGTAGGTCTGTAGATTCAAAAACCAGTGTGTCACTTTAAACCTGTGCGTGGGCGCCCAGGAGCAGGGCCGTATGACACGACATAATAGATATATGCATGTAGAGCTGTTGACTGAAGTTAGGAACCGAAAATAATAAAATACCCTAAAGTATAGGATAACCACTAAACCTAATCCTAACTAAACTAGTCTAGACTAGTAACTCTAACAACCCTAAATCCTAGGCCTAGGGCTTCGACGTTTAATTTTATGTTCTCTCCACGCTAGAGTCATGGGTCAAAGTTTGGATATACTTCTGATCTATCGCGAAGTTTCTTACGTAACACTAAACCTAACCCTAATCCTAACTATTAATAGTAACCCTAACCCTAATCCCAACCCTAACCCTAATCCCAACCCTAACCCTAGCCTAGGCTAGAGGGCTTCAACGTTTATCTTCATCATTTACATAGCCTAGACTAGTGAGGTATTCTAAAGTTAAGCAGCTCATTTGAGCTACTTGTGCTTAAGACATTTAGGGCCTTTTCAATTATACTTACCGGTACGATAAATAACACAAACGCCGAGCTGAGCTGAGCTGAGTACTTGAGTCCGATACACAGTCAGTCTGGCGGAGGAGAAGCCAGCGGCACCTAGGGTTAGCCCCCGGCCTACGCTCGGGGATATTCAGTGTAGCAAAGCCGATAAATTGCTGTCTGTAGCCCCTTCTCTTGTGTAGTAATTTCTCGAGTTTCGCGGACTTTCTTGCAATGCACATGTAATGAACACATTTTGGTGATTTCTCTCTAATAGTAGTCGACATGTCATAGCACAAACTAATTCCTTTGACTATTGAATCCGGGAAACGATCATCGTAGATACTAAACCTAAGTCAAGAGCATGAAATTCGCATAATACATAACCCATGTTAAGTGTGTATGTTGAATGTAAAATGTACACGGCCTGGTCAATAGATGGCGCTCTCTGAGAGTATTAAAATTCTTTTAAATTATTCGAATTTCAAACTAATTTTTGGTGATGAAAATATAAAATTATCGAAATGAACAAAAGGTAATATGAAATATTAAGTCTTGAATTATAGCTTTTCATAAAAACTGTGTTAAGCCATGGGATATTTTCACGAATAACAGCATTCAAACTGAGCAATACAAAATAAGGTTTGCATAGGCTCAGTACATAGAGATAATAGAAATGCTAAAATTTGGTATGATGTTTTTTATAATTCAGAGAGTTAATTTTTCATATTCTCTAAAAGATAGAGTTATATCATGTCAATTTTAAGAGTTTTCAATATATTTCCAGTCAATGCACAAAAATTGAAGGCTGAAAAACGGTTTTCAAAAAGTGAAAAATGAGGCACGGATGCAATTATCAAAATACTCTCTCTTTGACAAAAAAAGTCTTCCATCCTAATTTTAACTTTTAAAAATACTAAATAACAAAAAAGTCACAAAAAATAACATAGAAAATACTCTTAGGCATACCTAAATTGTAAATAAAAAGGTTTGGTGCCAATGCAATGATCTTTTCTAGAGATATTATCATTTTCTTGATTTGAAGATAATGCTCATTTTGCAGTGTTATGTCTACAGTAAACAAAAGAAGTCTAATGCATCTTTTCTGATAAGTATAAAAGAGAGGACATATTTTTTCAAATTAAAACCGGAACAGTTTTAAAGAGCAGAAAAAGTTCTCTCTATCTCTCAATTTACTTGTCTTATTCCTAAAATATTAACAAAATAATCATAACACAAAGAGTGTTTCATATGAGGTTGATACACCGATGCGGGAATCAGAGAGAGAGGGAGAGAGAGAGAGTCAAGTCAAAGTATACTGAGAAGATATCCACCTACTTGATCTAATATAAAATTGTTTAAAAATTAATAATTCATTTAGGCTCATATAAATATACCTTTCTTTCTCTTTCCTTTATATAGAGAACAGCAAGGCGATGTTGACAATTGCATTAGATTATAGATATTACATGCTAAATAGTTGCTATCTGAGTAATCCCGTGCCTGTCTTGGCTTGGGCAGGCTATCTCTATCAGGGGAAAGACAACAAAATGCTCTGCAAAAGTCTGCAGTGATGATACAATGAGCTTGGTGTCCGTATCGAGATTGAAACATAAAATGTCAGAAATAGAGAACTGAGATTTTTTTAAATGCCAGAATCCGAGACCAATGGGCCACTTTCATGGATACCAGCACATCGCTGAATATATGGTCTTTTTGGTATTTATGGCTTAGATCGTCCTGAAAGTAAACATAACAACATCTTCTACACAAAGACCTTGTTTCTTTATTATGTGAGTATTCCTTTTAGAGGTGGCAAATTTAACATCTAAAATCTTACTTCAATACAAACTTGAGACATGGCCATCACTATTCAGCTCAATGGTGACCAGACAGCTCCAACTCTGTGTGATATAAAAATGATTTAAATAGAAAAATATTTCATCTGAAAGTATGGAACTGTAGACAAATAAATAAAAACAAATACACAGACAATCACAGCAACAAATACAATTTCCAAGTAATATACATTTCAGAGACAAAGTTCCAACAATTGCTACAAGTTTAATATTTTAGATTCATGTGTTGACTATGGCTCAGGTCCATGTATTATAGGTAGACTGTCTATGTGATGCATCGCTGAAATGCTAAAAAAAGGGGCAGCCAAAGAAAATTGATGGCAGTCTGTAAATTGGGAAGAAACTGTAACACGATCTTCAAAGCGAATGCCAGTCAATGTCTCATTTTAATTGCTATTTTACAGATTTGATTTCTTTTTTTTAAAGACGGAGTACTTTAGTCTTGATAACAAAGTGCTAACGTCATATTCGGCTATTCGCTCATCGTCTCAGTTACTGGTTCCAAACATCAGTCTGCCCATGAGGTTCACCGCGACATCATGCAAGTAACGGACTGGAGAAGGGCAAATATGTTTGGCGCTGATGTGGTCACCACGCCATTGTTTAGCACAAAATTGTTTGAAACCAATTACCTTGACAACTTGGGGTCATATGACATCCCACTTCTGTACATGGCATCAATATTTTTGATTTTTGATTTTTCTTTTTTTCTTGCTTTAGGAATATGGCTCAATTTACTACAGATCTACATACCGGTATATATTTTTTTAACTCTAGAAAAAAAAAGAAAAAAAAAACACCCCAAAACAAGAAACTAAAGCAAAGACTAAAATTGTGTCTGCATTAATGGAAACAATACTTAGATCTACAAGCCCAAAATACTTGTTTTTCCCATAAACAAATTGCATTATCATGTAACATTTGTTTTCTTCTTCTACCTTAACATTTTCTACAATAATACCACCTTAATTCTGTACTTATAATTATATAGGTCACAGTAGACCTACTGTATTGTTACATAACATGCACTGAGCCAAAGTTGGGTGGGCTGTCAGCTGATTGGAGTAGTGCATCAACATGGACCAACTATTCTAAATTCAGACATTTAATTCATTGACATTCAAACCGTCTCTTAAATCTACAACTCATCCCAAAAAAAGTGATCTAGACGTATATCATAATAATCTTAAACAAGTATAAGCTATGAATACATGATCATGATAGACAAAGAGCCCTCTAATTGATAAAATGATAATAATACACATATTCTTCGTCTGAGTCTGACACAACCTAGACGCAAGACTGGGTCTTGGATTAATAATCTAGGTTCACAAATTTGCATATCGGCTCGTCTGCTCTTAGCACAGTATACATTTAATTTCACACCAAAAAAGAGACAGAGGAGGAACATATGCAAAACATACCTTCTCTAATACTTGAAAATTACACAATGCATATTCTCTCATGTAAACTATACCTGTAAATAATCTTTCTTTGGTGAAACATCCGTACAAACAAGGGCAAGTCGTCGAAGTTCGCACACATGTTTGTGACAGATATGGGCTACAATGAACTATGAACTGAATTTAACACTTAATAGACAGGGGAGATTCATGCTATATAAACCAAAACGCTAAAAAAAAAATGTATATAACAAAATCATTTATTTCAATTGATTATGATTTACGCAAAAAGAAAGCCTCTGAATTATCAAGAATTATTTAATAATAATAATGAATTAAGCTTTTCATATATTACAGAAAATTGTTGTCGATATTTTTGTGATATTTTTTGAATTACTTTTTAAGCTCAACCCTTTCTAAATCGACTAGTCTTGTACCACGTGACGTCCAGCCAATGATATACGAGGACCCCCTGTGAAAAGAGATGTTGTTCAAGTCTACATGCATTGTGTATGTACTGTACGTACGACGTGTGTAATGTAAACGTATACAGCGCTATGCATGTAACGTAATTCAACGATTACCGCTAGATTTTCAGATGCGGATTCTACTGTTGATCTCAGCTGGCAAACCCAATGTAAAACATGTAATTTGCCGATTTTTCATGGTTTCATGAAAGACTTACCACAAAAATTTGTACCAGTCAAGATAAACACCGAGGAAATCATCTGTCTGTCGTCTGGAGAAAAAGAATCATGGTAAAGTATTTAACTTCGAAGAAATATATCACATATTTCACGAATTGTTTTGCGTGTGTTCTGCCTTCTGGCAATAGGCGAGTCGTGCTGCAATCCACATACAGTCGTAACGCATAAGATTTTAATGATGTGCAACAAATGGATGACAGGTAAAGGTGTCAATAAAACATCAATAATTGTCTTATCCATTCTGATTTATGTGATCATTATACAATTTACATGATTTCTTTACACAGGATAACATTATGATTTTAATCTTCGGGACAGATATCTGTGGTTAAGTGATAAAATGGTGTGTTAATTTTATGATTAATTTGCGAACTGCAGTGCGAGTGTAATGATTATTTATGGTGATTGATCATGATTCATTGGTCATTTTTGTCGTGAATCAGGATCAGTGCAGTGCTAAAATATGTTGTCTAAAATGATTGACTAAATGCTCTTTAATAGTGTTGCCTTGAAATTGAAACGGTTGTGTATCTCGGCATCTTTTTCTGAGACTAAAGTAAGGAGTAGTCTAAGGCTCCGTCGGTAAAGCATCTGCCTGTCAGACCAAAGATCTTGGGTTCGAATCCCACCCAGGCGGATGACTGAAGCCTGCATTGTGTGTTAACGTACCCCTCCCCTTGTTTCATAGACGCAGGCTATGTTAAGTGGAAAACACTTTGATAGGACGTTAAATGGAGAGTCACCACCCTTGCACGTGAAGAACCCACTGCTATGAGTACTATGGGAAACTCTGGTGTATTGGTCCACCTGCACACCCCAATCAGGCCGAGTATATAAGGCATCTGTAAGAATCTTCAGTATTGAAGGAGGCAGATTATCTTGAAGTAGAAGAAGAAGAAGTCTTTAACTTGCCAGAAAAAAGTTACAAGTATCAAGTATCTCTCTCTTGTATCCTTCCTCCGCTCAGGTCGGAGATCGTCGGCACTGTGAGTCTGCCGAAGTTACATAAATGGCTTTCTATAGGTCGTTAAGTAGATTTTGACGGGTTGTGTGAAGGTTGCGTATAAAATAAAGGATAAGGGTATGCAGCTGTGTTTTGGCACTACTGCTGATGTGCCCAGCAGGGAGAAATAGCACTGACTCCAAGAACAGCGCAGGCGCAGACTCGAAATATTGAGCAAACTGCTTTGTGTTGAGGTTATCCTTAATACGATTAATAAGGTCTTGATGCACAGATGATAGGGCTGGGCAAGTTGCAACAAGGTGCTCAACATCCTCTCGCTCTACCCGACACAGACGGCAGCAGTCATCAGTTGCCTTCCCGATCCTGACAAGCCTGACTTGGGTCAGGTAGACTTTGCAGGAGATCTGGGCTCTAATGGTGATAGCTGACCTCAAGTATCAAGTATCAAGTATCAAGTATCAAGTATCAAGTTTATTGGTCTTCCAGAAAACACATGTGACAAAATATAATAGAGTATAATCATAACAGTACAATGTAGAATAAAGGAAGACGAGGAGACCTTGGTTGAAGCACAGCTTGTTAAGTTAAGGCCCCCTCATATGATGTGACAAAGATAACTTATTCATGAATACAACAACAAATATGGAATATATAAAACTATTTACAAAATACTTTCAGAGAACAACTACCCAACGATGCATCGACCACAGCATGGATGACTACAGCAAGTATACCCAAAGATGCGCACATCCCCATCACACCGGGTGAGCTAACAAGCTCACCGTGTGTGAAAATTTGTCTGAAAATATGTATCATATGTGCAAAAAACCAACCCACCCATTGGTGGGCAATCTAATATGGACAAACCCAAGCTGACACCAAGTCGAGACATCAATGAGTTATTGATGAGCTCTCTGAGTGCAAAGGTCAAGTAGGAGTATATGGTATACGACCATGATGATCGACTTGACTGCACTCGCCACTCCGTGCATCATTACACTTTTTTTATTGAAAAGAGGAACAAAACTTATTCTATAAATAGTTGAATGATTTTGAAAAATGTAATCATGATTGGGAACCCTAGACCTTAAATGTCAGTGAACCTACATGTAGCATTTGATTTCAAATTAACAAATATTTTCTTTTATATTCCTGTAATAAAGGCTGTAGACGTAAAGGTCTAAAGTACTTCATCTGACAAGAATCTCATCAAAATTCAAGCAAGAACAAGACATTTTCACAAGAAAAAAAAGGCTGTGTTATTTTGACTGTTCAAAAATCACACTTGTTCCCATGTCTGTGTAGTCATTCAATAAACTTTTCTCCATACTTTTAATTTTTTACTTTTGTTGCTTGATAGAGACAAAATTCTTGTGTTTGTTGCATGATTTGTTTTCACAGAATCGCACACAAGGGCAATGCACAGACAGGGGTACTCTGGCCAATGGCCATACTTGTGGTGTGTGTATGATAACCTCATTATCATCACTGGACTTTGCAGGTAGATCTCTGACTCCCAAAGGAAGAAGAAGAAGAAGAAGGAGGAGCTTGCTTTAGATTTTAGATTTGATAAATTACACAAAGCCCTAACAAAAATTAATCTAGTTTTGTTTTACTCCAGTTGTAGGTTCAGATCTAGATATCATTTGGAAAAGGGTACTTCCCATCAAAGGTGTGGGAGACATTCATGGCTCATGTGGTTAACAAATAAAGATTGAATTTATTTATATATCTGGGCATGAATGCATATGGACAGATGGAAGTTATTTCAGTCAGAGTTGGCTTGTGCAGTTGTGTGAAACTTTTGTGTGACACTATTGTTAACATGTTGCTTTTACCTTAATTAAAAGTTGAATGTCAGTTATTTAAAGTTCATGTATTTCTTAACAGAATCAATTTTAAAAAGCTGATAATTTAAACCTAGTATACAAGCATGGAAGAAGCAAAATAAAATATGATCATTTTTTGTTCAAGTCTGATACTAGATCAGATTGTGTTCTTCTTCTTCCATTGAGTACAGTCCTCTTCGTTAGAGTACAGTCCTCTTTGTAGAGTATAGTCGTACTTGTAAATGAGGATGACATTTTATTTGGTAAAGTCATTGTTTCTTTTCATCTCCAGTGTTTTTGAAACATTCTCTCCAGTTGACATGTCCTCCCTTAGATATTTTTACTTGTATAGGCTATGTAGCTTTCAATATTCAAAGGTATCAAATCAAACTTTGATTAGGAATACATAAAACATTTTACTGACAATTTACCATTGATCTGTGATGTTGCACATGTACAGTGGTCTGTATGTTTATGATTAACGCAGCATGGACGGATGATAAAACAATTATCAATTTGCAAGTCATTTCTGTTTTAATTCTTAATACTTTGAGCTCATCAACATCCAACATTGTGTCTCTGAAAATGTCTACATACAATCTCTAAAATTCATTTATTGCACATGTTGAATAATTGATAGTGACATTTTATTTGATAAATTCAATGTTGTTTCTTTTCATTTCCAGGCTGGAGAGGGGCCTCCATTCCTGACAGTGGGTACTGACGTCAGTGCCAAATACAGGGGAGCTTTCTGTGAAGCAAAGGTCAAAGTGGTCAAGAAGTTGGTGAAATGCAAGGTAAGGTTATATCTTATCACACATTCATGCTTCATGCCAATAGGTGAATTCATCTTTCGTAGCCAAAAGGGCACTGATTGTGCCGATTGCTTGAGACAAGGAATTATGTAGTTGGATATACCAGTATATAAACAGCTTTTGGTGACAAGTAAAAGTGGCTAGATTTGTAACTCTATATAAGTATAGGAGTGACCGCCCCTCTAGCTCCCAATAGACAAATTGTCAAGCAAATTGAACCATAGTAAACTTGTTTATTAATCATTATTAATAACTTTGAACATTTGATTGCTTAGATGACATGTATTCGTAGTTTACTCAGGTGCCTGAAATGTGTTTTGATCAAGATAGAAATATTCATATATTTTGAATGTGAAAAAGCACAAAATAAAAATTGATCAATGTTTTTATTGGTGTTATAACAAGTTTAAGAATAGAACACTGTCATATCTTTATGATCTTTATCCAGCGATTAATACGTTATGATAATTAGGAACTTTCATGCCTGTTGCATGTAACTTGAGTTTGAACATGAGATGAAAGCAACAACTGTAATCACAATTAGTTCATTTACATTCTTGTATTTTGCAGATGTTAATCAATACTGTAAGTGTGTATCCTCAACTATCTTGTATATAACATTGGCTGAGCAATGAAGGGAAATTCATAATACTTTTATATTTATCATTATATTCAGATCAACTTCAAAAGGGGGACAAGCTGCATAGTCAGCGATGAATTTATCATAGGGAATTTGAAGGTAAGTTTGACAAGAGGTCAAGATTTTTTTTTTCTACATTTTTTCTACATTTTTCTACATTTCTTCTTCTACATTTCCTTACTTTCACGAATTACTGTAACTTTGACCAATCAGTGTCATGGATTTTACCATATATGTTGTGTTGACAGATTTTTTTTTTTAAAGAGAGATAATACTTTCACTGGAGCTTTTATATTTGCACTAAACATTGTCTGCTAATTATGTCCACAAATAGTTGTATAAGCAGATAAGTAAAATGTCTATTTTGAATAGACTGACATGTGGCAGTGAGCATGTCTCCTACAACTCATAAACTTATGAACTGAATCCATTTCCCTTTATACTGTTTCTAGAAATATCCATCAGTCCACCTAGAACGATTTCATGCAACTTATTTTCCCATGTGTATAGATTTGAATTACTTAACTTGGGCATAGCTTTTATTGATTACGTGGATTGGATTCCCGTACTTTCTATAATTGATGTGGTGGAATTATGTGAACAAACTTTTTATTGCTGTTTCTAGAAATATGCATCAGCACACTGGGAATGATTATGAGTTCATTCTCTTCAAGATTTGTCCAATGTGTAATACTCTAGTTACACCATGTACTTACATGAAGCTTGTGCGTAGTGTTTAATAGTTAAGAGAAGGTTGAGTTCTTGGAGAGGTGTAAAAGAATTTGTGAGCATTATCATTGTTATTATGCAAGTGTGAAAGAACATCAGAGAAAAAAATGTCCCCTAAAAAGGATGGCTCTTCAAATATGATTTGACATTAATCATGTCCATCTCATTGTGAAAGAATAATTGTTGCATTGCCGATTGATATCAAGCATATTCATATGTACGTCAAAGAACAGACCCACAACAAACACAAGACTGATATTTACTGCTCTGCTGATATGGCAACAGTATTCTATTAGTTATGAAAATTTAGCAGATGACATTTACTTGTACTGTGAGTGTTCTATAGCGTGTATTGGTGTAACAACAATACATGACATTTAATATTTCCTCTTATTTGTCATAAGAAGAATTATATCAATCTTGTGTTGCAGTTACATGTCAGTAAAGATTTAAGAACCTTGGCTACTGTGATAAGTATGCCAGCCATTTCATTTTAACAAATGGGTTGATTTTATAAAGAGAATTACACCCCTTCTTCAGTCAAGTTTCTATTGTTAATTTTTGATGCATAGAAATATGGTCGTAACGATTTTTCAGTATTGTTGAGTACATGAAAATGCCTTGCCAGGTAAGAGATTGTGTTCCAGACGATTAAACATAGTACCTGTACATATGCAAGATATTGAATAAATTGAATTACATTCCCATTGCATAGTCAACAATGCAATTTGATCGTGGGTCACTTAACTGCCAAGGTTAACTGAAGGACAAGCAGAATGACCTTTAATGTCACAGACATGCAGACTTGTCTAACCAACATCTGTTCCTGTCATTTACCATAGATACAATGTGTACTTTTACATCTACCGGTATAAAGGAAAGGATATAGACACGACAAAATATTTTTTGCGGGGTCAAAGGAAAAGGCTTTTATGTATACAAAAGGGACATGCTGGAACATGTTTACCTGAAGATCAGCCTGTGGTTCTTACCTGACATGTATGTATTGTTCCATGTCACTCTGCAAATGTCATCAATTTAAAGGGAAAGTCCCCCTTTAAATTTGTTATATGATAGAACTTTTTGAGATATTCATTGTTCTCCAAAGACAATATTTGATGATACCTGTAAAGTAGTCCTGTACCCTAAATACAATAATTCATTGAACACATGTTTTTACACATCTCCTGTATGAAATATCATTTTTGTATTCTATAAAGATTGGTGCCAAGGTAGAGGCTAAAATAACTGAAAGTAGTCCATATGAAGATGGAACAATTATGAAGCTGAATGATGCAAGTCTCTACACAGTTGGTAAGTGAGATCACCTTTTTGTAAACTGAATGATTTGTTTCACCACACCTTGACTCATGAAGAAATTAATAAAACTGAATGCGATAACAGGTACAAGATTCATTAAATGTTACTGAAAAGAACTTTGCTTTATACCAGCTATATTTACGAGGGATTGAGTATCCTACTTGGATGGCTCGGCAAATCTGCCCTGAAGGTTCTTATATTTTTTTTAAAAAGTGCAAAATACATATCATACTCACATATTTGTTTGGTGCGGTACATAAATAGATGTGCTGGTCAGCAACGTACATGTACATGTATATTTTAAAGAACATGCATGGCATCGTAATGTTTAACGTTGTGCGTTCATTCAATGTAATATTGTTGGTGTGTTAACTTGATGTTACCTGGAGTCTTTTGGGGCATATTCTGTTGTGAGGGAGTGGCACTTTTATCCAGCTTTTTGAACCTCTCTTTTTTCCTTTTATGCTCTCGCTTATAGTATTTGATGATGGTGATGAAAAGACTCTGCGAAGAACCTTGCTATGCTTGCAAGGAGAGAGACACTTTCATGAGAGTGAGGTAAGTGCTTTTATTTACTTGTCTTAACTTTCCAAGAAATGAATAATCACATGCAATTTTTTCTGCCTTTTTGATATCAATGAGGAGTTGTTTTATTTAACCATGCAATATGATAAATTTTTATAATGATCAACATATTTATGTAGTCTTGTGTGAGTACAATTTGTACTGCTAGATGAAAACAAGAAGCATGTAACATTAATTTGAGTTACGTCCGATGAAATTAATTACCCAACCTTATACAGTTTGGTATTTTCTTTCCATACTTGCAAACCGTAGATCACTTGCCGTTGAAGGATCCTCAGCAATGTCTGTTTCACTTGAGTTACACCTGATAAGCTTGATTGATTGATCAATCTAACATGTTTTGATAATCTTTCTTTTCTTTTCATGTGCAGACCTTAGATCACCTGCCATTGACAGATCCAGAGAACTTTGGTACTCCTGTCATGAAAGACAGCAGTAAGATGAGGAGAAAAAGAAGAATGAGTAATCGCTCACAGTAAGTCTTATATATCATGAACATTTAAACAAAATTATATCATTTTTTTATGTGTTTTTTTTAAATTGAAATATACAAATTTCCTTCAACTTGGGCCACATTAAATTGTTGTAAATCAATTAAAGAACATTGACTTTACCTCCCGTACTGAAGAATTTTGATTGCAAAAGCTGCCAATCTGTCTTCAGGGCATTCTGTAATTGTTATATCATTACAATAATCATAGCTTCCATATTCTTGGTCTGATTGTCCTCAACCCCCTCTATATCCGTTTACTTTCTTTCTCTCTAAAAATTGATTTGTTTATAAATTTTCTGCTCGTAATCAAATACTTAGTTTGGGGCTTAAATTCTTAGTTCATTGCACTTTGAAAAGATATAGAAATCACATCATTTTTTCATGTGGAAAGTCCAGTAATCTTGTACAAAAGGACAAGTGCAAAACGGGATAAGTGTAAGAATCCTGTTTCCAAGTGATGAAATTCCTTTTTTTGTATAAATACAGGAAGAGTGAAAGTGAAGAAGAGGAAGAGGAGGAGGAGGACAGCGACAGTGATTCTACCAAGAGACATCGTAAGGAGGAGCCTGAGGATGCCGTGGGCAAGATAGTCATTGTAGAGATGAACGAGAAGAGGAAGAATTCCTTCTTTCCTGCACTGGTGAGTAAACACCTACTTGATTCAATGGGTCTATAGCAGGCATGGAAGTGCTTTGCATTTAAGAAGCATTGGTCTTGAACAGTCCTCTGTGATACATACAAGACAGAGATATTCAGTATAGATTGAATTTGAAGATTATATCATTCCACTCTTCTGAGGAGCAAAACATGTGATATTCAATCCTGATGCTCATTCTTGTATTGAACACTGGAGAAGTCGATCACAATATCTGATGGTCATAGAAATGTCAGTTATTTTCAAGTTGATGATAAAATATGTTGTTTATATACAAGGTTAAATCCTCATATTGATTGATCGCTTGTTCTTTTATCCTTAATAGTTTGTGAATCTTTCATTATGTAATTGATATTGTCGGAAAATCATGCAAGAATTGAACGAGTATGTTTTTTAAGTCGTATATCATTTGTACCTTCTTCAGCATGTTCTGTGATAAGTGCAATTTTAAAAGATGTTCTATATGTATTCTCCATGTTGCTTGTTACAATCTTTTTATTTGTGAAGAGATAATAATAAGAAATAATGCATGAATCACTCTATTGAAACTGATATAATGTACCAGTAATGAGTTCTGATCTCTTTATTCTTTTCCTTTTGAAAAGGTTGTTGATCCAAGCTGTACAAAAGATGTCCAGACCAATCGGAAAGACTATATAGTGGCGCGATCATTCAAGGATAACAAATTGTAAGTGACTTACCGGTAGATAACACTTTCAGTTTGTATGTATTGTATTGAAATGCACTTTTTAATTAAGGAAATTATGTTGTTTCTTTGCAAGTATTAAATCAGTATTTAATATTCATGAATTCACTTGTTACCGATCATCTAGTTTCAATCTCCTAGTATGTAAACTACATGTATGTTTAAGATTTTGATTTAAATTGCTCATAGAGAAATAAATTTCAAATGCTTGGAAAGGAATCTCCAATTCAAACTTTACACAAATCTTAAGTAAAACATTATATATTTTAACTATGTAGTATAATTTTAATGAATAACTTGTAATCTTTAGTGATGATCCCATCCCTGTTGAAAAATTTCAAAATGTATGAATAGTCATGGATCAGATTGTCTTTGGAGACAACTATGATGACATATACTGTGGTTGTAGAAAGTGCAGATATATATAACAACTTTAGTAGACAGAGTAGCTCAAAGAAAGTGACACATCGATTTTGATTTATTTTGCGATAACAAGTAGAGTTGTAAGAAGTAAAATCTTTTATTTATTCAGTTCACTTCAGTTCACTTTATTCAACGATTTAAAATCAAATATCTTTATTTCAGCTACACTGTTTCCAGATCAAGTAGGAAACCATTTCTATCCAAGGATCATACGTACAAAGGGGATGTAGCTTCTCTCAAAGCAGGTAAGCGCAAAGACAACAAAATATTTAATTAGCTATGACATATCTGAGGGGAAAAAACGAAAGAGGTTTTCTTTAATGGTAACTTGCTTTTCTTTTGTATGCAAGATGTAGTATTTGTCCTAAGTAATTCTTAGAGCTCATTAGAATATAACTGAACATGCATACATTTATATAGGATATGAACTAACTTTAAGGCACATTTGATCTAGAGTGTATCTTACATTTTTCTTTTAATCAGATGCATTTCAAATGATTTGATAAAAAAATGTTTCTCTTCAGCTGATGTATAAACTACATTGTACTTTGTATTACTACACATCGTATCCATATAACCCTTAAATTCTACTGAGAGGTATTGCATGATTCCCCTGTTTAATAACAATGAAAGAAAATTATTGTAAAGAAATAGAAAAGTCATCATTAGTGAATGAATGTGGATATTTTATTGTGATTGAGGGTAATTAAATGTTATTCATCCCCACTATCCCTTTGGTCGTACAGCCAACGAGAAGGCAGTGACGTTCATCGACACTGGCCAGCTACCTCCCAATTGGGATATGGAGTTGCTAAAGAAGAAGAACAAGAGCGGTAAGCAGGTACAGGTGCAATCAGAGGATGAGACCAGCGAAGATTCATCCGATGATGAGTATGACATGGAGAAAGATGCCTGGCTTGCCTCACTGCACAAGTTCATGGAAGAAAGAGGTAAGAATCCATCTTGAGAGACAGGGGGTGGGGGAAGGGGGGGGGGGAGTGGGCATTGACTCTGTTAAAGGATATGAGCTAACACTCATCTTACTATTGGTTTATAATATATAGTTTGGGGAAAACTTGCTGGTACGAAGAGCGAAATGTTTCATATAGTCAAATGCAGTGTGTTTCAATGAATGGAGCAATGCGTTTGAAAGCAAGATGTTTAGGCGTTCAAGATTGAATGAATTTGTGAGTGCTCATTTTGGAGGCACAAATCCTGATAGACGCAGTCCATTTTTGTGACCAGGTAGTGAAGCTACTGCCTCAGCAGCATACCTGATTAGGAAAAAGAGAAGATAGCGGGAGAAATGGCATGACAAGAGGGGAGGGGGGGGGGGGGAGGAGAAGTATATGCAGAAATGAACCAAACCTGACGATAAACTAAATCAGAGTTTGTGGAGGAGATGCAATAAGAAAAGAACTGGTTATAGTAAAGAACATACTTTACTATTACAGTCAAACCTGTCTATAGCGACCACCCAAGGGAAACACACAAACATGGTATTTGTAGACAGGTGGTCACTAAAGCAGGTTTGACTGTATCTTCACCATTATTTGTAGAATGGCATTTCATATGGCAACCGTGTCTCTTTCAGGTACCCCTATCAACAAGCCACCGGTGCTAGGATACCGGGATCTCAACCTGTACAAGCTCTACAAGCTGGTCCAGGAACAGGAAGGCTGTCGTAAGGTGACCGACAGGCAGATGTGGAGACACATCATGACCAAGATGGGCATTCCGGTCCCCGCTACCCAACAGCCATACAACATTCACACCTCCTACAACAAGTCAGTACATGATCAAATTTTGGAGATATTGTGATTCAAAGTCATCATGTATATAAAATTGTCCATGGGAAAACGAGGAAGTTCTTACAAGGCAGGTGGCCTTCATATCCAAGTTTCCCCTTAAACGTGTTTTAAGGATGAAAAATCTTTAAAAGGAAAACAAAAATGAAGTCCTTACTAGACATGTGGTACCTTGTGTAAAGGATAGTGGCTAAAGCAGGTTTGACCACACAAGTCTAGCATCCTATTACCATGCAAATAAGTTTAGAAATTAAAGACCTGAAGATATTACATAACAATTACATAACTATAAGCATTATTTTGTTGATCTTACTAGTCAGTCTTGTGGGACGGTGGGACAAAATAATCAAAATTGGTATGAACATCAACATCACCAAGAAACAAATGCAGAATGGAAAATTTCTCTTGAAAAATGTATATTCATGCATTTGTGTACAGCTGCTTTTTATGACATATTTTCTTGGCATCCTCAGTTGAAATGAACATGAATCTGATAAAATTAGATGATGATTATCAATATCCAATTCTTCCTCTCTTTTTCTCAGGTACCTCTTTGCATTTGAGGAGTTCAATCGGAAAATGGGACCGGGACCTCGCGTCTTCACCCGTACCAGGCGGCGGTCTTTTGACAGGGGCTGGATATCCCCACCTCCAGTCATCAGCAGGCAACGGTCAGTGGCCAAGCAAGGGGTCAAAGACGAGCCGAGTGATAGGGAGGAAGAAGAAGAATCACCATCCAAGAAAAGGGTATGTGATTGAAGTCTTGTAGATCAGAATTTCGCACACATTCCATTAGACATTCGTGGTTATCAAGTGTATGCTTCTGCTGTCAAAGTTGTCATTAATGCCAAATTGGACAAAGTTCTGATAGACACAAATGGAGGTTATCCTTTGACGTTTCTATTTAATTAGTCAAATGAAAAGGGTCTTAAATGTATCCTTGCCTTTTAATGGTATCATAATGGTCTAGTACGAAGTATCACTTACATGCACTGCTTCTAGCTAATTTTTTTCAAAAATCAGGTTTGTTTCTTTTGGCTTTTTCATTAAAAGTCTCTTGGATACTCAACATGGAGCTCCTTTCATATAAAGGTATAACTGTATCATTGTTAGATTTTGCAGGAGATAATTGATCATGAAATTTTGCTGTTATTACACCCAGGTCACAAGAAAGAAAGGAGAGGATGCAGGCAAATCACAGGAACAGGAAGAAAGTAAACGAGAGACAAGGGAAGCCAAGACAAGGTCCAAGGAAACAGATAAGGAAGAGAAAGACACCAGTGACCGGGACGAGAAGAGATCAGGGAAGAAGTCTTTGAAAGACGACAAGGTCAAGGAAAGACTGCACAAGGACGTCAAGGACAAGGTCAAGGACAAACCTATCAAGGAGGACAATGTCAAGGACAAAGTTAAGGACAAATCTGACAAGGTCAAATCCTCCAAGGAGGACAAAGCCAAGGATAGATCAAAGGACACAGCTTCAAAGGAGAGCGATGAGAAGATAGGCGAGAAAGCAAATGAAGGAAAGGGGAAGGTGAAAGACACAAAAGGAAAAGAAGAAAAGACAAAGGAAGAGAAAGGGGATAGAAAGAAGGAGGAAAAGACAGAGGAAAAAGAGCTGGAAGCGAAAGGAAAGGAAAAGAGGGGCAAGAGCAGTGAAAGGGAGGAAGAAAGCGGTAGCCCCACTCCTCAAGTCCAACACATGTAAGTTTCTTACAGATTTCAAATATATATTTGTCTTAACTGGTCAAAAATGAAGAGAGTCTCGCCCACGAGTATAAAGGTGTTGCTTGATTTGATGTTCATGTACTACTTGAAAATTTTATAGAATAACCCTCAATTATTTACATTATTATCAAATGAATGATCATAGAGATTTAGTGTGCACATTTCCAGTTTGTTTTTAAAAAAAATTAAAAAGGTTGCCTATTTGTTAGGCAGTTAGAAAATGTTCCATGTCTGTGACAATACCTATTCTAAGTCTGTGAGAATACCTTTTCCAAGTCTGAAAATACCTTTTCCAAGTCTTTGACGATACCTTTTCCATGTATGCGTTTTCCTCTCGTAATGGCAGTATTGTCCTGAATGCATTTTCATTTATTTTCCTGTAGCACTGGTGCTGGCTATGAGGTTGGAGAGAAGGTTCATGTCCATTATGGAAGGGGAAGAACAGAGAAAATATACGAAGCTAAGGTGAGTTGCAGGAAGATGTATGCAAGGAATTTAATTGCTTAGTGTTTTATGTTTAACTTCTATGTTTCATGTTTTTATTCAGTGTAAACATGGCAACATTTTGCTCAATTTCTATTCCTTAATGATTGGTTTAAAAACTTAACTTGAGAGAAATTATACCATGATTAGAGAATAACATCCTATGTTTCAACGTTGTATTCGTTCTGGACTAGAAAGTTCAAAACAAAAGGAGCCCAATATGAGTTGTCTGAAATATCTTTTGTACCACATCTGGCAATGTGCAATCTTTCTTGCAATACAAGTGTCTTTTATGAACATCAGGATTTTATGTTTTCACTGGAGTTTCCCAAACCTCTGTAACCATTTCTGTTGGTTTTCTCTTACCAGTATTTCAATATATTTCTTCTTTCAGGTTGTAGACATCGAACTGAAGGGCAAGGATCACGTCTTCACAGTCCATTACACAGGCTGGAATAATAGGTATGACGAGGCTGTCAAGATGAGTCGCATTGTAGGCTCTGCTGAAAAGAAAAAGAAAAAGTCAACTCCTAAAGGGAAACAACCTGAGAAGGAGAAGACCAAAAAGGATGTGGAGAGAAGAGATAAAGAAGAACAGCAAAGAAAGGAAAAAGAAGAGGCAGACAGGAGGGAACAAGAAGAAAAAGAGAGGAGGGCGAGACAGGAACAAGAACAGAAAGAAAAGGAAGAAGCAGAGAGACTTGAAAAGGCAAGAGCAGAAAAAGAAAGGCAGGAAAAGGAAAGGCAAGAGAAGCTAGAAAGGGAGAGGAAGGAGAAGTTGGAAAGGGAGAGACTTGAAAAGGAGCGAAAGGAAAAGCAGGAAAGAGAAAAGAAAGAAAGACTAGAGAGAGAACAGCGAGAAAAGGAACAGCAGGAGAGATTAGAGAAAGAGCGACAGGAACGAGACAGGAAAGAAAAGCAAGAAAAGGAGAGGAAAGAGAAGCAGGAGAAGGACAAAAGAGAAAAGCTGGAGCGAGAGAAGAAGGAAAAGGAGAAGTTGGAACAGGAGAAGCAGGAGAAAGAACTAGCTGACAAGGCCAAGGAAGCTGAAAGAGAACGAAAGGAGAAGGCAGGAAAGGAAGGCAAGAAGACACCAACCGGAAAGCGAGGTCGTCCATCTCTTAGCAAGACATCTCCAGCGCCTCAGACTCCTCCAAGGACCACTCCATCATCTGCAAGGGGGAAATCCCCCTCTCCCGGGTCAGTCTTCTCACAGAGGTCCATGAGATCTGATAGGAAGAGTCTCACAGAATCACCATTTGCAATGGGACTCAATGGTGAGATAAATGTTCTGCCTTGATTCTACTAGCAAAATATAGAAGCCTTAGTAGGTACAAATGAAAGCTAGGGATTAGGAAATTCCAGAGTCAAGAAATTCAATTTTTTTTTTGCACTGCTGCATAATTTTTAAGAAACAAATAATATGACAGCATGATCTTGTGTAAAATGATATTGACAGTTGCTGTTCCTGCTTCAAGCAATTTGCAAGGTTAAGTGTCCTAATCCATTAATTTTGGAGAATTAAACATTCACAACCTGGGCCGCCCACTAAAGTAATAAAATTGTGTGGTTTTATAGTAGCATCAGAACTTTAGATATCACATATTTTAATCAGTTACAATGTTTATTCTGTAAGAATAGATGTTTTTCTAAACGCTTTTCTGTATATTTTATTCACAGTACGGTCTCGAGGCAAAAGGTCGTCAACTGGGGAATACAGAAGAGGTGTTGATGGTGAGTGCAGTCACTTTGAGTCACAGTTATGCCTTGACAAAGTTTATGAATATCACATTGAGGAAAAAATTGTGATTCAAATTGCCGATGTAACGAGTATGGTGTGTGTTTATTCCATTAATTTAAAACCTACTTCAGCATTTTTGATGTTGATTGGTAGAACTAGTCATTGTGCAGGAACAATTATGTATCTTTGTATCTTTATCACATACATTAGAGATTATTACCATTCGACAATGATATATAATTAATGTTATTTTAAAGCAAAAATTAAATTCTCCCCCCCCCCCCCAAAAAAAAACCCCTTTCTTTCAGTGTGTTTGTTATTGACAGTGTATCTACAATAATGGATCATTAATTTGTGATGTAAATTGTCCCTTGTACCACAGATTCAGACAGTGACTACGATGAGTTGGATGACCTGTCTGAAAGCCAGCAGTCTACTCAAGATAGTGAAGACTCCCAACAGAAAGACACTAGTGTCCAGGAGCCCGAGGACCATGACGACAGTGCGTCAACAAAGACTGAAGACTATGCTGCAACTCTGATCAAAATCAGCGAAGAGAAGCTAAACTTTGATGACGACTTAGACGAAGGACCCCCGACACTCACGGCTGAAGTGGCACCAGAGACTGTAGAAGCCAGGCTGCAGGAAGTAGATTCAGAAGCACCCAAGGTGGAAGAAGAGGATAAGGTATCAGGAGAGAAGGAGGGAAGGTTAAAGACAAAGAAAGAATCCAAGATCAGGCTGAGGAAGTCGATAGACAAGGAGAGAGATGGTAAGGATTCAGCAAACGAATCCATGAAAGGAGAGAAGGTTGCTGGGAAGGATGGTTCCAAAGGCAACAACGATCTTGATGATTCTAAGGAGAAGATAGACGATACTCCTGTTCTGGAACGACAGATACCCATGGAAGCTGAACTGAAGGTGAAGTTGGAGGATCTGAAGCAAGAGACCAAGGGTTCTGCATCAGATGCTGATAAATCAACAGAGAAGAAGAAGGGTAGGAGGAAAGGAAGGAAGAGCATTGAGAGTAGAAAGAGGAGCAAAGCAGAAGCGGATGCTGCAGAAGTCTCAGAGAAATCAGAAGCCTCGGAAGCATCAGAACCAAAGAAGAAACAAGCCAAGGTCGACAGGAGGAAATCCGACAAGGGAGGGAAGAAGTCCAAGGTACATGAGGCCAAAACACCTGCTGATAACACAGACAGTGACTTTGGGACCAGCTCTGTCGATGACAAGTCCATTCCAGGAACCAGCAAATCTTTCATGACAACTCCACCTACCACACCAGAGAGTTCTCCTAAGATGCAATCTCCAGCACGCGAAGAAGAACTTCAGATACAGACGGAAGAACAGAGCAGCAACAAGAGCGACAGTGATGCCCTGATTGAAGTAGCAAATCTTGATGACAGAGAAACATCGCAGACCAGAGAGAATGACACTCCTCTTGCTAGCTCTGCACCACCAAAGAAAGGCACACAGTCATCCCAGCAGGCTTCCCCTAAGAAGAGGCGGAGGGGTTTGTCAGAGTCGGAACCCACCAAGAGACGCAGGAAGCACAGCAGGAGGCGACAGTCGTCCATCTCTGAGAGGCAGCAGTCTGCCAAGGAACGAGGCAATAACAACAGCAGCGATACCGATGAGAGCAGGTCAGAGAGCAGATTGACCTCGAGCTCAGCCAAGCGTCAGGTGACGCTCAAGAAATATGCTGGTTCTTTGCCTCCATCAAGAGTGGCTGACAGCAGTGGGCAAGATGGGGCTGAAAAACAGCGCAGATGGAACTTCCTTGTTGGTGAGTGTGTTCACTTTTTATTCACTTAATTTTCACAAAACATATGAGTGTGCATCGTCACTAAAACCACTTTCCAAAATTTGTGTAAACTTCTCTCAATATGCATTAAAACATTTTATTCATGCACTTCTGTTTGACATGCATGAAACTGTATAAAAACCAAAATTGGACATCACAGTACTCTTCATATCATGACATCATGTCTGTTTCAGGGCTTAAATTAATCCAAGGCCACCAAGGCCATGGCCGTGGATGCCCTTTTGATTGGCCTCAATGCCCCTCTCATTGGCCTTGGAGATTTTTTGTGCCCTTTCCAATTCTTCTCATTTGTGCTGTAATATAGGAATGTGCCCTACAGAAAAGTGGCCTTGCCCAAAAAATATTGAAATTTAAGGGCTGCTGTTTGTCAAAAGTATGTTTACATTGATATTTTAAATCTGTTTATAAGGTACAAGAGCCCCTATGCAATTGTCCATAATTTTTGCTTAGGAGATGGAAATAATCTTTACAAGGAAAACGTACTTGAACAGTCTCATAAATAGAGATAGAATAATAAATAGTAATTATTCTAAAGGTATTGCATCAACTGACATAATGAGGTGATATGTGCCAAAAATCATGCATTGAGCACATACAAAGGTCCTGAAAAGTGTTCTTAAAAAGTAAAGAAATTGTATATCATTCAAGATGCAAGAACAGTGAACATGTTCCTGCCTGCCTGCCTGCTTATCTTATGTTATAATTCCTTTATCCTCCAGATCTGAGCAACGTAAAGGAACCTGATGAAAGGATAGCCATAATCCAGCATCAACTGACAGAATTACGCTCGGTCTATCTACAGCTCAAACAAGAAGTGGCAACTATCGACAGGAGGAGAAAAAAATTCCGCAAGAAGGAGAGAGAAGGTAATCTAATCTTTCAATGGTGTCATCATCCCCCTCTCCTCCAAGTACATGAAGGAAGGTTTGACAAGAAGGAAAAGTAGCACTCTGGCTAAATAGAGTCTATCCACACAAATATGACATCCTTATGAGTGAACCAGCTTTGGTTCATTTTGGGGTTCACTTTGTATTTTTTAGGGGGTCACTCATTAGGTCAAACACCACTAAAATCCATGCACATTAAAGCGGGTAATGACATTGACTAAAATATGTATTTTAGGGTTAAATGCACTTACAACGATTGTCAGTTTTGTTTGTGGGGCCTAGAAGGTTGGGAGCCATTGGTTTAAAATGTAGTTCTAATGGTCTTGAATTTTCCCAAGGCATATAATTGATTCACACCCCAAGTCAAAATATTTGGTGGTCATCTTAATGTCCAGATATGTCCCCCACGTGTTGAATACTGCAACTCCATGAATGAGATTCTGAAAAGAGAAAGAAGTGTGTGTCATTGTCTTCTTCTACAGCTCTGGGCCCTGTCTTTCAAAGAATTGATATCAATCGCAATTGTACATAAGAGATAGGAGACTGCAAACTTGCAATTGATTAAGAGGACTTGCGATTTATTTGGTTCAATCGCAAACTCTTTGTAAGACAGGGCCCTGATGTCCATACCTATTTTTACCAACCATTTTCTCATCCTTCTGTTTCTGTTTCTGCGTTCGCAGCTGCTCACGTGATGGCTGGCGTTGCGCTAGGTCACTGCCTATCCCAGGGTCAGGAGAGGATGGAGTCAGGTGGTGGATCATAGCAACAAGCCCCACCCCTAGTTACGTCCCCCACCCACCAGGCCGTCACAGGTGACGGTGGTACAGTATGCAGGGTCAGCAAATAAAAGGAACCTCAGTATTAATCCATCGAGCCATGTCAAACAGGAAAGTGGATATAGATTCAGTGATTGTACTTCTTCTAAACACACTACGCTTGAAATATACAGAGATGGTATTCGTGTTATAATGTTCCCAGGAACACTAAAATCAGTTCATGCTGCACCTGTGCTATAGACTTCATGAGAAAGAAGGAAAGACAAAATTTTCTTTTATTTAGACCTCCTCACCAAATCATATTTTTATATAAACATGCAATTTATTGTTTGTCCATGGATGCATGTTAGTCGTTAAGAACCCCTCCCCCTACGACACTTGCAGATTAAGTGTAAGATACAAGATAGGCATTAGGTGTTTGGGAGCTAGGCACAATGTAAACAAATAGGTCACATCATCAGATGTAATACTGTTAAGGAAAAAAAATATTTCAAACATTCCACTATTGCCTCATCATTTGTAACAGGAATGCAAAGATTTTGCTTGAGCGTAAAGTACTGTAGGAGAAGTTGGGTTTGTTAAATTGTGTCCATTTTACGAGACATGATCCTGAACAAGTCCATTCAGGCATCCTGCCGTTTTTTTATCAGTATTTACTGCACACTTTTTGGTGGAAAAGTTTCTATCTTGCTCTTTCACAATTTTTGAGACATTCAATCTCGTCAATTAGGTTTCATGCATTTTCTCTGTGGAATTTCATGTCCCCCCCCCCTCCCCCTCAAAAAAAAACAACTGCTTGATGGGTCTTTTAATTCCTTTAAAATCTGCAGGTCATATGATAGCATAGCATATTTTCAAGTGGAGTTTGTTTCAAACTTCTGATGTTTAAAAAACCTCCAAGAGGACCAACTGATAGCTTTTGCCTTGTTATGCCCCAAATCAAGCCAGCTTACATGTGTTTATTGTTCCTTGTACTGTCTATGCCAACCTAAACATTGGATTTCACTGGTACTTTGGGAGTACTGCTAGCTGTATTGACATCTAGGCATGGTGATATCAGTTTGTACAGTCAAATCCGCTTTAACAACTGTATGTATTGAAAGACTACCTGTCTATAAAGTATTTGCAATGCAAAGTGGTGATAGTGTGAGTTCTGCGATATGTAGTCATTGAAATTTCTTGGGAATTGAAATTAGGACAATGCAACTTTTTCTCCTTGACCAATCTTATACTCAAGATATGGCAGATTTCAGATTCATGAATTCTTTTTGCATTATACTATTTCTCGTAATATACTTCATTTTGTGTGACCTGAAAAAGAAAATAAAACAAATAACAACAGTGGACTGAATCTTAACAAGATTTGGAAGGAAAATGACATTTATACATACCTGTCAATAAGGATTCCATGTTTTTTCATTGCAAGAATGAATAATATAAAAAATAAACATATGTGCATGAAAAGAAGCACTTTCCAATTCATCTGTTCGGAAACAGAAGGGTGTTAGGTCAGTGTTAAACTATAAGAGTTAACACCCTTCTGGCTCCAAACTGATGCTATACTGTGCTTCACCAATATAACATTGTAATTATGTGTGTTAAACCAAGTACTGAAAGTAATTCTGTTTTCATGAGATAGAGGACAAACCATGGGAGCCAAATGGACCTTTTTGTTATTACCATTTCATACTGCTTTTGTTTTGTGAATTGACATCATATTTTTGTTTTCATAACGAATACCAGAAAGGTGACATATAATAGTAATTAATCACTTAGCAAATCTTCTCGCATACGAATGCAACCTATACTATTGTAAGAGACTATTTTTGGAGGCCAACAACAAAGAAAAGTAGTCATTACCCCTGAGACATGAATAGATGTTATGTTTGCCTGAACACAAAGTGAATTGATGAGGTATGACATAATGTGCTTCCAAGAGTACTAAGTGGCTTAGATAATCCACCATTCGTCTACTACTGTTTCGTTTGTATCGATGTGTGTTAAACCAACACTGCACCATGCATAGGAGTTCTGCTACACAAACATGTGCACTGGTAGGTATGTATCAGAGCAAAGTGCCTCCTTATTGTGCCAAAAAATGACTAAAATACTGCAAATAGATCCGCAGAGGATTGTCTATTCTTCCAGGCTAAATGTAATGGTATGACAGAAGAAGACAAAATTGATGCTTTTATGAAATGAAATGCTTCAATGGAATTTACTCTGTCTCCTTTCGCTGTGTAGAACCCATAGGGAAGACAGTTTGTTGTATTTTTGTCAGTGATAATGTGCTGCAGGTCAGTTTTCTAGTGCGTAAAGTTTTTTGAAGTGAAATAATAAAGCGAGTGGGAGTTGTTCATTTGAATGTAATATGCTCGGATATGCTGATTTAAGTTATGCAAAGATATCAATGTGATAATTGTTTATTGAGCGTGGAGGTGAATAAGCAGAATGGATTTGAATATGATGTGATTACTTTTTTGTATTATTGTCATTATTATTGACTAACAAACCACCAAATACACCAAGCTATCTTGAATATCTGGGGTTAAAACCAAAGTTTTGTTATGGACAAGCTGCAGTAGGAAAGGGGGCAAAGTGTTGATGATAATGGATGGTTTGATTTCAAAAGGTTTAATTAATTGATTTATAAGTTGTGGTGCAAACTTTATCTTGTGACTCAAACTAGCAATGCAATACCAATTTTGAAGCATCGAGTTAAGAGACAAATGATACTGATTGATTTTTGTTTATTTTACCTTCTGATTTTTATATTGAATTAACACAATTCCATTTACCCCCCCCCCCCCTTGTGCATTATTGCTAGTTGAGGAGCACTGTTAGCTTCAGTTGTTTTTATTTTCATTACTTTGTACTTTCAGCCTCTAATGGCCAAATCCATTCATTAATAAGCGACTGTATTCTTTTGATAGATGATTTTCCCACACTATATTTGGTATTTCTTTGTCATGTAGACAGTAGGCTTTACTGGTTATACTGCAAACTCTGGAGGGATACCGTAACGTATATTAAAATACCGATAACGAAACATTTCAGTGGAGTTCAAAGGGATGAGTTGGTGGATTAAAGCACAGTTCAAATTTTTTTTAAAGCATCAAGCATATGATGTTAGCTTCATCGACTACTTTATAGCATTCATTAAGATGGACCTTCACACAATGTTTCTTTCGTGTGTGTTTGCTTTTCGCCTGACTTTGCCAAATTTGACTTTGAGGGTGATGACTAATATCAATAGTGGAAAAGGATTCCATTTTTGCAGAATCTTGAATTCTTGATCAATTTGTGACGTATGTCCTATCTCGTTGAGAAGAGAGCTTCAACCTGCCAAAAAGTATTTATTGTTTGTCAACTGAAGGAAATATTGATGCATTTTATATCATGTGTGTCGTACATTTGTATAAGTACCATGTGTAAAAGCATGCGTTGTATAACGGTAATGGTGTGACTATATATTAGCTTATCATGTTCAAGATGTCTTTGATTTTGATTTATGAATTTCTGGAATTGTCGCTTGATCAAATAATATGAATTTAAGTGCAAGAATGTATCTGTGAAGATCGTGTGCATAAGAGCTTTGTTTTATTTTCTTTATGTTACATTTAGAATACAGAAACATGTCCCCCGGAACCTGTATACAGTGCATTAGAAAACTGGGTTTTACTAAATATGACAGTAATGACACATTTAGTATTGTTACGAAAAGTTGACCTGTGAACTTTAAATTAACTTATATGTGTGTAAATTTCCCTCACAATTGTGCTTTTTTCTGCATGTAAATGTTCAATAATACTTGAAATACTTGTAGGTGTTGGCAGGTAGCTGGCAATAACAAATATTCTTACATGTTTCGTTGGTTTGTGTATAGATTGAATTTGAATGCATTGTATAGCTGTACAAATAGAATATTATGCATTATTGTAAATGGAAGTAATGTACGTTTATTGTGTATGTGAACATAATATATTCCATGTTGTGTAAAGAGAAGAAATTTATTCCTTCGGCTAGTATTCATTAGTATTGAATATTGAAACAACCAGCCAAACTTAAAGAAAGAAATAGGTGAATTTTCTTTTTCATGGGAGACATATATTTTGTACCAGATAAAACAAAATTTCAGAGAGATAAAAAGAGTCAAATTTGAATTAAATTATATAAAATTATATATGTAATTTAAGTCATTCCAATGTGGTACAATAAAGCTAGTATACTGGTTTTTCCTTTTAAAAATGTGTTCTGAAAATATTTTCAGGGCACTGGCTGACAGTTTTTGAAAAAGCAGAGTGTGAACAAAATGACAGTGTTTATTGTCATCCAATTTTTTAGGAAGGGTGAGGAATTCCCTTCTGGTGGTTTAGACTTTCATGGATTCTAATTAATTGATGGTAAATTACTTCATATACTTTTCAATTCATGTCCCCAAGAGGAGGTGATTTCTCCCGTTATTGACATGGGTGGGACGATCAACATACAATTCTTTTTCTTCAATCAACCAGCAGAGACTCTTGCTCCAATTTATCCTGGGGAGGAGGTTGAGCCAGCCATGTTAAGAAGAATCACTGAGGAAGAGGTTGAATGCAATCTGAACCAAGAACTTTAACTTTTTTTTTTCTTTATCTTTTTTTTTCTTTTTAAGCAGAAGTGTTCTCTCTCCATACCTGAGAAGCATTCATTTGTAGATATGTAGATTAAAATGTGTGGGTTTTAGTAGAACGGCTTACTCATCATGAAGTACATTTTTCGCATACTAGTTTAGTAATTGCTACTTTCTGTACTTTCCTTTTCTGAACTCTCTGTCGATGTGGATGTGATACACTTTTATGCTCACAATCCAATAAAATCTTGCCTTCTAGATTTTGAAGAAAAAAAAACTTGAGTGAAAAGAGTGTTTCTTTAATGTTTTATAATTTTGTGTCAGTTTGGTTTAATTTTTTGTCATTTGTTCTTGCTTATCCTTCTAAGTGTCCTTTCTGTCCCCCTCTCTCTCTCTCTCTCTCTCTCTCTCTACCAGTTTTGTATATATTTATCTTCATCTCTCTCTCTCTCCATCTGTCTGCCCCCCTCTCTTTCTCTCTCTTCCATGTTCATTTCTAAATTGCTAATAACATGACACTCTTACATCACAATCTTAAGCATGTTGAGTTTCAATTCAAGAAGATCACAATGTAAATGAAAATGAAATGAACAATCCATTTGGCCAATAGTTATGTGAAAATATGATAAATTGACATATCCGAATATAAGCTTGTCTCATAAATAATTTATTCAAGGTCTTTCAAAGAAGTTAATAGTAATGTACCGTTCATAAATATTTTTCATTCATCATCAAAACTAAAGTTCCTCTAAAATCAGTATAAACCTTGGTATGGTGTAATGCCTTTTGCCCTCGGGATCCCCTGTACCTCATTACCCCAAGAAGAATTCATTGAACACGTAAGTAGGTGAAAATAAAAAAAAGTAACATTAATTTTCTCCTTTTTTTAATCTTAACAAAAGATGTGTAACAAAATTTGAAGCAATCCAATATGTCACATGTTCAAACTTGAGGTAGGGTTTCAAATTCACATTCTAACCAAATTGTGCCAATTTGAAGAGAGTTGATACACTACCAAGAAAGGAAGATCGGATCATTCCCAAAGTAGATAATACAGGCACAGAATATTTATATATCTATCCTGGTATATTCTGCAAGCTCAGAGGTTAATTGCGACATTTCCCACACATCTCTGTTATATGCCATTCAAGTACATGCACTCTTGCAGTGTCGTCCAGGGGGGTGTTTCACAAAGATCCTAAGTTGAACTTATCTCTAAGTTGGACTTAAAAATTATGGAGAGCCGTTAGCATCCTTGAAAATATTTTGTAAAAGTTATTTTAAAAGGCATAAAATGTTGATTCAAATCATTCATATTTTCTATTATCATGGGAGATTTCATATTCTTGATGTGGAATTTATGAAAAGTCTAAAATACTTGAATGTTTGCTTTTGAATTACTTAATTATAGGGCTACAAATGGCTCTCCATAATATTTAAGTCCAACTTAGAGTTAAGTTTGACTTAGAATCTTTGTGAAACACCCCCCCCCCCCCCCCAGGTCTTTTTTTTCTCCACCAAGTTGTTTCCCTGCTTTCCTCTCGAATTAGTACCTTAACTTTACCTTCTGATAATTTTTTCAAGAGACTCTGCATGATGTCTTTTTCACATGACCAAAACATTTGACAAACACAAACAAGAGTTGCACATTTAGACAGGGGTGTTGATGAATCATGGCGCTCCACCCCTGTGATGCAACCCTTATATCATAAAAATGCAGGAACAAATAATTTGTTATACCAGGGAGATGAGAGTTTAACTCTCATCTCCCTGGTTATACTGTAATATTCTTCTTTTTCAAACGTAACAGGGCTCGTGTATATAAATAAATAGAAATCATTTCCCTACCTATAACCCCCCCCCCCCCCCCCACCTGGTAGATGTGGTTGATTAACTGGGTATTAATTATTAGGGCAGCTGCCTCCCATCATAAAACGAGAAGGGACCACTGACCCCTTAATTCCCATAAAAGACAGGTGAAGTAAAAAAAAAAAATACGTCATAGGCCCATCACCAGGTAAGTTTTTGTATTGATTTGATCATGTCACCAGCATAGTTAATCATCTTTTTCTTCCAATTAAAAAAGGGCTTATTTTGGAGTTTCATTTATCATTACTTTGTCAAAGAAAACAAAGTGACTTAGAATGATAGGAGCAGCATAAGATATTGGGTTCTTTATCAAGGTGTCACCTTAATTCTCTTGTCGGTCGAGAGATTACCATAAAACCATAACAAACTTTGACATTTAAAAGGTGCATTTTCTTAGATGTAAATATTGAAATTATTTTGAGTTATTACAAAGCTATAGCCCTGAGAAACAAGTTATTTTATGTGGAAATGGAATCATAATACAACAAGCGAGAGTGCCCCCTCCATACATTTATACTAATTCAAGATGATTAATATTTGAATTGATACTTGAATTGAATTGATTATGACAGGTGGTGCTGTATATTATGTCACTTTCTTTAAAAAGAGAGGAAATGTGAAAAATCCCAGCTAGGCCTTTTTTTCCTCAAAAAAGTTGCGTCGCATCTTTATCACAAAGGGCCTAAATCTGATTCTATGTCATAAAACACACATTCTAAATATTCAAGTTTAGTTACAAAGATTTTTAATTTCATAAATTATCTACGAATTTGAATTTCGTGGGGCTATACATTTTGAGGTTCTCAAGTATTGAAAGTGCCGTTTCAAAATTTTCTTTTCTTTTGTAGACTTTTCTGAGGATACCTTACATGTAATTCGCGAAGCTAGTCTCGAGAATTTCGACCAAATTCTGTTACCAGGAATAGCACCGAAATGTAAGCACACATATTCATTTCATTGATGAACGATATATATAATTGAAGAAATATGCGTCACTTTCTTTTGAGCAAATTTTATTCGGTATTAGGCCTACAGTATTTTATAATAATTTGAAAAATACTCTTGCAATTACATGTAACACTACACAAATAAGTACATATGGGACAGTAATAATGTTGAACCGAGGTTTTTGGATATGAACTTTTAATTTATGTAAGTTCAATCAAATTGTTTTAGCCTACTCGTACGTGAAGAAATATATATAGATAAATGTGGGGTATCTGAGGTTATCCAAAGTTTGTATTTTGCATTAGAACCAACTTTAATTTATCCTAATTCCTAAATCCATTGGCTGCATGCTGTCGTCTGGTGATGTGGCTAAACTAAAGTAAAATTAAAAATTAGATCTATGAAGTCTTGCCCTTTTATCTACAAGATTTTCTAACCAAAAAGTGTATGAGACAGGTATAAAGCAACTACTAAGGATGACATTCTTAGCATGATATACAGTTTCTCAGCACAATAAGACGATAACGTGACGTATGGTCTACTAATATACTGTGCAAAGTTGTTTATCAAGTCAATGTAGAAATCTATCTAGAACTATTCAAATTTTTAGATGCTTCCTTCCCAGGTGTGTGTTTTGTACTACAATTCTCTCTATTGCCAATGCATACAAAATTCATAGATGTAGCCTCTTGCAAGTAATTTCGAGCCAATTCCAGGACTTAATTACTTCCAGCACGCATGGTACACGTGTATAATGACGTATTACTATGTGTGCATTGTACGTAGGTATGTGTGCAAAAGGCGAAAGCCATTTCTAGGTTTCTCAATTTTTTGTGATGGCAGCAATGAAAAACAAGAGAAGAATACTCCAAATCTGCATGCATATTGACAACCAGAACGAAACAATGGAAGGCCCTCCTCGAAGCTTTGAGAAAATTGATGGGTTTAACATTAGAATACCCCACCAAAACAGTATGTCCATTGATCGTCCAACAAGCCAACAAACCCTTTATTGTGGTCCCGTCTAGACACGTTTTCGCACTAGTCAATGAACACAACCAAAGAAGCTATTTGTTAGTATTACTATGCTAATACCAATTACTCTCGCCCAGGCCCATCACTCATCTAAATATCTTTTTAGTATGATTAACAATATTTTCATACATTTTTGTAATGATCGATGCACTCTTGAAATTGCTTGAAAATCACGATTTATCACTGTAATAACTCTCAGAAAAGTATTACACACACAAACCCAGACATGCACAGTGCAGCCGCATGGCAGAAATTGGAAGTGACTTGGTCATCAAACTATCCCAGAGTGCACTTGAAATGGGGCCTAAACGTAACATACGTGTATATATCATATTTTGGCGAGAGTGAAAGTGAAAGTTATTACATGGTTGAAAAATGAAGGGAAAAAAAATGAAAAAATGACTAGAAATGATGGATTTTATTGTTTTGTTTCATTAAATTGGCTTGATTTACCAGTCATCAAATTTACCAAATCACACTTCTTAATAGAAAATGATTTATTATCTATTGTAAACAGTTTCACCAGCCCTTAGGCCCTACAGACATACCAGCTATGTCTAAGGCAACCGTGTGCAGTAATTGTGGCGGTAGTGACATAGACACAGACCAGGCTCGAGGTAATGCTGTCTGCGTGTCCTGTGGAGCGGTCATTGAAGACAACTTCATCGTCTCTGAGGTGGGCTTTGCAGAGAACACTCTTGGAGGAACTTCTGTGATCGGCCAGTTTGTTTCATCCGAAGGTAAATGTCACAATTCTGTTAAAAGTCATATCACCTAAGTGTAAATAAAAATCTTACTTAGGTATAGTGGTTAATGTTCAAATATGCTCACCTTGTATGACAACCAAGTTCAATTTGCAGGCAATCAAATAAAAGTCTAGTTAACTGTCTCATATGATGTACATACAAGATTTGGATAGTAGAGTTACAGGTTCTATTGAAATTGTTCTTCTATGAATCAGTTGTTGTGCTAACATTTTATAAAAATATTTTTTACAGTTTTTGAAAAAGTAATGGTCACTATTCATTGTGATTGCTTGGTTTTTTCATAATTTTGGAGGTCTTCTATGAAACTATGACACATATATGTCCCAAATGTAGTGATATGCTAGACACCATACAGATCAATCGATGTCTCTTGGATAACCTTTAATATGGAACAAATCCTTTTCTGTCATTATTCTATGTTATAAACAATTTGTTCACAGTGATTAAGTTATTGTTATCTCTTTCAATTTTTGCCACAGGTGATAAGAGTCATACTTTAGGAAACAACTTTCGTCATGGCTATGGCAAAGAATCCAGAACAGTTACACTTCAACAAGGTAAAACTCTAGCTTCATGCAAGTCATCACATGTATTTGCACAGTCATTTTACCCCCAGAATGCTTCACAGCTGATGGTTTAATTTTCATTAGAAGTCGGCAACAGTTTGGCCTTGGTCATATCAGTGGAGATTTCTTGTCTAGGTTATGTATTTTTTTGTATTGGCTTTTGTAGGCTATATAGTGTCAGTGCAGAAAAAAATCTCTGATACACTAACCATGCAGTAAGTAGGAGTAGTTGTGGAATATGAGGTTTAGAACCATCAAATCATTATAAAATCATGCACTGAGTGGGATTCTTTCTGGAATATAATTATAGCCTACATATTTTTTATTTTTTTACTGCAAATTCTTTATTGGTTTGATAAAATGATCTCCTAAAATAAGAATGATATTTTCTTGTTGTATGCAATAATAAGTGTTAATTTCTTTTTGTAGTCAATATGAATTGAAATTATTCTAAATAATAAATATGTACATGTATTTGAACTTGCATCTACCGGTATATTAAAACACATTGAAACAATAAAAGAGATTATGGGAACATCTTATCGTAGTATCAAATCTTATAATATGATAACATATCTTATTTTTGTAACATATTGTAACATATCTTATGATGATCAACTACTCTTTTTCAGGTAAGAGACACATCCAGAACTTGGGTGGGCAGTTGAAGTTGAACCAGCATCGTAATGACATGGCCTATAACTTCTTCAAGATGGCTGTCCAGAAGAAGTTGACGAGAGGAAGAAAGACCATGCACATTGTAGCGGCCTGCCTCTATCTGGTCTGTCGTCTGGAGTCCACTCCTCGTATCCTTGATATAATGCAATCTTTTTTGTTGGATGAAGAGAACTTGTAGAACTGTCCCAATATTTACCAAAGATTTTTCTCCTTGTTTGAGCAAAAAATATTCACGTTTGAGGTCTATTGGGGAACATACTGCTGTTTCGATGCACCACATACTTTGGTTCTCCCTCGACTAGCTTGTCTCGTCCTAAAAAATATGCACTCTATTTAATTTTAGCACAAGAGACTAAAGGAAATGCATACACAGCATTCTAGTTCATCTGGAGACCTTATATTGAGCTTGATTCCCACTTTAGAAAGATCTCCACTTTATGAAATATCTGTCGAAACCAAAATATTTGGCCACTCCATGTAGGACAGAGGCACAACCACAAGTCAGAATCTATGGCCCTTTTCCTGCATTGAAAAAAAAAATTATTAGATAGCATGCAGCTCTTTCTCAGTCATGCATGGTGAAATATGTATGTAGGTCCATGATGGTTAAAAGTATGTATTGTCCTTGCTCTGTCATGTACTTTTGTTAGTGCAATAATTGCAAAGATAAATAATGACTTGATATGATTTAGCATGAATTCTTTTTCCTTAACCTATAACCTCTCCAGATATGTTGCTAGATCTCAGTGACTTGCTACAGGTAAGCTATTACACTTTATTTATCATGTTCAATCTTAAAAATAGATCACTGTTAGAGTAGGCTTCATCCACAGTAGATGGATTGATATTTTATTATGATGCTAAATCAGTTCAGAGGAGTATTAAACCATTGCCTACTGGAACCGGAAGGTTCCTGTGTAAAACATGTTGGAAATATCAAAATTCAGTAGTGAATAATAATAATAATAATAATAATACATAACATTTATTAGTGAATGGGTTAAAGGTAATTCACATACATGTATCTATAAGGGATAAGCTTAGAAGGAAACAAAAATAATATTAAAGTGGTACTTTTTTTTCTTTGGTCCACTTTG
This sequence comes from Strongylocentrotus purpuratus, assembly GCF_000002235.5. Classification (NCBI taxonomy): domain Eukaryota; kingdom Metazoa; phylum Echinodermata; class Echinoidea; order Camarodonta; family Strongylocentrotidae; genus Strongylocentrotus; species Strongylocentrotus purpuratus. The sequence goes on from NW_022145611.1 coordinate 14,411,756, forward strand.
GGATTTAGAGCTAAGACATCCTATATTATACCGGTAATTTGAAAACCCTACACCCCTCATAATTTCTGGGATGTTGAATGTTCCTTAGGAATGTAATGTTCAAGGTTAGCCTTTGATGATCTATTATCACTGGCATGGGAGTGTTGTTTAAAACAAAAGGTGGGTGTATAGTAGTGAATGCACTTTTTGACATCTACCTTCATTATTCTCTATCACAGCAATCTTTATTCCAAAAATAAAAGGACTCCATGTCATTAGAAAGCATGTTAACTGTTATGAAAATTGATATTACTATTATTATTTTTAATTTTATAACACAAAAAGATCTAAATGTTATATGCCGTCATTGCACATCTACTGATATATTGTGTTTGACTGCAATTCATGCACTGACTTGAGACAGTAGAGGGCAGTAATCTTTTATCTGATTTGATCATGTACTTTGTCAAACTAAGAGATAGGTATGAATCAAAGCAATGGAAACTGATGTATGAAAATGATGAACTTTAAGCCAATTTCTGTTTCTCACTCTTATGTCATCGATTCATTCATCCATGTAGGGTGTGAGATTTAAAATAATATTGTCTATATCCAAAATGTTTTATGAAATTTACTTTGTTTTCCCTAGGTGAATGTGTATGTTCTTGGGAAGACCTACCTCAAGTTGTGTCAGGAGCTTCACATCAATGTACCTGCAATCGGTAAGTCTTAATTTCAAATATTATTCATGATAACTTGATATCAATAATGTGTTTTCCTAGTGTTTAATAGCAAAGAGATAAAAACAATACAGTTTTCTAAAATTGTTACCAATATTTACTCGTGATGAATGATGTATTATAAGCTACTGAAATCATTGCATTTGATTGGCTGTTAGTGTTAGCAAATTCATCACAGATCTGCGGCAATTATTCTTGGTAACAATTTTCATGAAACAGGGCCAAGATTTATAATCATCTTTTAAACTACATCGCTGATCTTTTGTTAATTACATTCCTCCTTGTCTACAACTTGTAGCCAAGAAATCAACTCTCTACTTTTGTTGGTTTTTGTTATAATTGATTATTATATCTGCAGAAGATCTGCAATCTAAATAGAAATTGACAACAACAAACAATAGAACACATATTGGCTGGTCGGGAGAGGGGATGGTGGACAGTATCCAAAATATGAAACAAAACAAATAACACTTAAATACTAATAGCTACGAATGGGTTGGAAGGGGATGGGGGGGGGGGGGGGAGAGGCACTCCAATTTTGTGGGAATAGTTCTGTGAAAGTACAGAAATAATTACAATAGCAATCCAGTGAACCTAGAAAAGAAAATATTGAAGGGAAAGTAAAATATTTCCACTGTTCAGGCAGTTTCTATCGAAGCATACATTTGACCTTGCTGCAATGATATCAATGCTTTCAATTTCAATATTATAAAATTCATCAAGGAAATACTGTTACATTCCATTGAAAATAAATGAGAGAAGATGCATGGAAATTGTCAGGCATACTGCTCGAGAGGTATTTCATGATCAAAAGCAACACTCTTGATTATTTGGTGTTTTCACATGTTGTTTGCTGAGTGCGGGTATATCAAAATTGCATGACATATGACTCTGGGGTATGTTCAATCAGGGTGGTCCATCCAAAAAAAAAAAAAATCAAACATGTAAAATTGGAACAATCAAAGGATTATGAATAGATATCATAATGCGAAGCACAGAGTTCCTTATGGCTGGGCTCCAGGGCTTGCTTGCAGGCTCTAAGGTTCTTACTAGATGCACTCAGGTGCAATCTGATCCATATTTTGAGGCCTTTTCAAATACATTTTCCGACTAATATGTCAGAAGTAATTTTGGTTGAAAATGAACATTGCTGATTTTCACACCTTAAGCTAATTTTTAAACCTGTCACTGTTTAATACTTATACCCCGTGTGGCTCACTCTTCTTCAATACTTACTTTCTGAATATGAATATCAATTAAGCTGTAAATAGTATTCACAAATTTTCACCAGTTGGGAGTCAAAAGCTACACATTATAAGCAAATCTAAGTAACAAAAAACTCGTATTTTGTAGACATGTTAATGTATTTATCAGTGTTGATGCAATCTGAATACTTCAGCAATACACCTCCAAGTGAAACCAATGATTATCCAGAGGTGTTTCACAAAGATCCCAACTCGAACTTAACTATAAGTTGGACTTAAATATTATTGGGAGTCATTTGTAGCTTTAAAAAAGAATATATTTAAAAGCGAAAATTCAAGTATTTTAGACTTTTTATAAATTCCACATCAAGAACATAAAATGTCCTTGATAATAGAAAATATGAATGATCTAAATCATCATTTTATACCTTTTAAAATAACTTTTACAAAATATTTTCATAGATGCCAACAGCTTTTCATAATTTTTAAGTCCAACTTAGGATTTTTTGAAACACCCCCAGGTGTACCCAAAAGTTACAGGATTGTAATATCTTGTTGTCTTCTATAAACTGTATGTTAATTTTTCTAATTTTGTGTACTAAATGTTTACTTAATGGAGAGGAAATCCTAAATTTCTTTTCACTTCAAAGACTAACAGGTGATGGTCATTTTTATATTCCCATTTTATATTTATTGATGTTGTTAAAAAAAAAATGTTTATTGGTATTTTTGTTTTTCTCTGGATTATTTATCCATATTTTTGAATTTCTGCTTTTATGACAGATTTTTGCTATGAAAGTTGTATTGCGCAGTTTTGTCCTGTAATGTAGGCATGTAGCATACTTACAATTACAATGAAACTGCAATTCCACAAATTGTCGTCATGCTAATGAGAATAAATACCTTTGTAATACAGGAATTTTTCATACTTATAATATACTATATGATACATGAGAACAAAAATCAGCAAAGTGAAAAGGAATACCTATCTTGCTTACATGTACATGTACATGTAGGTAAATGACAAAGATTTACATGTAATGGAAAGCCACTTGAAGTTCTTGAACCTTGTTTTTTTTTACCTTGAGCTCACCTTTTTGTAATTATGATTTATGAAGACAGACATCCCTACCAAAACTGATTGACATTTATGATTGCCTTGTTATTCTGTATTTCTTTATGTCTGCTTGAAAAGTCGAGAAAAGCGAGACGAAAAATAACAGATGTTGAGCGTTTCGGTTGTTAAAAGTGTTTGCCATGAATGAATAAGGTGCAGTGCTATGAAGTGGAATGACCCAGTATTGTGTACTGTCTGTTGACTCTGTTTTGATGTTGTGCCATTGTTCATTTTCTTGTCACTTGGTGTGGTCCAGTTAAGCAGAAAAAAGTCCCATTGTAGTAGGTTTGTGAACTGTACCAAGCGACAAAAACAAGTGAACATCTTTTGATTCCCAAATAGTGTGTGATTGGGGATGTTTACCAAAGAAAATCTGTTATTCTGGTCTGACTTCCACCTGCAGAAATGATTATAATTGCAGAAACTCTAGATTGTTATCTTATTTTCCAATACGAAAGGTCCTTATTCAATGTAGATTAAAATCATATTTTTGAACACACATGAGTAGTATGTTGCCTAAAGAAGGAGAGACAAATCATCAAATCCTTATCAAATATTCAGATTCATCACATTTGACACATTTGACAGTTGACAAATGACAGTGCTTACAAATAACAAAATTCCCTTCTTTGTCTGGAAAAGCACTTATTTAAATGATTTTCAGAACTCTCAATTTCAGCAGACATAGAAATTGAGTCCTGACTCATTAAATAGGAAAGCTTAGTGGCCAAGAAAATCATTACAAAAGAATTTTGAAGCATTCTGTTAGTACAATGCTTCTAATATGAGATATATATCTTGTAAGGGTTCCATTCCTTCCCCTGTGGCTATTGTGAAACATATTTGTATGAAACCTTAAAAAAGATATCTTTTGTGCTTGATATTTCTAATTTTCATAACCAGCAGATGGTTTCACTGGCATTTTAACCAAAAGTTTCTTTCTTTTATTCTTATAAAAAGTGCATTCATTGATGAAAGAAGAAGACCAGAAGTCCTTTTGAACGAAATATTTGCACTCTAAGTCATATTTTCTTACTTTATTGTGGGTTGGTGTTATTGCAGTATAATATGTGTCACCTTCACTTTATAAGAGGGATAATCATCAACGAGGGCGAGAATAATGGGATTTTTCCTTTGTTGTCTAATCATGCATAGATACTTTGCACCTGACTAGTTTGGTATAAAAAAAGGTTTGAAATCCCCTCTAGCAATATGGATGTACTTATTTACTTCCAGTCAATACTTTGCTGTTCTACACTTTTAAAATGGCCTTTGTCTAGATTTGAGAGCAGATGTGAAGTTGTACATGTACTGTAAGATTAAATTGTATACATATTTTTCATCCCGTAAGTTATATCTCATTCTAGAATATTCAAAATCCAAATCTGAAAATATTTCTTTCCTGTGGGGGACCTGTGAAATGACATTTTGTTATTAAAAGTTTGCTCCAGAAGGAAAGGGGCTACCTTTTAAAGTCATATGAAGGCTCTTGTTCACTCATACCATAGGCAACAATGACCCCCCCCCCCCCCCACCTCATCTATTAGGAATATTGCTTGCTTTGCGACCAATGTCATATCTGTCAGTGTGTTAATAGGGGATAGTCACTATTATAATTCCTTGGGCCAGTCTCTCGAAATAGTCATACATATACCTTTGACATCCTATGAAATAAATATAAATACATGTGTTATAGATAATAGAATTAGCACACATTTGAATCTGATGTCCATGAACTTATGACTCATGATGATTTCAAGAAACTGGCTCCAAGTGTAACTATCAACACTCCACATTGAGCCAGCCAGATGGGAAAGGACAATGGTCATGTATTGCTTCCTCCCAGGTATTTTGTAGTGACACTAATTGTCATCGTAGCAAACACATGCAAATGGCAAAGGTTGTGATTTTCATTTCCTATGTCACCGGAGGGCTTGTTATTGGGTGGATGTGAATTTTAACAGATGTTTACGGTAATGGCAAGATTCCCGAGAAGCCGTTGGCACATTGTGATATTTATTGGGATAAACTCCACAAGCTTTTTAAATTTTAGTTGCTATCCTCTGTGTAAAGGCATTGAAGGAGAAACAGAAACAAAGAAAAGTTATTCAGAGCATTACTAAAGATTTAATTATCTTTCACCTTTTGTCTAACCACATATTTTTCATTGAAGTGGAAGCTTTAAAATAAATTAAAAAATTTAAAAAAAATTCTTGAGGGGGTGGGACTTCAAGGTCTTGAATTTCAGTGTCGCAGTTTTCAATCAAAATTGTAGAGGCATGTTAATGAGAATGAGATGTCCTGAAAGGGTGAATTTATGTAAACGGATGTCACACGCAATGTACACCTTTCTTTATGTAGGAAACCCAAGGCAAACTACCGGTACGATCAGGTGATAAAATTCATGGATGTTATTCATTACCGGTATATCTCTTCCTCACACCCCACTTTGACAAAATATATAAATGCCAAACATTACTTTACATTTCATCAACACATTTCAAGTTTATTTTACATGCAGTAAGGCTTACATGCTTCTGAAGGGCAATGAAATGGAATTTCATTTTGTAATAGTTTTATTGTTCAAATCAGCTTAATGATGTTTGACAGCTTAAAATTGATTTTCCACATCATTGGAAATGGGGATTAAAGTCCCTGGTTGTGAATGGGTCTGGGTCGTTAAAACCTCTCTGTTTTATGTCCTGGAATGATTATATTTTTGTTTGGAATGGGGAAAGTGAATCAGCCTCATCATTCCTAAAAACTTAAAGTATAAACAAGAATTATATCCTTGAAAATTATGTTTACCATTGCAATGATGGCCTTTGCCCTGAGTTTGTTTACATGTATTTAATAGTCTATTCTCCTGGTCATACACAACAAGTATAAGTACTTATCAATTCCCCCTGTTTGAAAAACAGGCATTGGGAAATGGGTTTGTGTGCGTGTTTAAGTGTGTATGTCAAATATGAGCAATTCTGATGTATCACGCCTATAAACTCTACTAAAGTCATTGACGACCACAACAGACAAGGACCTATCAAAGAATGGGAGAACACGAGGGGGGAAAGAACCAAAGAGAAGAAGAAGCAAATGGTGGAGCACATGCCCTTGCCTTGTCACATAATGAAGTCTAACAAAGCAGCACGGCGGCGCACAAGCTAGGAAAAACAGAATCCTAGTTTCACCCCTCGGGCCAGCCGCTCCAGATGACTCACAGTGACTCCGCTGAACCAATCTCCACATTTTTCTCTCATTTTTTGCCCCCTCAGTGGGGAAAAAGCAGAGGAAATGAGTTGTATAACTGTGAAACACATCACCTCTTTTGTGGGGTCAATATTTTGACAGGCATTTTGTGTGTAGATATTAGATGGAATGCCTGTAGATAGCCCTTGGGATGCGATGTGATGATCTAGTTTAAAGGTTTTGGAAAGGGCACAACACTCTTTCTTTATGATTCAGAACTGATGCACTTGCCATGCGTTAATAACAAAGAGGACAAAGGGAGAACTTGGGAGATGAGTAGGAATGAGAACTGCCATAGACCTTGTATGATCATAATACCCAGTCCATATTCTATAAGATAATATATGAAGGCCGTCGTAAATGAGGGCATTTGATTACTGTCTTAAAAACATAGCTTTGAAAATGTTGCTGTATTGTGCTGGCAGGCCTAAATTTTTGAAAAGGACATACTCATCATGAAAACTCTCATTTTAATACAAGGTCAAATCATTGTAGCAAATGTTCCAGCCCTAATTTTGAAGGGATATTTAATCCTAGACTCTATGTTAGTAACATTGAATGCTGCTGTATTTCTTTAAATTTAACAAAATACAGTGGTACCTCAGAATTTACTCATTAGGACCAATGTAATTTTTCTTTTCACATATTGAAATCTTGTCTCATCAGCGAGGTATTTTGGATTTGTATATTAGATGGAATTCCTGTAGCTATAGCCCTTGGGATATGATATGAAGATCTAGTTTGAAGGTTTTGGAAAGGGCACAACACTCTTTCTTTACAGTGATTCAGAACTGATGTACTTGTCTTTTAATATTAAAGATGACATGGGGGAACTTGGGAGATGAGTAAGAGAGAGAACTACCATGGACCTTGTATGAGCAGAATATCCCTTTCACAATCATGAAGTTGATGTTTGTGTTTGAAGACTGTCTAGCACCGAAAGAGTTGTAGGCCTACATGTATTTCTTTTGGCCTAAATATTTGTAAAACAAATTAAACATACAAATGAATATTCCCTTTGATATACAACATGCACATTGTAGGTCAAATCAGTCTAGCAAATCATGCAAAGGGTGCTTCTTTTTCATATTTTAAGAGATATAAATATTCACCAGTGAGCCCTATCATGGCATAAACACCGTCATATTACTCTATTTCAATTCATTGTACTATCCTTGTACATGTAAGCTTATGTACATGTAGCCCTTCTTTTACATGAACCTTCTGTGCACCCGGAGTAGTCCAAGCCTTCAACATCACAATGTCCGGTGGGTATGATGAATGGTGTAAACACATGACAGTGTAATAACAAACATGGTACAGCTGGGTCATTAGATTAAATACTGTAGGCAATACATTTTAATAACATGTTTACTGAAATACATTACCGGTAAATCAATGTGAAGTACCACCAGGGTTTCATTAATCAACATCATCATCATTGCATCAGAAACACTTTGAAAATCTGCTGGTACGTACACAAACTGTACATGTACAGTATAATGAATTCATTTACATCAAATGGTGAACTGTATAATGTAGGAAAACTCTAGTTTATCTCTGATTTCTCTATGTTGTATACAATTATACATGTAGTTCAAGTTCTACTGTACTTGTAATAAATAAGACAAAATAGAGGCTAAACATGATCTGCTGCACTGCAAACATTTTGCAAAGGGGATTCTAAAAACTTAAGTTCAAGGATATCAAATTGACAGTTGACGGACTTGAGATTTTTGTAATACAACACATGTACTGAAAAACTAATGGATGGTAGCTAAAGTCAAATACATGTACCAGACTACCAGTACTAAATATTGAACCCCTATTCCCACTATGGGTACTTACTGAGTGCCAGAAGGGTATAACTGATATTTTATCTCATGGAGGAGTCCAAATTACATGTTTATGGGTTGAGACATCACTGATCTATATGAAAATTGTACACGACACATTGAAAATGAAATATATAAAACAAATTAATATGATATTTGAGATTCACTATTTCAAACAGACAAAGGGGGTTAAGACTAGAGAATTAAACAATACATTTACTGGTATGCAAAAACTATGACCTCCATGGAGTCCTATCTATAGACTTCAGTGAAGTGAAAACGTGCATGTACCTCAATGCATTTGAGAACAGGCAGTATCAGTATACTGAAATTATTTAAGAGCGAAAGCAAAATTGCGAAAAAAAATTGACACCTATCCCTACAGGTACTGAATAATGGATGTAATATGTCGGCACACAAACTCAGGCATGCTTGGTTTTTATATGCTGAAGATGGTGGGAGTATTCCCATTAGATAGCCTCGTTAAAGTGCCATCCCCCAAGTACCTATCGCAAATTGTTTGTCGAGTGCCGGAGGGGCACAGGCTCCTTTACTTTTACAGAGACTTAAATCCCTTCTGGCTCTCAACGGACTTTATTGCCTCATCAATCTGGTCAGGTGATCAGTTTCACCTCGTAATGAACAATGCATACACCTCCCTACGTCACTGCTGCCTGAAACCAACCAGCAATATATATTTGGTAACGAGGTAATTGCTTACACATGTGTGCAAAATCCTACCAGGATCCGGTGTAATAATAATTGTATCAGGAAATTACATGTATAATTTAATTTTATGATATATAAAGGCCAGTGTAATTGAGTACATGTACATGTATGTAGGCGAGGCCTTCTAAACATTTGACAGAATTAATCTCCTTTATTGCATCAAGTCACAAAATTTACAAATTGAATTATTTCAGTGTGACCTTTCAAGACTCTAATTTGACCAAAAGCTTCCTGTTTAGAGGCTGCCCCTATATCTCAAATTATTTGCAAATATAACAAAGCCTACATGATTACATGGACATGCACGATGGATGGTAGTATAAATACATGTAGTCATGTATAAGAAATACTTCGTTATTACAAGTTTTACTTAATATGGATATTCAAATATTCTAAGATACTCGGTGGGATTACATGTAGTTTATAACATTGCATACATTACCCTTTCCATTTGTATTGTGCTACATTGTAAATCTCAAATATCTTTCCTCTCCAAGGATATCTGTATTTAAAAATCTTGCAATATTTCAAAGTCACAGAGATTAGAGATGCTTAGTATATCCAGTTTGAATTTGCATTTTGCAAGTCAACAAATTTATTATTCCAAGCTCAGTTTTGACAACTCCTATTTTAAGCATAACTAGCAACTTGATGATAGAATCCCTTTGAAAATCACTTAAAACACATCTTATGATCTTTCTCTGTTCATTGGGATGTTTATAGATTTTTTCAAAAGATTTTTGAGCTAAATGTCGGATTTAGGTAAGGACACATTGGGTATCTATTGTAAAAAAAAATTGTCTGTAAGCATTTTCTCCTGTAGACTTTGATACCAAGATTTTCTGGTATTAATTTTTCAATGGTAATGGTGCTCAATCAAAGAATGTACTATTTTAACAAATTGTTTTTTTTTCCCCAATTATGGAAAACATCATTTATTATAATCAGTATACATGTAGATGTAAATGGTACTGGCATTAATGGTCTTTTTTTTAGCAGGATTAAATCAGACTTTTGAGTCTTCATCACTATTCATTTTAAATGATGTTAGAGAATATGTATTGATAAACTGTTTTAGAAGTACCAGTACAACATTCTGGGAAATTACAATTTAAAGCATGAACTTTATTCCAACTGGGTTTCAAAACTTAAAACAAGTGTTGCAACAAGCTAACCTCATTTTATGATCTTATTTATTGCATTGTTTGTAATATTGTTTCCAATATTCATAGGATTCCTATTCCAAAATAATGCAAAATGATCAACAATCTATAAATAAAGAGTATGACAATCAATTACAATAAAACCAAACACAGGTATACTTTTCAAAATAAAATTACCAGTAAGTATCTGTTCTTAATTTGCTCTTATTTCAGTAAACCGTCTGAAATCTGACAGGAACAAGATGTAGAATTAATTTACCCAATAATTCAAATGTCATAGTAACTTCGCAGCAGTATTTGCACTTCAAATGTTAATCAAGCCTCACCAAAGAGGACAAAGAGATAGCTGCATAGTTTGGCATGAAGATCCAATCATCATGCGTAGAATATCAGTTCTGGTATTTGACCACCTTGGACTCCAGTCCCGTTTGTGCTTTCAGGAGAGCACTGAAACTGGAAAGTAACGTCGTTGCTGGTACTTTCCGTCAGGCCTTCTTGTCCGAAGTAACTTAACTCGTTTCCACAAAGCGTTGCACTTGCTGTGTAGTACACATGGGGCTCAACCTGGACGGGATGTGGGAATGTGACCGCAAACGTGCTACTGGATCCATCGGAAAAGAACTTGGTGTGATTCTCTGCAAGGCTCTTCCCTCCTCTCTTGAGTTCTATCTTCACCTTGTACTCTGCACCACCGGAGCTGGAACCGTACAACCCAAAGCCGGCAATGAAGATCCGCCTGTCAACTGCAAACTGGATACTGTCGCACCTGCCCCTGTAACGCCACTGGTTACTCCTGTAGGCAGACGACTGGAAGCGATGGACAGTACAGGTTCTCAGTCCTGCTCGCTGCTTGCAAGGAAAGCGTATCTTGGGCCTGATGTCTGCCGTGTAGTGAAGAAATATGTTTGTGGTTTCTTCAAGAGTGATGACACCGCTGCAAGCAACATTGTTGGCAAACTCCTTGAGAGGCATGGTAGGGATGCGGATGAGATAGAGAGCGGAACCAAGAACCTTTCGAAGGCTGTTTGGAGTCACCACCAAGTCCTGCCTGGAGCACTCTGCATCTGCCCATCGCATGGCCGCATGAAAGAGGACAAGTTCCTTGACATTCAGGGTCTCCCGCTTCAGGATGCACTCAAGGGTATCCTGGTCAACATCCACAAAGCTGTCAGACCCCAATGCTACTTCAGCCTGGGCGTCGATGACCTCCCAACATCGCTGCATGAGGTCTGGTTCCTCAAACAAGTGACTCTGACTTAACAGGACACATGCGTTACGTGCGCTCAAACTTCGCTCCAAGTACTCAACACATGACCTGGCCAGATGAGGTACAAGATACTTCTTTGCAGCATAGAGGGTATCCAAAACGTTCTCCGGGGTTAAGTCTATCTCATCACAGTACATGTATCTGCAAGGAAAAAAAAAATGAAAGTTTGATTTAGTATAAGGATAGGATAATTTAATATTGATTTTAAATGATTGGCTATGATCATATATTTTCCTTATTAAAATGTCAAATCTCATGAAATGAAATCCATCTCACTTTTCTACCATTTCATGTATTGTGACAACAGACAAGCAAAGTGTGAGAAAATTGTTGAATCCTGTGTCTTTACTCTTTACAATGTGATACAAATTCTTTCTTTCTGGTTAGTTCAACAAAATCAATGTGACTAATTACTCACTTTAGAAGGGTAAGAAAGGCCTCTGGCTCTACGTCAGGTGTGACAATTTCTGAAGTGTTCTCTGCCAAGTCTCCGTAAAACATTGCAAAGAAAACTGAGCTTCCGGTTGCAAGCACATACTTGTGAGCAGGTATTCTTTGAGCAGCATTCTTTGGTCCGACCAAGAATGTAACATCGCTCATCAGTTCATTGTTGAACATCACCGCGTTCCTGTCTCGCACTGTCACCCCACGATGCCAGTTATCGCAGGACCACAGGGATGGAGACGACGATATCGACGTCGATACCGAGGATGCTATAGTACCGGTAGGACTATCTGGTTGTATAACATCCAGTGTCTCGCTATTGACAGAACAATGGTTACTGTCCAGATTCTGGTATGGCTCTGCAGAGTTGGACACCTGACTGGCAAGGAAACTGGATCGTCTGTGGCTAGTGCGCTGTTGAATTTGCTGCTCCACGTCATCCTTTTCGGCTCCTGGGTTCTGATTGTTCATTTCCATCTTCCTTCGTAATTTTCGCTTGATTCTACAGAAGGTGTGCACTACTTTCCAGAATTTGGTGAGCCTGAGTTTTGGAAAGGGCATCTAAGATTATTGCGTATTACAATTTCTTTAGCGCAGTTGATGATAATCCCATCGTTGCGATGATATTGTTGTCCAATTGTCATTCATGTAATCTGAAAGACAATGTTAAAACAAATAGAACATAATCAGTGCTCAAAATCAACTACTTGGTATAAAAAAACAAACCTAACTGAATAAAGGAAAGCTTTAGAGAAGGGTAAGAAAGACCAGCTCAAACCCACAAAATAGACATGGGCAAAAAAAAAAATATTGGTTTAAATAATTATACATTTAATACCGCTATACCGAACACTGAATGTCAAATACACTTTATCAGGGAGCCTATGTAACTCTGAGAAAGATTGTTTATATGACTTGTCCAATATTGACAAAATCCAACATTGGTGCTAGTTGCTATGAATGATGTAGACTGAGTGTAGTCTCTAATAATCATGAATAATTAATATAGAGTTTATCTTTTAAATATATGAAATCTTTTTTTTTCGTGTATAACAAAGACTCAAAGAGGAAATCCTTGACAGTTTTAAAGGCAATCTGTTTCTGAGTATGGAATACCAATGTCAGATTTTCTTGAACAACCCATATATCAACTTATAAGCAGGCATAAACATATTATTTATTCAGCGATATTCAACCAAAAATATATAAATACATAAATATTCTTGAGGATCGTTTTCACATTCTATTTCCTTAATGATAAATGATAAAGTGTACTCACACATCCCATTGCAATCAGGAGCTCATTCCAATGAAAAACAATTCGTTAGAATCAGAATAATATATATATATTGTTAGATGATGTCCAAACGAGTAGTAGTAGAAGACATGTACATGTAGCACGGACCTGCATATAGTACAGCACGACTAGATGATCAGTGCAGTGTGTTGATCCTGTGGCCGATTTACAATTTACAGGGCACTGTGCCAGCGCGCGCTCTCTTCACTGCACGAGCCCACGGACCAGCTACACACAAACAAGACACACACAACAAAATGCTGTCCATTAAAAACTGTACACAGCTAGCTCGCTCGCCCAGCAAAACAACTCACAGTACAGCTGTGCAATCAACAAGGCCCTGTGTGTCATATGATAACAAAGAATGCCCAGGGGACCGCTATAAAAGGTGACTCAGTGATGTGCGGCTAGCCGAAAGCGACTCAAAAGTTTTGATTGTATAATCCTGGAGAGAATTATAGGCTTTGTACTGTCACCACCAACTACCGAAACCGAAATCAGAACAAAAGACAGATTTAAATAATACCAAGGCATAACATTATGGACTCGAAGATTAGGAGGGGAAGGGCGGAGGGCACAGGTTTCGCGCATGTGGCGGGATTTGGACCATTTGGTCGAAACTAGACGGAAAATATATAAATAGGTGAGAGATACAAAATTAGATGGACATAACAAAGGATGTACTGTGCCCTTCGCCCTCTCCCAGGTGCGTCGTAGGCCATTTTGAGTGGGGGTGGGGTGCACAGAACTGGTGGGGTGTCGGGCCGACAGCCGAATATATTTTACTTTGATAAGCAAGAATTGGGGAAAAATCATAAACAGATGTCACATTGGCTATAAACCAGGGTAAACAAAAATAATAGTCATTCGATTCTAAAGTTAGACGACACAGATTCCTAAATCATTCAAACACGAAAATAAAAAGTTTGTCTCTATTTTCCATTTTCTGAGAAGGCTTTTTCAAAGGTCCAAATCAAAAGACGGGTGCTGCCACTCGAAAACAACAACATGCAACTCCTTTATACTTTAGCCACGCCCCTGCGCCCACTTTCTTTTTCTCTCTCTTCTCTCTCATTCTCTCTACTCTTTGCGGGAAAATGGTCAAACTATCTGCAGTTACATCAAGTTGTAACTTAGAATTAGTTGATAATTATGTCCTTGCACGGTGATTCAAAATAAAATAAAATCATATCTGAATTTCATGTTGTATCGATAAAAAAATAGTCACTCTCAACCTCAAAAAATATATAATTATTATTTGATTGAGTCTCCCTTTTTCTACATTCTTTGTGATTATTCCTCCTGATATATTATTCAGCAAAGTAAGCTGTAGAGTCTTGAGACTGGTGCGCTGAGTCAGGCGAGTCTGTACTTCACCGGGTCCGGCAGTTTGGTTTCAATATTGACTTTTGATTTAGTCTAGATGAGATAATTTGTGGTATAAGATAATGATCAATGACAGGCCGTAGACTGGCCGCCCGAGGGCAAATAAAACTGTTTTTAGATCTCGATTGAAAATGGTATAGATTGCGATTTGCGACATCACCATAATGATGTTGTCGGGTGCCTGCGTAACATGCTATGTGGAGTATGCCTGTTATGCCGACAATTTTTCCTTTGCGTTTCATTATAATATAGTCTGGACAAAACTGTCAAAGAACTTGGAGAGCCATGCCAAATAATTGCTGTTTTTCAAGTAACAAAATAAATCTGTCGGTAACTACAAAGACGACAAAGGGAGAAGATGAAAATCGGATAAGAAGTAAATTGCGTCCGCAGAAGAACCCTAATTAAAATCGTATTTGCAGATGACCGGATGTAAATTACTAGATTTTTTGTTGGTCGATACGTTTTTATTACCAGTGCTCTAATTTAGCTAATCATGTGAGGTCCATGGTGTAATTAATGGGGATTTCCCTTAATTCGCCTACGTGAAAATTACTTCCTGCAGATCAGTTTCAACTTTTTTTCTTTCGTAAGATTCAATCCTTTTTATTCATCTAAATTCACAGGAATACATGGAAATTTGTATTGGTTACACATTGTAAAAATACGATGACGTGCGTTCTAGATAAATCATGTGATTAACTCTCCCTATAAGCAATGCCAAGGAAGTGGTCTCGTGACGTCCCTGTATAATAAATATGACGATGCATGATGCCCAAGAGGAGATATCAAAATTAAAATAAAACCGAATCAATACTGAGCGCGGAAATGGTATTAGTCTTTCTCAAAATCACCAAACTTCCCGTCCTTTGTTTTCGTCACCGATAAGATAGAAGTTAGAAGGATGTCGAAGAGATGATCAGTTTGGAACAATGACCCGATTTAATACAACTGTGTTGTCCGAACTTTCTGTTTTTCTTATTCCGATTTCAGTCATCCTCTCCACTCACCCTTGACGTAACCCCTCCCGGAAAGAAATTAGTTACATACCGATCCTCAAACAAACCAGGGATAACATCGAAAAGTGAAAGTGCACCTCTGCCATAAAGTTAACGTATTGAGTGATTTTCAAAAGTCCTATATTAGGTATGACTGAAAAACTGCACCGAGCATGATGAAATTTGCCTTTTTGGGTTGATGATTTTTCTCGTTTGAAGCTAATTATTCTTGATATTCCCAGTTCACCCTCCAAAGCGGTCTTTTCTCTTATCATATTTTCATTGGTCGAATAATATATTCATTTTGCTTTATGATGTGTGCTGTTAATGTTATTCGGAAATTAGATTACGTATAGAAAAAACACGAAATCGCAAAACTAAAATAATACTTTTCCTTATAAATATTATATCAAAGGCAAATTTCGAAAGACTGCATGCAACTTGCTTGCTGGCGGCATTCGGCGACAGTGTTTGAAAACTCGGTTTATTAAAAAAAAGTTTCGTTCCGAAGATCGTATTTGGAATGATCGGTAACAGTTTTTGTTTATTTCGTGGAGACAATGAGAAACAACTCCTCCTCCCCCCCCCCCCCCCCCCCCCCCCCGCAAAAAAAAAAAAAAACGAAATCTGAATGAAAAAAATCAAAAGTTAAGAAGTAAACAAACAAAATCATTCACAAAGAATTTCCGTTCATGTCACTAATCACTATAAACAAACAAAATCGACTTATTCGTACACAAAACTGACGGATGGCTATCTAATTCCGTCGCAGGAAAAGAACGCAAACTAAATATTTTTCAAACTGATTTTCGTCGTAATTTACGGCAACTTTACTAAAAAAATAAGTAGTTCTAAAATATTTCGTTCATAGTTTTCGGTTTTGATAAGCACACAGAAGATCGAGATTTTCGTATAGCACATTTATGTTCGATGGTTGGATTGTAAGGTTTTAAAAATGGCGTCGTAATTCGTGCACTTTTGCATTTTCCTGCTGTCGTACCTAGGAATCGTTTGACGAATCCGTCATGAGTACAAGTTCACCGACATCCCATTTGCGTGGTAATCGTAACATACGTGTTGCGATGGGAACTCGGTGAACTTGTACTTTTTCGTGAAACACCGCCCTGGAAGATGAAATAAAGAATATCAAGGTATTGATTTTGTTTAAAGCTCATATCAAGAACTTCCGGAAATTGTCACTACTGTCCGATAGACTGCCGCCAAAGAGATGTCTTGATTTTAATCCCGTCCATTTCTCCTCACTGTTTATCGATTTGTTCTTAAGCGTATTTGACTTGTTGAGTGCACCTTCAGAGAGTTTGAATAGGATTATGAGGGGTAGCGTCGGGTTGAATTAGGGGGGATGTGGTTTCTCTAGGGTTCATTAAAAAGGGTTTGTTTTCCGCGATTAGGTTCATGGTCTCCCTAACTGTTTTTTCTTTAGAAGTTTAGAACAGGTGAAATGGGCCAGAAAGGCGGGATGGCTATTATTAGACAAGCTGTTTAGCCTCGATGTCCGCTTTATGGATCCATGTTTATTGGAACAGCGTCTTTGAAAGGTCAAACGCGTATATTTAGTTTTGCTGACCATATGAAACTGATTGAAAAGGGATCATGTTCTGCCGATGATTGAAACCGCTAACGAGGTACATAGCATAGGTGGTAAAACAAAAACTTACGATTACGGCGAAAGAACAGCGATGAGGCTCTTGACTATTTAAAGCTAGTTTTACTTTAATGATGGAGTTAAAGTGTAGGAGGAACAATGTTGGCAAAAAGACATAAACCGTGATAGAATTCATGCCCTATTAAATATCACCTGATTTTGATATCAAAATTTGTTTGGTGTACGAGAATAACCATGGCAATATAGCATTGTTTTATTTTCTCGCTCTTAGGCAAAGGCAGAAATTCTCACTCTCACTCTAAAAACCTTTATTTTTATGGCATTTTTTGTGTGTACGAGATTGATCATAACATTTATTTTTGTTCTTCTTCAAAATTTCCTTTCATATTGAAGGGCAGTAAGGTGTAATTTTGTCAGTGATATTTGTTCGTACATGTATTAATAGGTCAAAGGTTAAAAGTCAGCTGAGGTCTACTATTCATTCAAAAATCTATTGCAAAATTTTGGTTCATTTAAGTACAATTATTTTATTGATTTATTTTTCATGCATGGTTTTTAACAAATGTTTATTTTGACAACAGTCAAGTTTGTCAGAGGATTGCCCGACATATCAACAACCAATGAATGTGGATTTTATCCAATAAAATGTGAGAATATTAGATGTGGTAACCAGGGGTTACATGCATCATTTGAAAAATATTAGTAAACAGGTCTATCAGTGTAAACATCCTTGTTGATGGTCTGTCTGAGCTCTGACAGGTCATGATCGTGAGGTAAAAGGTCATCTTAGGGTCGTTGGCATGGAGGCCTTGTTTTTTAACGTGCACACAACTTTCCTTCCCCCATCCTGACAGAAATAAAATTGTGTTTCAACATTCATTAAAATGTTGATGAATTCATGAAAAGATGCTGCCGATATTATTTTTTTGAGATTATGTCAGAGGTCATCTTAGGGTCAATTATTTTGACATTATTATTATTATTTTTTTTAAAATATGCATCTTGGCTTACAATTTCTCAACATAAAAAAATTTGAATGCATTAAGTAGCATTTATCAATGTTGATGATTTTGTTAAAGGTATCTGCAAATTGGTGTATTGCTTTGATATTTATGTCTGAGTTCATTTTGAGGTCAATTATTTTTATATGAGGTCATGTTTTTTTTGTTTACATGTAAATAACTTGCTACCCCACCATTCAGAAATGAAATCAATAGATTACTAGCATTCACTGATGTAAATATTAGTAAACAGGTCTATCAGTGTAAACATCCTTGTTGATGGTCTGTCTGAGCTCTGACAGGTCATGATCGTGAGGTAAAAGGTCATCTTAGGGTCGTTGGCATGGAGGCCTTGTTTTTTAACGTGCACACAACTTTCCTTCCCCCATCCTGACAGAAATAAAATTGTGTTTCAACATTCATTAAAATGTTGATGAATTCATGAAAAGATGCTGCCGATATTATTTTTTTGAGATTATGTCAGAGGTCATCTTAGGGTCAATTATTTTGACATTATTATTATTATTTTTTTTTAAATATGCATCTTGGCTTACAATTTCTCAACATAAAAAAATTTGAATGCATTAAGTAGCATTTATCAATGTTGATGATTTTGTTAAAGGTATCTGCAAATTGGTGTATTGCTTTGATATTTATGTCTGAGTTCATTTTGAGGTCAATTATTTTTATATGAGGTCATGGTTTTTTTTGTTTACATGTAAATAACTTGCTACCCCACCATTCAGAAATGAAATCAATAGATTACTAGCATTCACTGATGATTATATGTATGTCACAGTCAGAGATCATCTTGGGCTCATCAAATGCATTTATTTCTTACATAATTCTATCCATTTTGATCATGAAACTTGGAAAAATTGATCCCTTGGTTTGACATTAAAAGTCTTCTAGTCAAGAGTCATTTTGGTTTTTGATTTTTTCTTTTTAAACAGATTATTGTATTATCTTATGCTTTTTCTTTTCTTTTACAATGTTATGATTTGTTTCTATATCTGACTTGCTATATAGTTTTCACAATTAATATGTAATCTTGTGGCAGAGAGTAATATGTTCATGAATGCTTCATCAATATGATACAGGCCACTCAGCTCTAACCAACCTGTGCCTATCACTTCATTTTATCTCCACAGATCCTTGTTTGTTTATCCAGAGGTTTGCTCACAAGCTAGAGTTTGATGAGAGGACAGACGTGGTGTGCGAGACGGCATTAAGACTGGTATCTAGGATGAAACGAGACTGGATGCATACAGGCAGAAGACCATCTGGTTTATGTGGTGCAGGTAGTTACATACTGTCTGGGAATTTCGTTACATTTTCTCTAATGATATTTACCAGGGTCCCCACACTAAATATTTTGGAAGGGGTATGAATAGATTTTTTTTTACAGTCTGTATTCAGGAGTCCTATGGATGCAGACCTACAGTTTGGTCATTCTCTGGCTCGGGTGCCTATTACTGTCGAGCCCTGTATTTACTCTGGTGACTATTGGTCTGGAGTCATTCTCGTAAGACTAATCAAATTTCAAACTATATCACTCGACCAAACAAAATATCCAACCCTAACTCTAGACCTAACCTGAACCTTAATTGCAACTGAAATCCAAATATATAATGAAGAATATCATTGTCACAAAATGTCACATTTAACACTATTTGTATGCTTGAGAATTTCATCAATAGATCTCTTGAAGAAATATAAGAATTTTTAAAAATAATTCTTGGAAGAATTTATTACTAGCATTTCTATTATTGATACTGTACAAATGCTGGCTGTTTTCCATGCTCCTTTTTAATTGGAATTTGTTGTTTATTTTTCTGCTGCTTATAGCTTTGCTTGTCGCTGCCAGGATGCACAATTTCAGCAGGACCCAGAAAGATGTCATCAAGGTGGTCAAAGTGTGTGATGCTACTCTCAGGAAAAGGTAAATTTAGGAAAGAAAAAACAATTGTTTTTAAAGTAAACAATAATCAAGGAAGATATATGTCCAGACACATTTTCTTGATTTAACAAAAAAAACTTGGCATCATATAGTTAAGAGTGTGTTGATCCAATGATTTCGGCAGATTTCTTGTTTGTTAGGTCAAAGTTTGAAGATAATTTAATGGATATTTACTTGGTCTATTTATTATTATGTTGATCACACAACCTTTGTTCATGCATTTTGAAACCTTTGCATTGATGTTGTGATGCAAATATACCAATCAGATATTGGAAGATCATTCTTAAATTGTAAGATTATGGAATAAAAAAATGTACCTTTTTAATCATAGTAACTTAAATACCTGTAACATAACATTAAAAATATGTCTTTCATAGAGATAGACCTTTCTAAACCTTATTTCCATGGGTTTCATTGCAATACCAAATCATAACAAACTTGCTGAAGTCTTTCCCTCATCCGTATAAGACAACAACAAACAAATTCTTTATTTGAATATTTATCATTTGTATTTATTGACTTGTTACCCTCACTAAAGCTCAATATAATGACAGTATTCAGTGCTTTGTATCATCACGAGAAAGTGCTTTGTAAATCCAAATATTTTCAAATTCAATTTTTTTTTTTTTGCCCCCAGGTTATCTGAGTTTGAGGAGACACCCTCTGGCAAGCTAACTATTGATGAGTTTCACAAGATAGACCTGGAGGAAGAGCAGGACCCACCATCGTTTACTCGGGGAAGGAGAACCGCAAAACTTGCGCAGGTATGAGCACATGTATTATTATTATTATCATTATTTATATACTGCGCTTTTCCCAGAGCGGCCCAAAGCGCTTAAAAGAAGAAGAATCCTACAACAAATGAAAATGAAAACTTACAGAATCCTGAAAATCTGGATTACAAACAAGAAATGTTTTCAGTCCCTTAAAACTGATAAGAACTGATAAGAATTGTAAATATAATAATAATAATAATAATAATAATAATAATAGCCTACATAATAGTCCACTCCAAATTTTATTAAACCGAAACGGAAATTCTTTATTTATATACGGAAATATGTTTTGTTGTTTGTAATCTCATACCCTAGTGGGGTTTTTCAGAGTAAGTCAATATTATCATCTTATATGCCCAGGGAGTGTTTGTAAATAGAGTCTAGATGAGTTAGTACACATGTGCTGGTAGCTACATGTATTTAACACTGTTCTTTCAAGTGCTATATACATATATATATATAGTTTGCACTGTTTGCCTGATCGATAACATTTATTGGTTCCAGGAAATCCCTTGGATATTGAAGTGTTTGTACAAACAATTGTAAATAATGGGGTCCATCATTATATGAACCTTCTGTAATGTTGTATATTGGAATAAAAATTGGGGAAATACTTGTATGATATTGATACATGATTGTTTTGTAGGCATGTTCATTGTGTTGCTAATCTAGTTAAGTTCAACTACATGTGTATTAGAAATATAAACTTTTATATTAGTAATTTGCTTTGACCAGCAACATGTCCTTTACCTAAGATACAATCAACATTGTCTATCTCCTCTTTGTCTTCATTATCAATATCACTGGCCAAATATGAAAACTATCTTTAAGAAACAATTTAATAAATTGAGCATTGTATGATCTTGATGAATAAGACAGTGTTTTGTTTTGATTTTCTGATGCTGTCCTCAGTTGGAAGAGCTGAGCAAGAAACAGGTGCGTGAGTTAGAAGGAGAGATCGCTACTATACAGAATGAGATAGAGAGCGCTCTTCATAAAAAAGTACCAGGTGAGTGCCTGTTATTCTTTTCAGGAATATATATTTTAAAGATGTTCATGCGTGGGTATATAGTCGTTCGTGAAGTAGGCAACTTGGCGATCACTACATAACACTAGGCCATCGGGTATTACGCTCCTGTGCGTACGTCCATGTGCTGCCCTCTATATACCTACCCACGCATGAGCAACTTTAACTACCCAGTAATCCAAGCATAGTACCATCACCTCCCTTTTTTCGCTTCAAATTATCTGAAAGACAATTTCGGTATCATTTTGCTGAACCAATTTAAGTGCATTACATCCTAGATGGAAATCCTAAAAGTATGGTTCTGCCTCTATGCAATGAACCTATGATAACAAACAAAAATGCTTATTGTGTTCTTGGCTTGCACTACTACATTTTGCTTGTCACAATAAAGATAACTGATTAATTAATTGTTACCAATTATTAACAAGTAGTTTGTCATAACATGCCAGGGCTGCAATGTTGTTCTAAATTTCAGAATTCAAACTGAAATCTCATAAGAATGTTTAAAGTTTTATGCAAAATACACATTTCTGAATATACAGTCTCTGCGTTGTTTTACAGTATCAGTTTGAGGAATTTGGGTTTCCTAAATAAAATGCTGATTTTCAGCCATTGGAATACTAAGCTTTTCTTTAAACTATGGCAGCTGTGAAAAGTTTACACTTTTAAGGCCATTTGTGTGCCACAAGAGTCTATCAACCTGGAAATCATCACTTCATTCTGAAGGACTTTCCACATGACAATAGAAAGTGAAAGTGATAAAAACGCCTTGATTACAGGAAGGAACAGCTTAACCTTTCGTATTGCTATTGTTTGTGCAGTTACATTCAAGTATTGCAGTAAGATCAATGTCTGGCTAAGTAATAAAAGCTTGTAGGAAGTAAAATCTGCAGAATTCCCAGGATTTATTCTCTTTTACGACGAATTTGAACCCAATCATGCTTTATCTTGCCCATTACTTGTTCTCTTTCTATTTCAAAAGAGTCATGTGAGCATTATACTGTTCATATATTGTAGAGAAGTATTAATAATATTGTAAGGTCATCATTTTGACCCAATTTCTCGATGAATACTGAGAGATCAGTGTGAACAGTTTCTACAGTTTTGAGTACGGTAGAGTAAACAGTCACACTTGCAGTTGATTTCAATTTGGAGAGGAATGTTTGCAACCACCTAATTACAAGTAAATTAGCTGTAGTTTGATATTATACTGCATGCATGATGATTAGTGAATATAATTTGTAATAATGCTTGTGGCTATATCAAACATACAAGTTTCAGTTTCACCTTTAATTTCATGTTCTCTATAAGTGAGAGATTGTATTAGAAACTGAAGATTTTAAAATTTGGATAAGCGTGCCAGTAATTCTGATTACTTATACTAAACATGTGGTGAAGAATGATTGATTTATCATGTCATGGTTTTCTCATGTTGTAGTACAGGAAGCAATATTGCCGATTCTCTGAGCATTCCAAAATGGCACCATGACACTTGAGTTTTATTCTGACTTGCTCTCTTGTTTCCAGATGCAGCAGCAGCGTTAGGGAGCGTACCAGAAGAAGACGATAGCAATGCTGGCGGTGCTGAACCTAGCAAAGAAAACATAGAACTTCTCAAACGCTTGGAAGGCGACAGTGTTAAAACTCTGATCGAGAACGAAAACGATCCGCATAAACAGTCGCAAAAAGTTGATGAAACTGGTGAAAATGCGGACTCGGCAACAAAGAGTAGCGTGAATGCAGGTACGGGAGGGGGAGAAGATGGACGAGAAGGAGAGGAGAAAGGAGGGGGAGATGGGGAAGGAGGAGGAGGAGAGAAAGGAGGGGAGGACAGGGCAAGTGGAGCGGGAGGAGGGGGAGGAGGAGATGCCACATCAGCAGAGAAAACACTGCCCTCGGGAGATGTTATTGATACGTTACTTGGATCTGCAGTGTGGAGCGATGAAGACAAGGGACTGGGGCCGTCACCATTATCCTTGGGATTTGAAAGCATCATCAAAGAGGCTGCTATTCCAGAAGAAAAAAGTAAGTTTTGTTATATTCCAAAATTTGTATTGCTAATAGCTCTCTCCAAGGGATATTCAAATATTCTGAAAATGAAAACTGGATTCCTTCAATTTGTCAACTCTCTAAGAAAATATGAGTTTGAAAGTACAACATCAGATTGCCATGGATGTAATGGTTACAAATTAAAGATACCAAACTTGATTATTATTTCATATTCAGATTTACTTTTCAAATTGTTTCCCTTCTATTTAATTTAGTTCTTTTGCTTTTACTTATAGTGTGTTACACTTTCATAGTATCTTTTTTTTTCACTTTCAATAGGTTCTTTCTTCAGAATAATGACACTACCTTTTGATTATTTAAAGTTTGTTTTCAATGTACAATTATTAGAGCTTTATGAGTATGTCTCTATTTTTCATGTCCTTTATTTTGTAAGGTCCTGACAGTGATGATGGAGAGTTGGATTTAACAGGCATAGATGAAAAGGAGATGGAATTGGTAAGTTTATTGTGTAATTTTGTTCTATTATTTACTAATTTGACCCCATATTTACTTGGTATGTGTTTTTTCTTTTTTCTTTCTGGGCCATTCTCACAAGCATTTTGCCAAAATCGATTATTATTCTTTATTTACATTTACTATTCAAATGTTTCCCTTTGAATCAATATAGTCGATATGTATCAAGTAATAATATTTGTACGTTTTTATGGTTAAGGTTAAACAAAATATCTTGAATCTTGTATACTCCCATTCTACCCATTATTTGAGCAATGGACAAAGTGAAATTTGCTCTAATTGGTGAAGTGCATATTTTGGTATGAATTACACAGTCGTGATGCTTTCAAGAGGTATGCAAGCTCTTAGGTAAATGCCAAATGAGTTTTAAAGTATCTCTCTTTGGTTTTTTGATGACATTGCTTAAACAAAATAGCTGCAGATGTACTTGTAATGTACTTCACTCAAACTAGTAACTCTTTTCTGATAAATTATAGCAATTTGAAATATATATAATCTATACTTCATGATGTCTTAGATAAAATAAGCTTTTAATTATGCTTAACTCAAAGTAGTAAGGTGTCCAGCGAGATGATATAGTTCATGACCATCTACGACACAATCATAACAGAAAAGACTACATGTGGGACTTCCTTCAGGACAGTCGGCCTCATTTACGCAATTTCCATTTACTCTACCATAAAGTCAATAATAAAATGATACATTTATTATACCATCTCTTTAGTAATAATGATATAAAGTTCTTAATTTAGTAATGTCTTTCCTTTATATTCTGTACCTAACAGTTTATTTTGAGTGAAAAAGAAGTGATGATAAAAACCACTCTATGGATGAAGGAGAACGGAGAATACATGAAGCTTATGGAAGGTAAGTTTGAGATTCACTAAATGTCTTTGACTACAGGTATTAAGGACACAAGACAGAAAAACAATCAAATTAGATATGACACAGTACATGGCAGCATTTTTTTTGTGTGTATTGTGCTTCTCATTTTTGTATCTTATAAGACAGAGCTAAGTGAATCTTTTACCGCTTCATTTCTGGGAAATCTTCATGCAGAATTTTAAGAATTTCCTTGATTTGTCCTTTCCGAAGGTTTTTGTTTTTTGGATGGTTTAGAAGTTTCATATTTCCTTATACATGTATGATGTATATGCAGATTACTGAATGTTGAGATGTACTGAATGTATATATCAAAAGTAAAATTGCTTTTATCAAGCCCATGTGAAGAATGAATGAAGTTATGTAGGCAAATTATTGCTTACCGGGTATTCTTATTTCTAACTTTCATTGGTGTTAAGGGGAAGAGGCAGTAGGGCTAAGGTTATCTAAGAAGGATCACAAGTTGCCCTTCACAGATCAGAGCTATAACATGAAGAAATTAAAGTTAGAGCAAACAATTTTGTTAGAGAGGCTTGTGAACTCATCTTTCCTTGTATTACATCTGTTATATCCGATTTCTCTTTGATTTAATCATTTTCAGAAAAGGAGCTGAGATTACGAAAAGAAAGAGAACTGCTGGGATTGAAACCTGACCAACCAAAGAAGGTGATTTTATCATTTCCTTTTTAATAAAATTAAAAATGAAAGATGGAGTTAAGTTCTGTGGAAAAAGTTGAGGCGTAAAACTAAGGCATATGTGATTCATAAGTACTGGTATATGCATTGCTCTTCAGAAAATAACGTCTCTTGAATCTAATATACTTTATTTCATAACAGAAGCGGAAAAACAACAAGAAGCCCCCAATCCAGGCCAACACTGCTGGCGAGGCCATCGAGAAGCTCCTCGTAGAGAAGAAGATATCCAGCAAGATCAATTACGATGTTTTACGAGATCTCACCCAGCCCAGCCCATCCCACAAACCCAGCCAACCCTCGCAACTAGCGGAGACCCCGCCCTCAGTCAACCTCAGTACGCCGTTCAGGGCGGGAGGTGTCAGCCAGGGTGCCCAGTTGACGAGGGCAGGGAGTCTGGGCGGAGTGAAACGACTCAGGCAGGGCATAACTCCCACCAGACCGACTGTCAGAGAGGTTTCTACAGCTATGTTAATTCTCAGAAGTCTTAAAGCAAACATATATCTCTCTTTCTTTCTTGTAATAGAGAAGTTTCCATTAAAAATGTTGATTAACATTTTCAGAAAAAAATTCAAAATGGTTTAACTTGTGTATAAATCTGTCTTTGATGCTATAAGAAAGCTCATATTACAAAGTTATAAGCAAAACATTTTACCTGTGAGTGAATTGAAAATTGAAAATTGATTTTTTTTTTTTTTTTTTCTTTCTTTTTTTTTTTTTTTTTTTTTTCTTTTTTCTTTCTTTCTTTTTTTCTTTCTTTCTTTTCTCTTTCTTTTCTTTACATGTACTGTTCAATGACCCTCTTTATCTGCGTCTTTCATTCAGGGACCTGCCCAGAAGACAGCAAAATTAGAGCCCAAAGAGGAGAAAAACCCCAACCCCTTCACTATGCCGCAACCCAAAGCCCCTGATGACATAGTGGTAGAGTCCGGTCCTGTACAGTACGATGCAGAGGATGGACCCCACCATGAGGATGAAGGGGAGGATGAGTATTATGATGAGGAGGATGATCATCTTCAGAGTGCTGCTCAGTTGATGGGACATAGAGGTAGGTTGAGAGAATCCGTGGTACAGTCTCTGATTTTTACGAAGAAACACTTAATTAAAAGTCTTAATCGGGCCAATTCACTATTAAATAATGTCAATATGCTTCTTACTTTTTGGTGAGTTTCTGTTCTATAATCAGATTGCATGTGGTGTAGGTGAGTTGCTGCTATTGTTTCAGCTGTAAATATTTGTTCAGACAAAATCAGGAAATCATTTTGGTAAAGCGAACGTGAAGAGGTTTGTGTATTGCGCAAAATGAAAACCCTGATTTAGTATCAATGAACATTTGCATAAAAGGCAGCCAATATCAACATTGCTTCCTCATATTAATTTCACATTGATTTCCTTTTCTTTTCCTCTCCCATACAATACCTGCAGGTGACGATGATTATCAAGACAACTATGAAATGGACGACTTGGAGTAGGAGCCAGAGCAAAACCTACAAATTCTTTGACATACCTCTGCTATCTTGACACATTTCCAATGCTAGATGAGAAAGAAATTATCAACTTTGTCAAGTCGGGAATAAAAATCAACATAAACACCTTGCATTGTCTGTGATTTGATGTATTCTTAGAGAAACTACCGTATATTGAATGATTATTCATGATGGACAATTTTTATCATATATGTATTGATCTTGAAATAGCATCATGTGTGCTACAATAAAATGTCCTTATTAAATGTCATCGCCATTCTGGTTGAGAGACTCCATTGATTGCAATGATGATTGTTGCCGATTTGGGAATGCCATTGCTTATGGTTTGAAGAAGTCTGAAAATAGAGGCCCAATGTAGCTGTGAATGACCATTGCATATCAGACGAGTTACAATGTAATAGTAGTACAGTGAAACCTGTCCATAAAGACCACCCAAGGGAGACAAGAAATATGGTCTTTGTAGGCAGGTGGTCTTTATGTACAGGTTACTTTAGTACATTTTTCAATGAGAATCCATTTTCAAGGGAAACCAAAAAAATATGGTCTTTGTAGACCAGTGGTCACTAAAACAGGTTTTGCTCCTATGTACTTGTCACATTAACATTAACAATTGGTACACTGTAGACTGGTAATATTAATCATCCTATTCCACTGACAATAAAGGATATTTGTCCACCCCTTCCTGATATGTGTTTTTTTTAATTGATGTTCTAAACATTGCATAAATACAATGTTATTAAAGAAATTGTTTTACTAATTTTTTAACCTATGGGTAAGAATAATTTATATATTTTAATTGTCTTCTATGCACAGTATCATCATTTGGCAAGAACCCAAAGACAGTATATATATTTTGATAACATACTAATTAAAAAAAATGTTGATATACATGCTTTACCAAATATTAGGGCTATATTTCTGTCATCATGAAATGAAAACTATTTGAATGAAACAAACAATACCTCACGCTATTGATAATGTAAGAATTTCATTTTTTTAATGTTCATCACTATTCCTTTAGCAAATTGGCTCTCCACAATGAAATAGACATGAATACAAAATATATACATTTAAATTTTCTTGTATACATAAAAAATTGAACTGAATGTAGTACAAAGACTGTTCTTCTTAGAAGAGCAATATATGAATCAATTTGGCAAAAAACACATTAAATTAATCACCTCTACAGACTGGAATTGAATTGAATAACTAGATTAATTATCTTTGAGCAATTGAAATTGAGATGAATCCTTGCATTAACATCTTCCAATGCACAATATACAAGTTCTGTTCAGGCTGAAGATTTACAAAGATATATTTACCAGGTAACAACGGTATGTATTTTCTGCTGAGAGCAAGAAATGCATTATCTTATATACTTAAACACAGCATCAATGCTCTTGCTCTCACCAGACAATACATAAATGTATGTCATTTCATTTTCTAATTTTCTCCCCTTCCGAGACAGTTGATATTATAGTATGAAAGATTATTTGATTTAAATTCATACAGAAAAAAGAAGACTCTATTGCCAATTTGGCTATTATTTAACAATAAAAAGAAGCATTTACTTCTCCTAGTTCTCAATGGTGTCTAGAATATTTATTTGGTGTTGTCAGAAAGTTGTCAAAATGTAAGAAAATGAGAAAAACTTTTGTTCCCATTATTTTTAGTAATATGTTCAAGCTTCCTAAGGGGTGAAATTGATTTAAAACATGTTTAATATGTAACACACATTACAGAGAGCTATGTTTAAATTTTTAATTTCTATATGGCAGTCGTTTTCTTTCTTTACAAGATAATGTAATGTTGACGTGATAGCGCATAATAATAAAAAACGGTGCTCATAGAGCGCTTTCCACCAAAGTCTCTAATCGCTAGCTATGAAATTAAGAATCTTACCGAATGGGAGTTCTATCAACAAATACAATTGTTACTTTGAATATAAATAAGGAAATTCCATATAATATTCTGGAATATTTAATTTGAAAGAAATACATGAGCAAATAATTCAACTCAGTGATGAACTCCCTCATTTAATTACAAATACTGGAGATGAACATTTACGTTAAGCATCATATACAACTATGAAGTTTTCATAATATCACCATAAGCCCACTCATTCATGTTTGTGATGCAGGGTATTTATCTTCACACCTAATATTTTGTACATATGTATACTATGTAAATGAGATATTTGTGGAGTTATGTTTAAAAATGCAAAATAAAAAGGAAACCTGTAAATGAACATTGTGTACTTGTGATCATTGTATAGAGATTCACATACCGTAATGACCCATACAACTCAGTTGTGAAATCAGTCATTATCTTCACCTCTTGTTTTGTACATATGTATATTATGTAAATCAGATATTTGTTAGTCCAAAATCTTTGCTAGTTCGTACTTTAGATACAACTAAAAGCACTCAAAAAGTAACCAGTATTTATGAGGTTTTAAAGATGTTTTTCCTATGCCTGTGGCACAGAACTACATTAGTTCTGTGCCACAATAAAACATCTTGACTTGGGCTTTGAGTACTAGAATAAGAGCTATACCTTTGTGGTTGACAAATACATTGGAATTTCAGTTTATAGCAAAGCAGTCTCGGGTGAAACTTTTTCATCCTCACAGAGCGACTTCTAAGTTCTCCTTAGGGTACAAGGCTTGGACACCAAATTAGAGTTTACATGCGTCTCTGTTGGTGTGGCTTGTATTGGCGTCATGCATGATAGCTTTGCTCATGTTCTTTGTAAATTACTGCTATCCTTACATTTAAAATTATTTTCTTGGAAGCCTGACTTTTATTCTTTGACCTTCTATGGCTTTTATCTTTTTGCAGTATTGCAATTAATGTGTATTATAATTTAGCTTGGGACGATTGCTTTTTGTTTCAGCTGCTTATTGAAATAACCAGAGCAGAAAGATACTAAAAAGGTTCTTTCTCTCTTCTTCCCTCTTTCTCTCCCTCTCTCTATTTCACCCTCCCCATTGCTCTTGGGAAAGGTGCACAATGACAAAAATTTTGTATAATCATTAGAGTAGGATTCACACAGGTAACAGCTTCCAATACGATTTAAAAACCGCTTGATAATCTATTGCTCAACCAAATATTAGTAAAGTATATAGATTGGTAAATTGTTGCTGTATCAACATTGATGTTCACATTGCCTCCATGGTTTGGTTTTATACCACTCCACTTTAGAGTCTGTTTGGACTGCAAAATATTTCAACTTCTGCCGGGTTTTTTCCTCTCTCTCTCATTTCTGTTCATCTGGCCATAATATCTGCCTTCAATTCTCGCTACCCCAAATAGCGATTCTGCCGAGATCCGGGGAAAATCCTGAAAACGCGCATTGCATTATGGGATAGCTTTTCGACATTACAGCTTCCTGTGCAGACGTTCGTGATCACAACCCTCTCTTTCACGGTAGAGTTTAACGGCCTTTTGTGCTAAAGTCACTAATTCTGCCCGAAGCTTTCCATTGCATATTATAATCTGTACAAATTACACTGATTGGCATCGATTTTAGCGTGCGTGAAAACTCTGCACAGCGAACACAGGCGCTAGCGCCAGCGGGATGGGACTCTATACCGGAAGTTGTAGTGACGACCCGAGAGAGTGAAAATTACCTCGTCTCGCGAATTTCGAGATTTTCGTACCTATTTAGGGTAGCGAGAATTGCAATTATTTTCAATAAACTGAATTTCATGCATTCTTCTGCAAAATGTCTTTTACAGTCTTTTAACAGCATGTGTATTTTAGCGCTACAAGCTTAATTGCACACACACACACACATAGTCTCTATTCAGTTTACCATTTCTTCCTTGCATATTAATTACCCAGGGAATATGATATACTGTTTACCAAGGGAAACCTCATCAGCATCAATGCTGTTCTTCCAGAGTGCCCTGTTTATTACTTCATCATTCAAAATGTCCCAGCTTGCTCTCCCTCTCTAAATCTCATTACTTTCCTTTAGCCTATCATCCCACTCATCTCTCTTATCATTCTTCTCCTTATCTGTTGATTTAATCTCATCATCTTTACAATGGAGTGATTCCATCTCGACAGAAATAATCAATTCCTATATATATATATATATTACTTTCCATAAGAATACATGTATACATGTACTCATGAGTTATCCCTCCACATGATGAAAAGTAGTCCAATCATTACCCTTCCTTCAACCTTTCATCCTTATCCATCACTACAAGTATGGAAATTAAAGTTGAACCTTATCATTCTTCTCCTTATCTGTCAATTTAATCTCATCTTTACGACGGCTTGATTCCATCTTGACAGAAATGCTGCATTAAAATCACTTTCTTTGAGTATGCTTGTATCATTACTTGCCCCTAGGCAAGATGAGAAGTCTTACAATCATTACCTCTCATTAGCCTGTCATCTGTTTTCTATTGCTAAAAGTACTGACAATAAAGATCAACCTCATCGTTCCTCTCCTTATCTCTCGTTAATCTCTTCATCTTTAGATTGGCTCTCAACCACTGTGACGGAAATAATCGATTCCTATTCATTCCCTTGAGGATGCTTGTATCACCCCGCGTCCCTTGACAAGATGACGAGTCTTTCTTTCTTCCTCTTTCCTTCTGTTAATCCTCCCTCCGTCTCCTCTTCTATAACACGACTCTCTGCTTCTTGATGTGATCTAACACCATCTCCTTGGAGAGCTTGCTGGGGTCCTGCCTCATCTCTTGCTGGTCGTGAACTTTGACCCCTTCCTCCCAGGCCCACAGCAACCGATGGATCCGACATGCTCTGAAAATAATATAATAATGGGTATTCAAAATACCATATATTGGGCTTGAAATGTGACTCCTTTTGTCCAGGCCCAAAGAAACCAATGAGTTTGATAAACTCTATAAAAAAAAACTAACTCTTTAACCTAGCTTTTGAATTCATGATTTTGACAAGACATTACTCATACTTAAACATGTGTTCAATAAAAAAAAAATAAGATGATCTTAGCCATAACCATAAAGTTTACAGGTGTGAACATGAAAGCGGGACTGCACTACTTGTAGCTACTTGCGCCCTCTATATAGCAAACAATGCCTAATTGGGACCCGCTGGTGCCCGATGATCCCCTTTTTCTTATGTTAATTGAGAGCTGATTTGATAAGGTAATCACATGTGAGTGACCACGGCAGGGAGGTCTAATCCTCTGGCCAAACTAGTGTAGACAGGCTTTAAAATAAACTAGCTCTTTAGCTTTTCAATTCATGGTTTTGACAAGACTTTACTTACACTTATACTTCAGCAGAAGAGCGAGTGGTCAGTGAAAATAATATTATCTTAGCCATAACCATGAAATTTACAGAAATGAACATTAAAACAATCCCATCATTCAAAAGATAATCGTTAAAAAATTCATGCAAAGGATATGACAATTAGAATCTTATGACAATACTGCCATATGGTGATGACAATAATGGAAACACAGAATAAAGCACAAGAGCAATAAGAACTCACTTGAACGAGGCGATGCTCTCTGGGGGATACTCAAACACTGAGTTGCGATTGCTCATGTTGAAGAAATACAACCTCTTCTGAGTCCTACTCCATTGCACTGTCCATGGATCTGCATAAGATAAACATTGTAATTATCATTATGTAACAAAACCAATCAGCATCAATGAGAGTACAGGTAACATGATTGTAAAGCCAAGGGCAATTTCAATTTCTGTATTGCCTATGGATATCATGTTCAGATTATGTACTATGTCTAAGTAATGTTTGCACTTATCGATGGGGTAATGCACAAGGCCACTGAATTTGATGTACATTATTTGTTTTTGATAAGTCCTTGCATCATGTTGAATATGATTATGTACTGGGAGCCCCCCCCCCCCCCCCCCCAAAAAAAAGGCAGAGAAAGGGAAAAAAAACATTTAGCATTGCAAGTTAGTTACATATCATGCAAACAAATAGTTGCTGATACTGTACTCCAGTTGATAAAAATACAAATTTTGAGGAGGCAAAATGCCTTGAACCATAGTCTCATAACTGGGAGGTCCATGAAGATTTGAAACCAATTTGATGAGCTAGTGCCTTTTGGTAAGGCATTAATTGTTGATTACCAATTCCCTTGAATAATTAAAAGAACCAAAAAATTAATACCCCCCTGGTTGCTATCTCCAAGCATATAGTTGATTTGTTTCACAGTAAATATAGTTATAGCTATATGCGATTGTCTTACCATTGCACGTCTTGATGAAGAAGATTCCCTGTGGCATGTAATGTCTACCATTATCCATCCTGTAACACAGTCTTCTTTGCCTTCCTCCACCCTTCACCACTAGCATCACCAGTCTGAAGGACAATCACAAGGGCACCAAATCAAACAATTGGTTTCATTTTCATCTAACAGGCATTTCTAATAGAGTTGAACTCCTTGTATTCTTGATCACAGTTTTGTGTGAATGTTGGATAACTATTCCCCTAATATACATGTACAATAGAGATTGAATGTGTGCACTTGTAAAAGAGTTGGCTAAACACATTAAATGCCTTTACAACAAGCAAGGAAAACAACAACTGAAGTTGTAGACATTTCCTGATGTGAGTAATGAATACACCTTTGTGAATTTTAATCAAGCAAATGGCAAATTGATTATGCAAGAGTCTCTCAACTCTTGTAGATCAATGAAACCTTTATTACATAACAAACAAGGAACAGTCACGTCATGACAGATCATCAGATATCATAAAAAGCAAATACTGTTGCATATTCTGTTATCAATTTAATTTCCTTAATACAAAAAAAGAAGAGCATACAGTGACGTAACGGAAGGGAGAAGTGTGCTAACGGTAAATAATTTCAACTTGGTGATCTCAACCATCACATAACTGACCTATCCATTATCTCTGAGACATCCTGACATCTGAAGACCTCTTTGACCCTCAGAGGCGTCAGGTCAGATCTCGTAGGTCGATTCACTGCTTTGACAAACAAACTAATCCTTTGGACTCTGCAAGTATAAATGAAGAATTCCAATTAAAACCGCTGTTGGCAAGGTCACTGGGACCTAGTAGATTATTCACATCATTTGATTACACACATCATAGAAATATATGCTACACCATTTTGTTTTTGAACTCTTGTTTTCAAGAAATCGTGTTAAGTTATAATTTTTGGAAACTACGCATACACATGTAAATGGAAAAGCTAAAAGGTGTGTCATTTTTTGGCCTATAAAGGTACACATCAAATCTTCTAAAGGAAAACTTTTGCAATTTTCACTTTTCTGAAGGTCAAATATTAAAAAACTGTTCACTCTGCAAATCTCATTCAATAATGTTGTTTTATAGAGCAATATTTTTCCATCATTAATTCTAGCGACCCTTTGCAGAGTTCGGCATTGATTGCTATACATGCACTTACCTCTCTGAGTACGGTAATGAATGCACATCCTGACCTGCTAACCACATAGCGTCTATGATATGAGCCGTTAACATTCTCCTCTGACCCGAGCCCTATACACAGTTAAAACATGACAGGTACCGTTATCAAATTGTATGTAAACACATCATTTATGGGAGATTGGATTTTGAGAGATATGTTGGGGAGCTAACCACATAGCATCTATGACATGAGCTGTTAAAATTTGTCTGACCTGGGCTCTGAACAGTCAAAATCAACTTGCAGGAGATGATATTTTAAGATATTTGTTTGAGAGATGTGAGTTGGTTTAGTGCTCTGCTCTCTAGACTTTCAATGATACCGACTCAGAATGAATGTTTGAATTTTATCTAAATACAATGTGTCTTGAACTCCTCTACAATTTTAATGACAGGACACTGCTTTGGGGGGGGGGGGGGGGTGCTGCAAGGATGTGTTACCAATGTCTCCCAAATTACAAGAAACATACTTATATGCATGGCATGTATCAATGTACTTCAGAGGTTTCAAATTTACAAAATAACAACCACAGCATATCTTTGTAATATAATCTAACTGGTGCATGTTTCTAGAATCAACAACTTTGGTGGAAGGAAAATTCAATAAGAAATTCAACAAATATGAGCAACTTCAATGCTTATTGTAAAAGTGTTTTTGTTTCTCAGTTTAAAATTGTTGTTGTCCTCACCTCTCCTTTGAGTTCCTCGAGAAGTTCTGCTTCAAAGAGGGTGTCTCCTGGTAGCCGTAGCTTACACTTCTCTAGCTTCCTCCACCTAGGGGGTTGGTGCTTCCCATCCCAGAAGAATACATTAGATCTCTGTAAGAAAATAATGGGGTAGATAGAAAGGTAAAAATACTTGACAGGATTGATGTAGCTTTCTCCTTCGTGGTAGTTGGTTTAGGGCAATCCCAAAAATATACATAAGATATCAACAAAAAAATAATGGATTATAAAATAAAAATACTTGACAGGATTGATGTAGCTTTCTCCTTCGTGGTAGTTGGTTTAGGGCAATCCCAAAAATATACATAAGATATCAACAAAAAAATAATGGGTTATAAAATAAAAATACTTGACAGGATTGATGTAGCTTTCTCCTTCGTGGTAGTTGGTTTAGGGCAATATCAACAAAAAAATTATGGGTTATAAAATAAAAATACTTGACAGAATTGATATAGCTTTCTCCTTCGTGGTAGTTGGTTTAGGGCAATCCCAAAAATATACATAAGATATCAACAAAAAAATAATGGGTTA
The DNA here is from genome assembly GCF_000002235.5 of Strongylocentrotus purpuratus. Classification (NCBI taxonomy): domain Eukaryota; kingdom Metazoa; phylum Echinodermata; class Echinoidea; order Camarodonta; family Strongylocentrotidae; genus Strongylocentrotus; species Strongylocentrotus purpuratus. The sequence continues at coordinate 14,447,818 of NW_022145611.1, forward strand.
TAAAATAAAAATACTTGACAGGATTGATGTAGCTTTCTCCTTCGTGGTAGTTGGTTTAGGGCAATCCCAAAAATATACATAAGATATCAACAAAAAAATAATGGGTTATAAAATAAAAATACTTGACAGGATTGATGTAGCTTTCTCCTTCGTGGTAGTTGGTTTAGGGCGATCCCAAAAATATACATAAGATATCAACAAAAAAATAATGGGTTATAAAATAAAAATACGTGACAGGATTGATGTAGCTTTCTCCTTCGTGGTAGTTGGTTTAGGGCAATCCCAAAAATATACATAAGATATCAACAAAAAAATAATGGGTTATAAAATAAAAATACTTGACAGGATTGATGTAGCTTACATCAAGCTCGCTTTCTCCTAGTGGTAGTTGGTTTTTGCTATCCCAAACGAATACATAAGATATCTACAAGAAAGTAGTGGGTTAGATACAAAAGTAAAATTGTTGAAAAGAATGATGCAGCTTAAACCTGTTTAGCTTTCTTAGCCTTGGGGATAGTTCCTCTCATCCCAGAAGAGTACATAAGCATAAGATCTCTACAAAAACAAAGTTATGGTACACACAAGGAGCTGATCAGACACTTCTCATCTTAGAAAGAACTTGTAGGATCTCTACATGAACAAAAGGTGGTATATAAAAAACCTTTTCCTCTCTATCGGAAACTTTGTTTAAAATTGTAACCGAGGTTGAGAGTGAAAAAACAATTACAGAGTCAATTAGAAGGCCAACTTTCGAAAGTTTTAATGTATATATACATATATATATATATATATATATATATTTTTTTTTTTCGGGGGGGGGGGGGGGGGGGGGGGGAAAGAAATGAAAGTTTTCATGAATGTTTTTCATAAATTAAAGTACAACCTGTGAACCTGGTATAGAATGATCCAACGTATATTCCCAGTACAGTTAGCACAGCACTTTGTTTCATAGTATCCCAAGGTTTTTTTTTGTGCAATTGGAATTAATGTCCATCAAAGCTGGTACAATAGAGAGGAATATCATACTTGACACTGAAAGGAAAGTGATAGAATTTCTATTATGACCTACCCCAACACCAAGAACAAAGTAGCGCTCTCCTGCAGACACTGTACAGCGATAGTCATACACACTCTTGACTTTCTGAGCAAAGTTCTCCTTGTCCAACGGCATGGCAATCCTGCAGAAGTAACCGCAGTCGCCCCGATCCTCCTGTTAATCAGAAAAGCATCCCCAAATTCTTAATTCTTACCCCTCTCTTGTTACAACTTCATGTCAAGGGGTCAGTGACACAAAGACGTAACTCCATTTTGGCCATTTTGAGAAAAAGCGGTTTATGTGTCAATGAGCACTTAGGCCTTAAGGAGTTAAGTCTATGTTTCACTAGCCATTGACTTAAATGATATCAAATACTCATTTTAGCAAAATATGGAGTTACGCCTTTGTGTCACTGAACCCTCGATATGTACATGATTTTTGTGTGTAATGGAAGCATGCCAGAACTAAATATCAAGCATCATCAGTAGAATGTGACCCCTACAGGAAAACAACTTTCTGGCACTATAAATCTTCCAAGGGTTTGCTGCAATGGCTTACAACACACCTGTTTTTCATCATGAATAGCCTCGATCAATGCAATAAGTGTTATGTAGATCACAGAAAGGGAAAATTAGGCTTTCTCAGGTCTAAATGCCCTACATCAAAACAGGTCCTACAAAATCTTTGGTTTTAATAACCTACCCCTTTACTTACAGTGAGTTTCCTATAAGCATCTACATAAAAAAAGACAATGTAAAAGCCTTTTGAGTTAATTTTGACAAAAAGTGCAAGCCATCTGTTGCACCATCTACAAATGCATCTACCATAGGCTACGGCTATGTCTTAGGCAGTGTGTGGACATAGAAAGGGAGTGACGACCCTTGCCTCCGGAGTCACAGGAGCGGATGGGGTCAATCTCTACCTCAACCGCATTTAGGTTATACCATTTAATAGTCATGGATTGAGAATGGATTAGGGACCCTTACTGGATTGAAATAGAAAGATTAAACAAGAACTTATGTTCAAAGTTTGTGTGTTATTTTATGAATAATTAGAGGAAGAGTATATGCCAACCTCTCCTTCCTTTATCATAAAAGGCCAACTTAATACAATTCTTGTCAGCTTCTATTTTCTTCAGGACTATTTTTCAACAGTAGCCAAGATTGCTTCAAAAAATGATCTGCGCATGCTCGGGCGGGTTTAAACGAGAACTATGAAGTAAAATTAACAAGGGCTATGAAGTAGCTCCACAGAATTACATTGGCTGGAGTCAATACATGCATTATGTTAGGGCAAGTTTGACATATAAATCTTCACCACGATAAAGTTGACACATGCATGCTCAAAAACAAAAAAAAAGTCTCATGTTTAACATGTCTTCATACCTGGCAAAGTTCACTGAACTTAGTAGCTGTATCTGGGACTTTGGGAGCTGCTCTTGATCTTCCTGGGATCTAAAGGAAAGCAAAAATAATTCTTCAAATTAAACAGAACATCAAAATGTCACTTTTATATTGCCTTTGCTCGATTCCTGTAGGTTTTCGTAATAAACGAACAGGAGTTTTAAAAAAATGTTACATTGCAGTGATGAATCTGGGGTTTCATCTTTATTTCACAATCAATGTCTTTGATACTTAAATACAGTCACCAGCAAAATCATTTCCCTTTTGATAACTTGTAAACCTTATAGGTAGTGGGCAGTTCTACAGAACTGCACTCCTGTCCTCCACGAGGTCCTAAGGTCACACCTCTGGCAAGTATGACCAACCCTTAGCCACCCAAACCTGGGATACGGTGAAACTGTTGAGCAGTAACAGCAGTGAAAGACCTCAACTTAATTAGACAATAAGATCAAATAGTTTGTTCTTGTATAGTTCACATCACAATATGATACACCACCCTTCTTCACTTTTAAAGAGCTTTGAAAAAGATGACCCTAAGTATTAGAAATAATCCTACCAGGTACCCACCTACTACACATAGGTCAGGTGAAGATTAATGTTCTAACAAAGAATATAAGTCCTGTGGCAAGGATTTGAACCCTAAACCTTGTGATTCACAGTCTTGTGACTTCAAACTACACCACAGCACCTCTACAATCTTAAATAGCAATTGTGTTGTTGGTAGTCCATTGAGTAGTCATGATCTTTAGAAGAAGGAAGCCAAACGTACCCCCAGAGTGCCAGACATTCATCCCTCATCCTCTTCTGTTCCATCTCAATCAGATCGGAGTTCTGTACGTAGGCCTGGATCTTGGCAAGACCTTGGGTTTGAGTTTCAGCTTGCCTGAATAAACAACAATTATTAATTTTTAGTTTCCTTAAATTCAACTCTTTTTGGAATGAATGAAATAAAAACAGTGAATACAAAATTGGGGGTTGAGACTATTCACTCAACAGACTATTCACTACACAGAGATACATCTGCATTATCTCCAAGTTGTACAAAGTTATTGAGATGACCAGTACAGTGCTTTTCATTGACAGTTCATTGACCTTTGACTTTGACCTTTGGCTTTGACCTTGAAAACATTACCCAATATTCAAACTTGACTGAGGTCTTCAAAAGATGAGCATATAGTATGAAGTTATTGAGAGTGCGCTGCATGGCCTGACCGACGGACAGGATTAAGTCCTTCAAAATGACTAGGGACAATGATAATACTGATAGTAGATCATTAATAATAATAATAATACATCACATTTATAAGGCACCTAATACTTTGTTTCTAGGCGCAGTATATATTATTACCCGGTCATCAGATGCAGGCTTACCCATACACAATGTATGCACATTCTCCACTCCCTAGGGAGCATTCCGTACATTGTACATTGTGACTCATCACTGTACCTTTCATTCTGTGCTATGACGTAGTCCATGAAGGCGTCGTCTGCTTGCAGCACACCGAGAGGAACACTCTCAAGCACATCCTGTTTACTTGGTTTCAGCATGTTCAAGGTCACATTCAGGTCGTAGAGGAAGTCATGCGTCGGGTCAGTTCCCGACCTACGACCCCTGCAGATCACATATCTAAATAAGAAATATTGTACTCATATTAATAACGTAAACATATTCGTATGATAGGGGTTTGTCACTGCCTCAAGGAGATCTTGATACTAAAGTCCTACCTGAGAAAAAGTGCCAAGGCAGCAACTTTGAGATCACTGAGGGGCAATAGTTTTAATCATAGTATGTATCAAATAAGCAGTCAATATTTGTTTTCAGCTCATGTTTTCATGGAGTAGCATCAAATCTGAATGTTTCCTAAACTTGTGGGTGTGCCCCCTGTCAACAATGCTACAATGGAAAATCATGATAATGATAATAACAACAACAACAATAATATTAATAATGATAATACTAATAACAGCAGTGACTGTTAATTAAAAAACGCTTTGCCAACTCTAACTTAACCAACCAAAATGCTTACCATATTATCATTACCCCAGGCACTTGATTCAATGACTCTGTCACTCACATTTTTGGAGACAGTGGAAAATCAATATTGGTCATGACTATCTATTTAAAGTGACACTGAGTAAGAGCTTTGATGAGGTATTGCCTCTCTGAATTAACAGCTTTTTCAGTATTTGTGCTTTATAGAAGCAAAGGACCCTGAAGCAAGGCATTGAACAACGATACTGACCTTTCTGAATTTGCTGGTCTGCTTGTGACGGGTTTGAAGAGGGAGACTTGTTCGAATGACCGGTAAAGGACGTAGATCAGACCAATGCTGAATGGTGTGAAGAGGTCAAAGGTCTTACACACAAAGTGACCACCTGACATGAGAGATTGAAAGAGATTGAAAAAGAATTTAAAGCGGGACTGTACTACTTGTAGCTACTTACGCCCTCTATAAAGCAAACAATGCCTAAGCGGTACCCTTTGGTCCCCCATGATCCCCTTTTTCTTATGTTAAATGAGAGCTGATTTGATGAGATAACCACCTGTCAGTGTCCACACAGGGAGGTCTAATCCCCCTGGCCAAACTAGTGCAGACAGGCTTAGATGAAGGATTAACACAATGAATAAACAAATGTTTAGCTTATGATCAGGACAAAAGCTTCTTTTACCGTTACTGTGAGGTTTAAAATAAGTCTTACAGAATATATATATGACATGATTCTTACAAGAGTTTAATGGCTAAGAACCAAAGGGTATGTACATTACAATACCTTCTCTGACTATTGACATGGCAACCAAGAACTGACATAGCAACAGTTGTTTATTGAGAATCTCCTGGATATTCTCCTGACCTTCCACAGAGAAACCCTAGTGAAGAAAAAGACCAAGCAAGGGTGAAATTCAAATGTCATTCACGAGGGCTTACTATTTTCATTTTGTTAAGATTTTTTACATTACACCCTATTGCTAGAAATCTTATTCAGCGGTGGCCCTCTTTTCATTTACAGGGCATTTTAAAGACGATACAGATATCCTATTGTGGAGGTGTCATAATATAGTGCTTCATTCACTTGACTCTCAGTCCAAGTCTTGAGGGTTCCAATCTCAGTCTGCCATTAAGACATTAATTCACATTTGCCACTCTTCACCCAGGTGTAAATGGGTACCTGTCAATCGCTGGGATAATAATTATTGCAGGGCCTTCAAGAAGAGCAGCGTTGAAGCTGGTGAGGCTGCCATGGGTACCGGTAAACGAAAATTATTATTTCATCAATTACTCTTCATTCGTGGAATACTGTAGAAATTTCATAAAGACGATCCAAAGACCTGATCCCATGATTACACGTAGCTTATCTGCCCCTATGTCATTTCATAAACGCACGTGCCAAACTGTGGATTCTAGGGCCTTTTATTAAAGTTGAAATCATTGACGTAATCCATGTACTAAATATGAAATACATAACAAAATACTCACCCCATCGGCCATGACGAAATGGACACCTTTCCCATCCGTGTGCTCCATTACAAATCTTCTGAACTCACTTTGGTTCTCACTGTTTGTAGCATCCCCATCACCATCACTCCCATTCACACCTAGCATAAGAAAACAATAACATCACTCATCTCGATATGATTCTTCAATTCATTTGATTTAAATCACTTGGCAGCATGAAAAAAAAGAAAATAACATCAAATACTAGATGCAAATAGATATCATGCTTGAGAGTGGACAGCAGCCAAAAAAGGAAAAGGCTCCTATAACAATAATAATAATAAAAACGGTGCTGATAAGGCCTTACTCCTCAACCGTCTCCTCCATTTCCCACAACAAATTCACAACCCTGATATTTTAATTCTACCAAACATCAAGCATTATTGGTTACAAATTTGATTTCCAACCAGACCCCCCCCCCCCCAACAACAACAAAATAAAAAATGTAGGTAAATAACAAGTATTCTTACACGGAAGATTACCTACCATAGTGAGGTTCAAAGAATTCTGGAGATGCTGAGAAGAAGTTCTCCAGCTTGAAATCACAGCTACCTTTCAAGGTGAACCCAAAACCTTTGACCCGGAAGTCCCTCCTGGTTTGAGACTGTGTTCTTCTCCACACCACGTACTCTGAGAAACCTCCAGGGCCAGCAGCCACATCAGCAAAATATAGGAGCTCATTGTCTTTCACCACCGGCGTCTGCTTATCAAAGATATTAAAAATGAAAAAGAGGCGATGAAGACATATTCCACTGATTTGAGTGTTAATAAACAAAAAACAAATCTTATTCAGAGAGACTGAGTAAGTCATCTTGAGTAGTAGTAAAGTAGAAAAAGAAAACAAAATTGATATTTTTTATGGATATCTTCATAATCAAACTTAAAATTATATAACATTTAATTTAACCTCACTTATTATTTATGATATAAAAGTCAATAACTATTGCGCGATCAAAAGATTTTTAGAAGAATTTCTCCTTTGCCAATTTATAATATACCAACTATCTGGAATGCGGCTCCATTACTCACCCTATCTGGGTGTTTTGGTGATGTGAACATATAATCACAGAGAAAGTCCATATTAGCCATCTTCATGGCTGCTCGATTCAGGAAGATACCACCCCGGATTGTCTCATAGGGGTTGGAACGGGTTCTGGCTTGCCTCATCTCCTCTGCGTCAAGGCGGTCAAAGGTCGACTAGTGAGAAAAAAAGGAGTAATGCTCAGCTTATTCTACATAAGATCTTATCAGCAGTAATGTATTCTCATTTTTTAAAATTCCATTTTGCACACCCTGAAACTAGAAGCTTTTCTAAGGTTCGATCTTTGGCCCATACTGTTACTTAGGACTATTAAATAATGTTGCTCCGATTGCAAATAAGCAAATAGGGCACATTTGATAAAACCATACAGTAAGGAGAGCATGACTGTAGTACTGACTACTATGTGACTAATCTTAAACAAGGCTCATCTCAGTTTGGTCTGGATAGGACTAGTTGTAATGTGCCAAGTATTTGAAACTTCATACAAACATTGCCTATCACCCAAATTGAGAGCGAAGAAAGAAAAAAACAAGGATAGTATGCATTCACATTGTAATTACATGCAGAGTGAATTCGATTTAGATGTAATACTCTTTTGAGACTGGCTTAAGTCCCCCCCCCCCCCCCCCCCACCCTCCAAAAAAAATTACAAAAATTCTTGTGTGTTTCTTACCTTTTGTTCAAGGAGTATCTTCAGCAGGGTTTCATCACAAAATTCTGTCTCATCATCAATTGTCAGCTTTTGCTGTAGATAGAAAGAAAGAGATAGCAATTTGTCACATCCTTATTACCGAGAGGAAGAGGGTGACATGTTCATTTCACTGCTTAATTAAGGATGTCATGATGTATGGACACTGACAGACATCCTTTTTGGGGGGAGGGGTCCTAAGTGAGCAGATGGTCTTGCAGCACCCCAGGGTGTGTTTCGAGAGGATTAAATTGATTTCACATGTTGCAATTATGCATTGATTTATAAATCTATCATGCTTGTTTGTCCACTTGTCAGGCAGAAGGTGTCCCTCACACTTGGCATGAGCATAAAGTGTTTAATATGTACTGGTGAGAACACTGTGGATGGAAAATACCTTGTGAACACATGTACCGTTTGTCAGCCCTTACCTTTTGGGCATCCCACAGGACTTTCCATTCCTCTATCTCAGCGCTGGTCAGGATACCTTGTGATGGCTCCATCCATTCAACGGTTTCTTCAGAAGACACCTAGAGTAACAAAATCAATGAAAGTAATAATAATGATCTCGATTTATATACCTCTTAATAGAAAATACAGTCTTTAAGCCCTTTACAGATATTATTACCCCGTCATCGGATTCATTCATGCACAATGTGCACCATCTCCACTCCCTGGGTTGTATTCCTACCATATGGTCACCGTGAGGGCATATGGCAATTACTAACACAAATGCTTTGGCATGGAGTGGCAAATGTAGATTAATGCCTTGCCAAATTACATTAGTGCCGTTTCGAGGATCGAACCCACAACCTTTGCATTTGAAGTCAAGTGCTCAAACCACTCAACTACGACACTTCTACTGATAGTTATGAATAGCTAGCACATTCAGAAATTAACATCATGAGCACAGAGAGATGCCATGCATCATTTCAAATAAAGAATTATTTTATTATGCAAATTCAAATATGCCAACCTTATGCTCATGCTTTCATTGTCTCACTCAAACTGATATTATTTGAAAGAGCAGCTAGCATAAGTTTGCTCTGCAAATTTCATATTCACGATTATACTGTGAATTATGCATAAGTGATACTGATACCTAATAGAAGTAAATTTTGAGCAAACTGGCAATACCTGACCAGACTATGTACTCCAGACAAGATATTACAATTTATAGGTGATCCAATTATTGATCATTTGTACTGGCATCATTCGCTGCAGCTTTATTATTTCAAATACATAGAGTTTTGTTTGGGTATAGCGTTGTGTCAAGGATTGAAATTTAAACGTTAAAGGAAACCAAAACCTTCATACTAAGTTACTTTTATTGTAAAGTTTAAAAGATTTGAATAAAATCAGTGAAAATTTGAACAAAATCCGTCAAGGAATAAGAAAGTTAGAGCTTTTTGAAATGACGAGTCACTAGAGGGCGGTATTCAATTTGATGACATCATCTGTGAACAACTCTCCATGCCTTTTGTACATAAAATTTCACAATTTTGTTGTTTTCTTCGTATTTATTTGTGTTCTTGATCCGACTTCATAACATGTGAAGTAGAATATCATTTTGCATTCTATATCTTGCTTTCAGGGGAGTACATTATCTTAATCACAAGAAAGAAGGAAAAACATGAAATTTGATGTACAAAAGGCATGGAGAGTTGTCCACAGATGATGTCATCAAATTGAATACCGCCCTCTAGTGACTAGTAATTTAAAAAAGCTCTTACTTCCTTATTCCTTGCCCAATTTTGTTCAAATTTTCACTGATATTTTTCAAATATCTTAAACTTTACAATAAAAGTAACTTAGTATGAAGGTTTTGGTTTCCTTTAATTAAAGGACGAAATTGACTGCTGAGCACTTGTGGATGTACTATATGTTGTACGTTGCCCCTTCATGGAACGAGTTCCCATCATAATCTTTTCATGAAAAATGTAAATATCGTGATTGTATTTGATTGTTTCAATAAAACACATTTATTTATAAAAATATTTCAAAAGTTCCCATCATAATCATCACATATTGAACATACCTTTTCATCTCCGGCCCACACCACTTCAGTGCTAGGTTCAAATCCAGCCGTCTTGAGACCGAGACCACGTCGCCCTCTTTGTTTGGATGCTTCAACGATGTCCACACGACCTTTGCCCTTTTTACCAAGTCCTGCGCCTTCTTTGTAACCCATTTTAGCCTGGAGTCGAAAGAAAAGAAATTTTATAGACCTTGTGGTAGATTAGCCTCGTACTACACAAGTTATCCAATAAAGTTTTCTACTACTTCTTCTATTACTACTACTACTACTACTAAAAACAAAAACAAATTGAAAGAGAGAAATTCTACAATAATTTATTACAAAAGAGGGTTCCTACGGAGACATAATGTTCTATGTATTCCTCCTTTATGGCAATAACTGTATCAGTTTACATATAGCCATCCTTCATGAAAGAGTTCAACATTCCTTCAAATATCTTCAAATATTGGCACTGCTTCCCTTTCCATCTTCTCTGCCATTTAAATAGCGGAGGAAATGCAAAGCACATACAAAGTACAACTTTTTGTTTTTTAATAGAAGTTGCAAGAAGGGGAAAAAAAAGGATATAGCCTATTGTTTAGTATTACCATCATTTTCTGTGCAGCTGAGCTGTATCCTGAAGATGATGATGGCGCTGCTGGCTTGGAAGGGGCCATTGATGGGGCCACTGATGCCCCCAGGCCCATCGGTTTGAAGAGAGGCGGTGGAGATCCAATCGAAGATGAAGAATCAGAAGAGTCTGTGGATGCATCGCTCAGGGATTTGAACATCTGCTGGGGGGCAAAAGACACACCCCCTCCTCCACCGTCATCCCCATCTAATAAATATTTGAAAAGAATCCAATAATCAATCCTTTGTTTGGGTTTTTTTTTTTTTAGGCTCCGAGTCATAAATAAACGTACAAGCATGCCAGCCTGAAACTGTCATACTAATACTACTAATAATAATAAATTACATTTATAAAGCGCTTAATACAATGTTTCTAAGCGCTTAACATACAAGTAAGGTACAACGTAAAATGAACATACAGCAATAATAATACATAATTCTAATAATAACATATATAATTATAAACTGCTCTATAAATTACTATTAAACAAAAAATACTTCAAACTTGCCTTAAAAGACTCTACAGATGGGGATTGATGAATAATAATTGGTAAACTGTTCCATAATTTAGGGGATGCAATAGCAAAAGTACGATCTTCGTAATGGGTATTGGTTCGGGGACCAGGGGCGTATTGGAAATTAGCATATGTGTAGTTGACCGTAATGAACGTGATGGAACAATAGGTACAAAAGAATCTTAAATTGAATGCGAGTTAAAATAGGTAGTCAATGAAGAGATCTAAGAATAGGAGTTATGTGTTCATATTTTCTGGTTTTGGTAATGAGACCGGCTGCCATGTTCTGAATACGTTGGAGTGGAGAATATCAGTAGTATATTTTTCCTGTGGTTCTAGAGTGCACAATCTTATTCAACTTTAAGTTTAATCAAGTGTATAGATCAAACATTTGATGGCACTGTTGTTTTGACGAGTGTTAGTTTTGTAATTGCTGCCTGTGCTGAACATATTTTCTTCATCGTAAGTAAAGAATAAAAAAGTTGACCTTGTTCCAGATAAGATCTAATGTTTTACAATTTACATTACAAAAATAATTATAGGTCTATAAAACATGACTAGATTATTGCAATCATTCCACTGGAATTTCCAGGAATTCAGCAGTAACATAAAAACTAAAATAATGAAATTGAAGAGAATAACGGTATGGGTAACGAGATCCAACTTTACTACTTTAGACCGCATAAACATTTTAGTCTAATCAAAGTCCTTGACTAACATTCAAGTATGATTCATATTCATATGAAATATAAATACCTAGATCTGCAGTTAACTCATAAATTATTCATACTCAGAACCTTACCAAGTTTTGTAACTTTTTAAAGTAGGCCCTAGATTTAGACTAGACTAGACCTCTATGTCAAAAATTGATTTGTCTGAATTTACGTTTATTGAGAGGATGTGACATGCATGTTAAGCTTACACCTAAATGTAGAAGTATTCAACAAAGGCCCTAATTAAACCAGTCCACCTGTCATTCTTGAGTTACAGAAACACAAAAAGACATCAATTTACAAGGGGTATGAATAATTTAGTTGTTAACTGTCTGCATATTATCATGTATTGAGCAAAGCTCGAAAGAGGGAGAGGATCAAACGTACAATGAGTACATGTGGGACTAAGGTTGTTTTGAAAATTTGATGGTTGGTGATGGGAAGATCTATATCATTTGACACGGAAGAGAGGCATATTCTCACCATTGAAATTTGATTTCTTGGACAGAGGTGGTCCATCTGACTCCCCGTCGTATTTTCTTTTCCTATCCATCCTCAAAATAGCGTTAAAGTGTACAACAAAAATTGAGTTTTGATCCTTCTTTTGGCTCTGGTTAGCAGTTGGATTCCTGTGAACTCGGCAACTAGTATTTTCTGCGTCTTTCGACTCGGCCCCAAATTGTACGATGTGGGACTACTACTCCGTATGTGATCATGATGTGCTTTAAAATAGCGATATTTGTTATAGAAGAAAATTAGTAAAAAATATATCGTTATTCTATAGAGATTACCAAAACCATAGAAATAGTATGGTTAATAATACCACTACATTAAGCATAATACACGAATGAAAAATGAAGTCGAAACTAAATGGTGCCGACTTTATTAAGGACAGTGTGTTTCGACGCCTGGGTGGTCGTAATGTACAAGATACTCGGGGATTCCCCGTGCCTACTTTTGTTTACAATTGGAGGAAGTTCGTTATTCCAGTAAGAAGAGGAACGCGGGAAAAACGTAACGAAAGCGAATCATGGAATGAATCTAGAGTCAAGAGTTGCAATTTATTTCTGGAACTTCTTTCCAATGCACCACCTTCACTGTCGGCTAGACAAAGAATAACCATGTTTACAAACAACGGAGGTCTATAATAGCCTGTAATTTCTAAATCAGATTATAATATATGGTGTACGTATTCATTCTTTGCGTTTAAAAAAAAAAGTGAAATCAATTTGTATTACCTTTTTACCTTCAAATGCTCCCATGGATTTTTATTACTTCGGCAATCAACATCCCTCATTCTCTCTCTTAATTATTTTTGATTCTCTGTCATTTCCTCTCAACCTCATTCTCTTACCCCCCCCCCCCCCCCCCCCCTCTCTCTCTTATATTCTCTTTCATTCTCCCTTAAACTCTTTCTCGCCCTGGCACTTTCAACCTTTTTTTTCTTTCATGGTCCAAGTCTCTCTTTATCTCTCTATTTATTATTTAATTATCTGTCTCATATTCTCTCTATTTAATTATCTGTCTTATATTCTCTCTATTTAATTATCTGTCTCGTATTCTTTTTTATGCTTGTTTTATTCATAAAGATCATATTAATATACATGTATCATTTTAACTATGCACATATGTTATCTTATTCTTGTCTCCACCCACCCTTTCTTTCTCTCTCTCTCTCTCTCTCTCTCTCTCTCTCTCTCTTTCTCTATTTAGCTTTTTAGCGCTTAGAGACTGGTGGAAAGCATTTTATAAGCACCTTTATAGCCTCATTATTATTACATGCATTGTCCAATCAACACACCAGTAAATTTGAACTTTTATTTGCACAATTAAAAAACAATACATATTTTGCTGCCATTAGAAATGAACAATAATTAACAGGTGCTACAAGATTAACCATACGGTTATAAAGAAAATGTTGGGATGTATTCAAAGTCTGCACAACAGCACAACTCATTTTCTCATACTGTATCTGAATCACATCATTTATTAAAAACTTAATTTTCATTCAACGTCTATGTCAGCACTGTGAACATTGAGCTTGATTTAATGACTTTTAAGCCATAAGTTACATTTATGGTCATGATTATAGTGAGAAGTACTATAAGAGATCCTTAGTTGTTAGATCAATGTTCTTTATGATTGAAATTTGGTAATATATCATTTAAAGGTCTGCATATTATTCTCTGCTAGTTTCAGAATGATAATGCATTCTGAACTTGTACATAGCCGTCTGGGGGAAAAGACAACTTACAAAAGAAAGAAGCAAGGCAGAGTGCAAAAGTCACATATCACATTGACTACCCGGTACTAAATTCTCTCATGCACATAGGCTTGATATTTGGACCATCTGAATGCTGACTAACAGCATCAAGCAGCAGACACAGAATATGCTATGACAGGACACCACTTAACATAGGTTAAGATCAGTCTTCAGTTCTTGGCAGGGTTTGACACTCCTGGTAAATAAGAACCCCCAAATTTTGTTCTGGTCCCCCAATATGTTCTAACGTAAATTGTGGAATTATAACATGCATATTGACCTAATATTTTATATATTAACCCCCCCCCCCCCCCCCCCCCCCCCCGAACAAAATAGAGTGGAGTCTTGTTTTACATTTAGAATCTTGATCTGATTGTTCAGGATTGTAATTTCTATTCCGTAGTCAATCCATGCATTCCGTGGTCTCATCCTTTTGTTTCGAAGTCCTAGTCTTATAACAAAGAGGTAGTTCCTCAATCTAGGACTGCAGGCTTTAGCTTGTCATTGCCACTGATGAGTATAGAACATGAAGAGTACACATCGCCAACTTGGCAATTTGTTCTTTATTTCTCTAGCAAAATCCAGGTCTCCACTTCTTGGTTGTGGCTTGACAGCTTGGTCTTCAATTCTGGGGACATGTCTTGATGGTATGGCCTTTGAGTCTCCTTGCTCTTAGTTCTTGTCCTAAAGGCCATTGCTTTGTCACTTTCACTGAATAATGCATATGCAATGTAAAGATGACCAACTTGACAAGAAGTCCTTTCCAGCCAACAGTGATGTAGCAAGACAAGTCTCAGGCTGTTGATATTTTGGTATTGGTCTCAGCCCCAAGACCTGAATGAATGTAATCAAAAGCATCCTCCAGGTTTGCGTCTCTGGGCCCAGCGACTTGACTACGATACTCCTACCCAATCACAATGTTGCTCCTGCATCATGTGACCTTGATGGCTGTAATATTCTTGTCTCTGCAGCCAATCACGACCTCTTGTTTTCCTTCCTTATCCACTTCTGAGAGAGACATGGCTATCACCCAGTCAGAGGTCTGGTACTTTGCAAGGCACTGGGGGAAGAAATGGAATAAATTTGTGAAAGGTTGTGAATTAATTTATGGAATTTAGTATCATTTCATTGATTGTCTATATTTGCAAAAAAACCAAAAGAGAAAGTACAGTGTATTATTATACTTTCTTCCAAGAAGTATTCAATGACCTCCAGCTTGAAGTCCTATGAGAGAGACAGGTTCAACAAATTGAGGGTTAAGATTTATTCCTTCCTTATCTATATAATGGACTCTAAAACACCACTTTGGTCCTTCAGCTGGACAAATTTGACTTTATAACCACTGCTATATACTGTGTTTTGTCATGCATATCATAATTTGAGAGAAAAAACACCCATATACTCCGAAAATGAACATAAGTATAATTTTTTCAAAGCAGCATTCATAACAGGTAACACTCAACAATTGTGAAGAGAATTTACACAAACATTTCCAACTTCATACCTTACTTTTTAACTGTTACATTTTATGTTTTTCATGATAGCAGGATACTTACTATTGCTGAATGATACAGAAAAACAGAGTTGAAATGTCCCGAACACAAGAGGGAGTCCTTGCCATCATTCTGTACTGACGGAAGGCGGAGCATCTGGGTGATCGGCAAATGAACATTGGCATACTGCAACTCAGATATCTGCCAAATAAACAGATTAAGATCAAATTTAGAATGGCTTGGAATAGCAATAGTATGAATCTGCATTTTATTGTATTGTGCAAATGCAATTCTGTTTCCTTCACTTATCAACTACTTTCCTTCTTAGACGCTTTGCTTTGCGGTATCAAAATATCTTATTATTATCATTATTATTATCATTGTATTGTGCTGTATTGTGCTGTATTTGTATTTGTATTGTATTGCATTGCAAGTTACATATCTGACATATCACAATAATCAAGCCTCTTCACTGTTGACTTTAGTGACAACTTGAGTTGTAAAGTTCTTCTATAATTTGGAGACCAGATTCAATTCATTAAAAACAACCCCAGCACATACATTTTTAAAACAATAAAACAGCACTATAATGATTCAGAAATGAGAATTAAAATCATATTCTGAAGCAACACTTTTGTATAAAATCAGATTTCAGTTCTGTCTTATTCAGCTGCTTCTCTAATTCTTGTACCTTGAAATTTGACAAGATGGATATTGTTCCATCCTCTCCACCCAGAGCAACTTGGTGGTCTATTCCATTCTTGATCTCAGGGATGTCGGTCTCCTCTGGGAGGGACATGAAATAGCCACTGCACATCTAAAACATAAAATAAAATGAAAAATATATAAAAAACACAGTATCTATCTTGATGTACTTTGATGAGATATAAAAATCATATTTTCAGCTGATAGATCAGTGCTGAATATACAACAGTAAAATAGCACAGTCAAGCTTGAAATTTTTCATTAGTGTAATATAGGAATGACTTTATTATAAAAATGAAAATGATTGTGATAACAGAACACAATATTTTATTTGACACAAAACGAGTCAATTTTTTTTATAAAGTAAACAAAAGAATTATTAAAGTGGTGACTTATAAATATGGTGAATAAATTCACTTTCAGTTTCAATACCCACAAAAGAAAAAATTATGGAGAATAGGCAAAGTTTTGAGGGATGATAAAATACAATAATAATGTAAAAATTGTATACATAAATGAGAGTATGAAAATACAAATTAAAAGATCTTTGAAAGAAGAGGAAGAAACTTACAGCTTTAATGGATGTCACTGCTGGTAACGTGAGAACTAGTGCACCTTGCTGAATGAAGTGAAGATTTTTAGCCCTATCAGATGCAAGGATGTAGTTTGTAGCTATCCCAGAAGTACTGCTGTACAGTCTCGCTGCTAGAAGCTGACTTACCCCTTCAGCAGATTGCGGTTGAGTCTTGAAAGGAGAAAGAAAAGATTAATTTTTAATTCTTGGACTGCCTGGTCGGTCATAAGATATCTTTTCAAACATTTGCATGCGCTTGAAATGTGCTTTGCATCTATAGTAAAGCACATTTACTCTAGTAAATTTGAAGATTTGAAAGCATATCAAGCAATACAAAATGACTCTAAACAGTCCACAAATTGTTTTTACCTAAGCAATAATAATACTGATTATGTAAACTTTTTGGCTAAATTCATTATGTTTATTTCCATCAACCGGTTGGCAAAGATGAAATGACTTATAGAGAACATTGCTGTGATATTACAACTGCACACATGTGCTCTCTAAAGACTAAAAAGTTATTTGTTTAATCTGTTTTTACCTTGTTATCTTTTTGAGGTCTGTTGTTTGTTGGCTTAAGCCTAAGCTTCCAAAGATTTGAGAATGGTACAACTGCATGCACTTGGCCCTCTAAGTCTCCTGCAACGATCTCTAAGTTACCAGCTTCATAAAGAAAAGGAAGAAAACATTATTTATATTTATATCTCAAGTAAATCCCTTCCCATCTGAATGGCTATACATACAGTATATACATTTTATGATTTTATGTTTTTCTGATGATATACGAATAAACTGTTATTGCAGTTTGTCAGAGTTAAATCTCAAAGTCATGTGTTCTGTTTTTCAAGAATGAATGAAATTGGATACGATACATGCTCCGGTGATAAGTGCCCTATGATTGATATCCTTCACTGACTGACATTTAAAATTAAACAGTAGACCAAACACTAAATTTACCCTCAAATCCAATTACAATCCTAACCCTAACCCTTCATCTTTGACAACATTAAGTCCTGAGCCATTCTCGCTGGAGCGAATATGAGTTCACCATACTCATTATTGTACACTGTACTGACTTAATGCCTTTCTGGTTTTCAGCACATGATATCACATCTTATTCATGGTTGAAGTATAGGTAAGTAACAACAATGGAAAGCACATTTCTGTGTTATTATTTATTTATTATTATTTATTCAGCAAAAACAAAGAAAATCATTGAATACAAAACAAGAGTACATTTGGAAAAGAGTCACATGGATGCCGGGAAAATAAAAATAAAAATATATGGACGACAAAACTTGAAACTAGAATCTGGAATCCTGACTCTTGAACTCACCAGCATCTTTGTCCACCTGAAGACTGTTCAAACCATGATCAGATACACTCCTCCTGTCCAGGATCTGTTGCTTGCTGAAGATGGTGATCATTCCACGGGAGTCTGCAGTTATCAGCTCCAACGAGCCAAAATTGGCAATGTTATGGATGGTCATGGCTTGTATTGGACCTCCCTTTGTTTCAAGGATCAGGTTAGGCTGTAAAGAAATAGGTGGAGATGAGGAAAAGTGACGATAGTTTGTGATTACTTGCACCAAATCTCAGCATTTAAAAGGTCAGGAATGGATTGATGAAGCATTTAAAAAGCAGCTTAAAGAGAAAAATTACTAAATATTTATATGGTGATATGCATAATCTGACGTTTAAACAGCAAACTTGTTATGTTTACACCCCCACCCCCCCCCCCCCCAACCCAGGTTAGGAAAACTCATAGTATGCATTCTTCACAACATCTTTGACTGTGTGAAAGTTAGGTCGACTAATTTGATATTGCTCATCTTCAACCAAATGTGATGTCAGACTAGACCTACATGTACGTCTACCAAGAATCTAAATAGAAGTAGAATATACCTTTGCATTGCTGATTTCTGCAGGAGTTAAGGAGTTAATCTGGTACATCCTGACTACACCATCTTCAGATCCAAGCAGTAGACTGGCATTGCTGTGTCTGCATGATGGAAAAGGGGGAAGAACAAAACATAAGAACTATAGATCTAAGTCATGACAAGATAAAACTGATCAGCCATCAAAAATCAAAGCGTTTCATGGAGTGAAATATCAATTTCAATTTATCATTTTTTAGCCGAGAACATCACTAAGCAAATTTAGTATGCAGTAAATTTCTACACTTCACAGACCGAGTATAATGCACACATTTCTTCATCAGGCCCAAGTCCTAGGGTCGTTCGTAATTCAGAAGCTCTAACTATAACATGTTTAATCACACATATCTGTTACAGAGGATTGCCATCATCATCATTCGTCTTGCTCTTCTATTACCTGTCTTACCCTTTATTTTGTTCATTCCTATATTGTTACATACATGTCTGTTGTTAAGCATCTTTCTATTTTGTTAATTGTTCATTGTATATGTTAATTAAGCGCTTTGTATCTACTTGTAGAAAAGGCGCTATACAAATGTTCATTATTATTATTAACAATCAACATCAAGATTCAATCAATTCAGATCTTCATCAGACGAGTCTCTTCACAAATTATTGTCATCAAATATATCATCATCATTGTCATCAACTCATCATGACATGGTCATCATCTTTCACCATTCTTCCATAGATCACACTTTTATGTATGTTTTCTTTAACAATTGTTATGTTGTTACTTTTCCCCTCTTCGCGATTCTTGTTCTGGAATCAGCGCGCGGCCACGGCCGCGTACAGCTACAGTTCATCACCATGACATGACATGACTGAGCCAGACAAATTTACCAAGATGAAGACACCCAACTACGAGAAGGAAGAAAATGAAATTGAACTGGAAGCCCGACTGCTGAGAACACAGCATTCTTCCAGAATCTCGGGTAAAGGTAATGGTAATTCATGACTACACACATTTCAGTATGTGGGACACTTAACAAAATCTAGGCTTATCAATCTTCAGTTTTAGAGCGTGTAAAATCTAGTGATAATGCAATATACCTGAATGTACGCCCGACAAGGAGTGTGTTGAAGCTTTCTTTAACTTGAAGATTCCAAAGGGGTTGAATTTCAACTTTGAAGGGCATTTTCCAGCCTTTGTTTGTGCCTTTGGCAGTAATTTCGCTGCTCTGCACAAGACTAAATTACTTGTTACGTTTCATGTGTCTGAAAATAAGACTAGTTACTGGATGGAGTCGGAGGCGCCAATCAAGAGCAAAAGTCTTTGTATTTTTACACATTTGAATTAGAATTTATCAAAAATATAGTTATTCGAAACATCATTTTTACTATTTTACTAGCAGAGTTAAGCTCATCTATAACTAATTCTTCATATTATATGATGTGAGACCAGAAATACATGTTTACATCGATGTGAATACAGAAATCAGTGTCAACTACCCCCTGGACAATCACCCCCCCCCCCCAAAAAAAAAACACAACCCCGATAAACTACCCCCACGGACATTAACCCCCGGGAAATTAACCCCCTGAAAATTAACCCCAAAGGACAACCACCCTGAGGACAATTACCCCTGTAAATTCCCCCTAGAACAATTACCCCCCCCCCCCCTCCAATGCGACCAAGGACAAACACCCAGGCTGTTTAGTTAAGGATTAGGCTATGTTAAAAGTTGGTTTTAATAAAAGCAGATTTTTTTTTCGGGGTTGGGATAATTGTCCTGGGGGAAGGGGTGATTCTCTGATGGGGTAACTTACCCCATCGGAGGGGGAGGGTAATTTTGGGTGGATAATTTTCAACGGGGGGGGGGGCGGTTGTCCTCGGGTGTTAATTTCCCGGGAGTAATGTCCTTGGGGGTAATTCTCTCTCTGATTGGTTATTCAACATGGATATTTGGTTTGCACACATGTAAAATAAAGGCTCAGACAAGGTTTACAAAGAAGAGAAATATGATACATTAAACATGGATACATTTTGGTGATGATAAAATAATAGTCAAACATAAATAATGATTCTCGTTTGGTTGTGCCTTTTTTTAGTTTCCTTAAAGACCATCCAAACTGAAAATGAAATGGATGAATTATATATCAACGGAGAGCTTATTACAATAATATCAGTTATATGCCATTTCAGTGTCTGTCAGAGGAGTGTCAGCTCTCTGAAAACTCAAACTCCAAAGCTTTGAAAATCAGAAGTTATCGACCTAAAAAGTTGCTATCAACTTGATGTGGAGTACGCATATTCACAATGACTTTACATTACTTAAGCACGGCTCTGCATCGCCTCGGTTATATAGGTGAACCAATGGGGTCCACATGTTAATATGTCGTCACTGTATCTTCCTGCAAATTTGGAGTGGTGTGGGAAAAGAGGTTTTAATTTGCTTTTGTATAATAATGAAAAGGTAAATATTGTTATTCTTTTATATTTGTATTCTACATTCATTCAGCTTTCCATTTATATCAAGCTGTATTTTCATCGGATAGAGCCTTTAGGTTACGAAATTTAAATGTCTTCATGCATATTTCTTAATATAGTAAATAGTTTTAATGAGATAGATGCCATAGATGGCCTGTCTCTGGTTTTCATCAAGGTTTGCTGAAAGTTTTATTATTTAAAATCAATATAAAGACAGTATATCAATATAAAGAAAAGTTAAAGTGTCAGCGGGAAGGAGGGCACACTGCCTCCCACTTTTTCAGGTACCCCTAAAGTGTCCTTTTCCCTTTGGATATGTGTCCCCTTTTCCTTTTCCCATAAAACGTACGCCTAATTTAATGCGACTAAGAGCAACTTTTCTTTATATTCCGCTCGCTACGCTCCCTCGCAATTAAAGTTGATATAATCATGTTCCTTATTAAAGATCTTTTCAGTCTTTCATTATTAGATTGTGCTTAAAACCCCATCAGGATTGTTTTTTCCTCTTTATAAGATGTAATTTTCCGCACTGCGATCTCACGAATATTACAATTTTGCTCGCTTGCAAATAAATATTTAGACAATCACACCAAACTGCAAAGTACATGTACAAAGTACATGATGCTTAAGTAGTAGCTTGGACCACGTTAAGAGAGAAACAAACATTCAAATCATCCCTGATAATGTAGTCACAATGTGGGAGTATATACTAATGTTTAATAAAATTGAATATTTTCGCTTTGAGGTTTCCCTTTTTGTAGGTGCCCCTTTCCCCCAGATAGGAACCCTTTTTGGTTGGTGCCCCCCCCCCACTTTGAACGACGCCCCGCCGCCCCTGATTTTAAATAATAAAACTTTCAGCAAACCTTGATGAAAACCAGAGACAGGCCATCTATGGCATCCATCTCATTAAAACTATTTACTATATTAAGAAATATGCATGAAGACATTTAAATTTCGTAACCTAAAGGCTCTATCCGATGAAAATACAGCTTGATATAAATGGAAAGCTGAATGAATGTAGAATACAAATATAAAAGAATAACAATATTTACCTTTTCATTATTGTACAAAAGCAAATTAAAACCTCTTTTCCCACACCACTCCAAATTTGCAGGAAGTTACAGTGACGACATATTAACATGTGGACCCCATCGGTTCACCTATATAACCGAGGCGATGCAGAGCCGTGCTTAAGTAATGTAAAGTCATTGTGAATATGCGTACTCCACATCAAGTTGATAGCAACTTTTTAGGTCGATAACTTCTGATTTTCAAAGCTTTGGAGTTTGAGTTTTCAGAGAGCTGACACTCCTCTGACAGACACTGAAATGGCATATAACTGATATTATTGTAATAAGCTCTCCGTTGATATATAATTCATCCATTTCATTTTCAGTTTGGATGGTCTTTAAGGAAACTAAAAAAAGGCATAACCAAACGAGAATCATTATTTATGTTTGACTATTATTTTATCATCACCAAAATGTATCCATGTTTAATGTATTATATTTCTCTTCTTTGTAAACCTTGTCTGAGCCTTTATTTTACATGTGCGCAAACCAAATATCCATGTTGAATAACAAGTAAATACATTGAATTGAATTGAATTAAACCTAATTGCATCACTTGTAGACACAAGAGGCATGTCTTTGGGTTCGAAGGTTTGTTATTCCGAAGGTTCTTATTTTAGAAAATGAATTAGGCCTATAGGGCTAGTAATTCTGAAAATGAAAAAGGGTCTGTAGTTCCAAATATGAAATATGGTTCATAATTCCGGAGGTTCATTATTCCAAAAATAACATTAAACCCTACATCGTTTTTCGGAATTAGCCCAATGAATATTCGGAATAACGAACCATATTTTATTTTCGCAATTATGAACCCTCAGATGAACGAACCTTGGGAATAATAGAACAGATGTTCGGAATGTTAGGATGTTTATTATCATGAAGATGGATATTTATTATTAGAAATGTTTTTTCCGGCATACAGTTGTAAATTTGATAAAGGGAAATTTTTATTCAGTTTTCGTAAGAGTCATGATCATCATAA
Source organism: Strongylocentrotus purpuratus (assembly GCF_000002235.5). Lineage (NCBI taxonomy): Eukaryota > Metazoa > Echinodermata > Echinoidea > Camarodonta > Strongylocentrotidae > Strongylocentrotus > Strongylocentrotus purpuratus. Next base: position 14,470,814 of record NW_022145611.1, read on the forward strand.
CCATTTCTACGACTTCTTTGCAATGTAACTATAATTTTTTGTGAATATTAATTGTGCACTGACAAGAAAAACATTCGATTTCGTGAAGAATTATCCCGTTAGGCTCTGTTGTTTGAAGCGTGCATGTAAACGTGGTAAATATCAGAAAGTTTTACTCCGCAATTCGTCATAATTTACAAGCCCGAGATCATGCTCTTTCCAAGGTCATAATCACACTCCCAAAGAATTAACAACTTTCCTGCACTTTACACTCCCAGAAAAATACATAAAACTATTTTTATTGTGCAGTATTTTCTTCTTCAAAGTAGATCATAATCAAAAGGTTGTATTGAGATAGATAGAATAAATAAAACCTCACGAGGAAAGTGGTTGTATAGGATTCTAAATTCCATCGTTCTTTGTAAGTTATAGTTCGTTTTTATTTTTGTAACGTTAAAATTTGCCTCCGCTACGAACTATTTTCGGCACAGGCACAACAAACTTCACTTTTATAAATAACGATAAAATCCCTTTTACTATTGCTATCAAGTATCAACGTTTACGTATTCATTTCAATTTCACGGTTTATCTTCAATTCTCTATGTAGCACATTACACATCCAAAAAGAAAACAGATCCCTTTTTAACTTAAAAAGGTAAGAATTCTGTTGTTATTGTAGTAAAGCGATGACGTCTTTGAGAATGGGAAATGAAAACAAAGAATGGACACGCACTAATTGAATGTCGTTGCGGATTTTCTTCTCTTTGGGCGCTCTTGAAGAAACTGATGTAAGCGAAATACGTCATCCAATATGCAATTGTCATGATTGTTTTTACATTTTCTCCACAACTCTTTCCTATTTGCCGAGCTTTTTTCTTAATTCTGTGTCTTTAATCTTTTTCGAAATGACTCGGAAGTTATATCTTCTTATATTAGAACTATATTGATAAATAAAGATTGATCAATTAAGTTTGATCGATACAAATTTCAAAAGATGGTAATCCATCAAGAACAACATATTGTCCCAATCATGTCATGGAAAGGGGTTAGAATCCTCCCCCCCCCCCCAAAAAAAAAAAAAAAAAAAAAAATTATAGGCAACGGTGTACCTGTATAACAGGGAAAGGTCTGGATGGAAAGACTTAACCCTAATATTACCGATGGATTAAATTAAAACTATTATGTTTAACCTTATATTAGAGAGAGAGAGAGAGGGGGGGGGTAGAGAGATAGAGAGAGAGAGAGAGAGAGAGAGAGATAGATAGAGAGAGAGAGAGAGAGAGAGAGAGAGAAAAGGGGGGGGGGTATTAAATCGTTAACACTTTACTACAACGGTAAGCTTTATTATGATCATATTTTATACTCGTAAATAATATCACTGTAAAACGTTGAGTTGAGTGCTGCAAACTATGCTTATCCGTACACCAGTTCTGGAGATAGTGTGACAAGTTTACAGGTCACTGTGACCTTTTGCTTTTTGGTATGTCCATCCTAGCAGAAGACTTGATTTCCTATCTGGAAATTGAATTGCGGTCCGGTTAGCTTCTTTCACTCTTTTCCACTCAAAGCTTACTTAAGGTATCTATACCTTTCTTATTGACTTTTAATTTGCCCTTCTCTTTGCCCCCACGAACACGTAGTTTTGTAATTAACCAATTAAAAAAAATGAGGACCTGAACAACATTTCCCAAAACAAACACTATGACAGTGTCAATGACGTTTTTACTGAATTATTGACATTCAATGGACAGAGTGATCATTTCACATGATTTCAAGACAGAGCGATTATGATAGAGAGAGGGGATGAGAAAAAAAGAAAGATAGATAGAGAGAGAGAGAGAGACAGAGAGAGAGAGGAGGAGAGAGATAGAGAGAGAGAAAAGAGAGAGAGAGGGAGAGGGGGAGGGGGAGGGAGGGGGTAACATTATGCAAAACAGATATACAGAAAAATTTAGAAAAATAGAGGAAAGGGGAATAGAGAAAAGGGTTTCCATGATCACGTTTTTGTGAACTGGTAAGGTGTTGAATTCTAGTCCCCCCCTCTCTCTCTCTCTCTCTCTCTCCTTCTTTTCCACCCTTCTCCCTTAATTATCAGGGTCTGTATTCATCCTCATCGTCCCTCTAGCTTTCACCCTGCCACCACTTCTTCCCCCGCTATCTCGTTCTCTCTCATTCGCTCTCTCAATACTCATGACGTTTACTTATTGTAATTCTCCGTCATTTCATACAATTCTATTCCTTTCTTGTCCTCTCCTTTCCTCCTCTCTCGCATTCTCTCTTCCCGTCCTTCTTTAAAATCCCTTTCTCGATGAAATAGAAAGGCTTTAAGAATCGTTAACAAAATAATGTACCTGTCAATATAAAAAGAAGACCCGGCGGTGGTGGTGGTAAGAGGAATCCTTGCACGAATCCTAAAAGTGAAGTTCGTTCAAGTGACCTCCTTTCTTTCGGTGGGGAGGGGGGGGGGGGTGGATGTTGGGTTGCCTGACCGATGCCAATGGATAAAGTCAAGCAAATGAAATATCACTAGATTAAAAGAGAGACAGTACATTAATCATAACTCTACGAATATCGAATCCTTAATGTATTCGGTTTTTGCATGACAGCTAAAATGCAAAACTGCTTGCTTACCTCTATTCTTCCCATTATGAGAGGGTTGTTTAAAGTAGATATTCATTGATTTTAAAAACTAAATTTATTTTCATTATTGCAAAGTTGAAACTTTGACTCGACAAGGTTATCAAAATTCAATGCTTGGAAACATTCGAAGTAATGATTGTTATAAATTACAAAACGCTTAAATACAGCCCCGACATAGCACCTGAAGAGCTCTCCGAACGTTGCTGAGATATGTGAGATCACAGTATGGACATGATTTGCACAAGCAGACGATGTCCCATGACATCTCACACATTTTCAGTACATGTGTTTTCATCTTCTCTTGAGTTCTTTCTCTTACTTCACTACCGTCAGGCTAAATGTATAATCTATTGCCTCACTCTAAACCCCGCGCGTGTTTTTATTTTGATGACAAATGCAGCGATACAAAAATAAAGGAATCTGACGCTTGTAAACAAAATAAGACGCCATTGTATATTCAGCTGCACACACCGCGGTATGTTCGGCGTTTCAAGAGGGAACAAATTTGATTTGATTTGATTTGATTTATTGGTTGCAAAACATTTTTTGAAAGAAAAAAAGTTATGAGAACAATAGAATAATCTCAAATTGAGCATGCCGTCCTTAATATCATTCCGGGGGTTTTTCAATTTGAAAGTCTGGTTTCTTTGATTGTTAATTAACCCCTATCCTATGTATTTACAAGCAAAATATTTTAGTGATCAGAATCGGGTCATATCCCCTTTTGAATTGTTTGACATGCCATTACATTTATAAACACTAAACTCATTATAATTTAACAAATAATAGCTTTGCAATTATGTTCATTCTTTATGGGATGTCGTCTGCTTGGGCAGATCCATATAGTGACGTCATTAAAAAATCGTTATTTTTCTGGCGAATCTCTGTACATCCCAGCTGCTATGGAGGTGGTTTTATTTGTTTTGTTATAAATCACCCAATATGTAGTTAACCTAAAACTTGTACGATGGCCATCTGTTATCTTAACAGTTTCTAGTGATACATTAGTTGACATATTTGTGATTTTCTTTGAATTTCACCTTTAATACCGCTCTGAAACACAGATTAATAGAGTGAAAAATTGATATATCACTAATGAAGTTAGGGCCTTTGATGCAATGCAATTTTAACAAGTTTGCCAAAAATGCTGCCTGCTCACTCCGCTTTTCCCAGTGACTAGATTATTTATTCTGCATTTAAAAATCGTAGGTCATGGAGTTATGTTCGTTTGAGATACTTTTATTATGACCTTTATGGAGCATTCATCTTTTAGTACCCGTTCTAAACCCATGATTTTATAAAGTGACAGTATGGGTAATTACAACTATACGATTCAATTTCTTTTAATGAATTAAAATTATTTTCAAGAAAGTAGAAACTACCGGTTATTGCCTCCTCTCTACGACATCAGACATTCTGTCTGTCTCTCATTTTCTACCTAAAACGATTCAAACAACGCCACACATGCAAATAAATACGAAGGCAGGGAACATATCCACCAAGACAGTGCCTAATTCCTTCATTTAACCACCATGTTTTCAAATCTGAAAGTAATCTTCAAAGCTGTCACTTAGAATCAATGACATTTTCGTCAGCTCATCCGTCTGGCATTTGGCGGGAAAATAATAAATACTCGAGGGCGACTGTCGACTGTGCGGGCCGGTGTCACCGGTAATGTTAGGGAAAGGCTGGCAAGGATCAGCTTTAACAACTGTTGCGGTTGTTTTACGCCATGTGATGGATATGCGAGAGAAAATCTATCATTTCAGGACTGTCTAGAATGCACATTTTCTCACCTTTTATTGCTGAATCTTCAGTCAGATGAACTCAGTCAATCCTCCCACGCACAGAATATGATCATACCTCCCACACATTTCTCTCTCTCTCATTGTTTTCTTTGTTAAACTTTCTTTATGTATACACCTGTTTCAGGCATCCCTTTTTAGAGATAAATTTCTAAAAACTTTATGTCTATCTAACCATGTATTTACTTACGGGTATGTATTATCCATCTTCTCTCTATTTATCAGTATCATACAGCTGTTGTGTTTGTTTTCATATTTATCATTTTTCGTAATGTCATTCCATGTTTGTATATTTGAATTCTTTACGCACGTATACCTCTGTTTTCTTTTCTTAATAATTTCGTTTGTTTGTTTTCTTTTCGAACACTTGGATATAGTCAGGTAAAAATAAATGAGTGTCTGTATTGCATATCCTTATCCAACACACCCACACACCCACTCACCATCACGACACACTTGCACTCTCTTTCCCTTTCTTTCTCTAAGTTGTCCTTCCCACTTACGCTTTTCACCTCCCCTTCTCTTTATCTCATATAAACTTTTAAAAGTTATTATTATAATGGCGTCTGATGTGAGTGTGTGTGTGCGTGTGAGCGCGCGCGTATGTGAGGGTGTGTGTTTGTGATGTGTGCTTGTGTGTGTGTGTGTGAGAGAGAGACAATGAGAGAGAGGGAGAGAGTGGGAGAGAGGGGTAAAGAGAAAGTGAGACAGGGGGAGGGGGAGAGTGTATGTGTGTGTGTGTGTGTGTGTGTGTGTGAACGAGAGAGAGAGAGAGAGAGAGAGAGAGAGGAGAGAGAGAGGTGGTAGATTTATTTACATAGGGGAGGGGGATATCTAAAGATAAAGGGAACAGAGGAAAATAGCGATAGAGAAAGTAATGTAATAGAGAGAGAGAGAGAGAGAGAGAGTTGGAAGGCAAGGAGAATAAAAATGAATGCGTTCTTTAGTCTCGCGGATTAGCTTCATTAAACATCCCGAATTTATCCTAGCTTAGCTAGCTGCTGGTCGCTGAATATAAATTGCAGATAATTCCCTCAAAACCTTGAATGAAATCCTCGTAAAATGTCATCAAATGTCAATGACGGAGTCCATCTCCCCCCAATTGAAAATAATTGTATATAGTTAATCCGGTAAAGCTGTTTTTCTTCCAGTCGGAAATAACATATTTCATTAATCCATTAGTTATTTCCCATTGCCGTTTTGTTTGTTATTTCATTCTAGATGATTTTTGTGTTATGTTACAGAAATTTAATTTGCAAAGGGGTATGATAAATTGACGCAGGAAAAGACGGGTCGTGGTTGAGTCGTATTTTCAATTACAACTATCATCAGTTAATATAATTAGTTTTGAATCGAATACATTTCTATGCCATTGTTATAAATAACTATTTTTCTCTCCAAGCGCATACACTGTAAATTTGTTGTGTAAAGCTGTGTAAAGTTATTCAAAAGTTGTACACCACACATGAATCAAGCCTGGTTCATAAAATACTCAACCTCGTTCAAATCCCACACAACTCTACACAACGCCTTCTCAAAAAACAATCACACAGAAAACACTAAGTGTTGAGATTTCTCTTAAATGATTCGACTAAGGAGCAGGAACGAATGTTTAATGGAAGACTATTCCAAATAGTGGGACTAGAAAAAGTTATACTTTGTGGACCCTTCTTCTGATGCGGGGGATTTGCAGAAGAAGAGGATCTGACCTTGAACGTAATGAATAACTTGATTGCTGGATGGGACAAAACAGAGTGTGGGATAAGGTTATACATGGATTTGTAAACAAATAGTGCAACTTTAAGCAAAGGAGACACATGTTCACATTTTCTTGCATTTGAGACCTTACGGGCTGCACGATTCTGGATTCTGGATTGAAGTTTATTAAGATCTGAAACATTGATATTAATCAAGAGAGAATTGGCATTATCAAGACGTCTCAAAACAATAAAGCGAATAGCATAATGGCATGCTTCATCAGTTAACATCCTTCTGACCCTAGACATACTATACAAATTAAAAATTAATGATTTACTAAGTGAGGTAACCTGTTGAGCTGATGGTCAACGAAGAGTAAAGTTCAACACCTAGAGTTCTGACTGATTTAAAGGGCTCAACTAAAGCATAACCAAGTAACAAATGAACACAATCCGGTAAATAATGTCTAAGACTAGGAGAAATAATCAAAATAGACTGTTTTGTGTTCATTCATGAGTAGTTTGTTCCTTAACATCCATTCATTAACTTCACTAAAATATTTCTCTATCAATAATATTGCCTTCTGAAAGCTGCTTGAAGATTGGGGTTAAATGTATAATACAACTGAATATCAAGATATAAATGAAATTCAACATTGAACACAAGAATATAAAGAATTAACTTGACAAGATGGATAATAGAAGCTCAATAGCTTAATCATAATGAGGTCCTATATGAAATAATTAATAGATTTTTATAGCGCCGTCTCTTTTTATAGGAATGGTGATATCTACTCTTGATTGTGATAGTTGATACTGATTCACTGCCTCTTTGACCTTATGCAAGGCAATACCAGGTGATCAGTATAGAGTGAATGATATCATTAACCTTGCGATCAAAATGTGATCAAACGTCAAACCACTGGCAGCCAACTGCCACAGAGTAACAAACACCATCAACGCTGAAGAAAACCCCGCTGAGAATCAACTATGTTTGTTACTAACATTATAGACGCCATGAGTAATGGGTTCGGCAGATGCCAGGCACATCAAAAGATCGTCCCCTTTGATTAACCTATGGCTATCGCTGGGTGCTCATTTACTTTACTTCGCTAATTATCATTAATAATGGATGGTGATGCACACCAGACTGAAGGGCATTGGGGTATCTTTCCTTGACATCTAGGGCAACGAGGAAAGAAGATGGTGGTAAACCGGAATTAAATATAAATTAAAGAAAAAGTTGGGTTAGCTTGAGCTATTTAATCAAAAAAGGTATTTTAAGTAATTAATTTATCGTAGTAATATATCCATGGTTGAGAGAAGAGAGTCGTACAAATGCATCCACTCGTAGTACAACAGAAATAATTGTTTAATGGACCCATCAAATAAATAGAAATTGCACGATGAAGACTGCCATGCTACCTTGCACTGATCATCATATTTAGAGACGATTGTGTTTTGTAAGGGAGGGGGAGGAGGTATACGTTATGTTTTATTTCTTGCCGATTTACTAATCATGTCTGTAAACCAGTCAATCAATCAATCGATCAGTCAGTCCGTCAGTCAGTCAATAAATCCGAATAATCAATGAATCAATCAATTAGTCAGTCAGCCAATAATACCGAATAATCAATGAATCAATTATGTATATATAAATAATTAAATCATCATGAACCTATCTAGCAAGCAATCAACCAATCAATCATTCATATCGAGTCTAAGCCCTTTGGTGCATGGGATAGATGAGCCTGAGGTAAAATCGACCCGACTTTGGGGTATGTTTTTAATCATTCAATCAATTAACGAAATGCTCCACAACCCAATTAATCAATCATAACAATGTTATATCAATTATACAAACCAATTATTCAATTAACTAACTAAATAATTAATACTGTCAATTAATCAGCCATTATTAAGTTTTACTAAATATTAGCCGTAGAATTGACAAAGTGAACGGGTTCTCGTGATAGTAATCATCATTATTGTCAACATCATTATCAGTCCTCTTCTTCTTCTTCTTCTTCTTTTTCCTTCTTCTTCTTCCTCTTCTGCTTCTTCTTGTTATTATTATTATTATTATCAATATTTTATTATTATTAACATTATAACTATTTTACTATTGTTAATATTTGTTATTATCATCTTCTTTTTTTTTAAATGGAGAGACTTGCTAATATCAAATTACGGACAAAATTCTATAGCCTAAAAACAGTTTGTAATGTGAAGAAACTATGGATTTGCACAGAATAAGAAATCGAGGAAGTATAATATCAATGAAGTTTTACCGGGCAATCATATCTCCTTTGCCACACAGCAGGAGTCGTCTCGTAAGCAGGAATGTCCATCAATCTGATTATCCTTTTTTCTTACTCATCATAACCTGATGATAACGAAGTGCAAACACGCTTCTGGGTTCTTCTGAATAAAGACCTCATACATGCAGCCATGTCCCCACGGCCGCTCAATATTATTGGCGCTTCAACAACGACACATCTTTAGAACTTGGACTCCACCCCCGGCGGTGGATTGTTATTACGAGCCTTCTTCCACGCTTGATATATACCATGGAATGAAATGCAAGGTTATTGATTTAATTTAAGTGGTATAGGTATATAGGCATATATGTATATCTGCATGGACATGGATATATGTTTTATTCTTGACTTTGTCAGCGATAATGAATATCAGGGTTTTACAGGAAAACATGTTTTTAAACCTATATATTATATTATTATCAATATGTTATGCTTTTAGTCATCGTTTATTATATTTATTATGTATATCTTATTCTGAAGTTTCATATGATATTCATTTGTTCATGTATTCAAATATGTTATTCAGATATTTATCTTCGATAAAATGGCCTGTCGGAGGGTCCACAAAATCATTATTAAAAAAAACTCTCTCTCTCTCTATATATATATATATATTATATCCCAATTTAAATACATCTATTGAGTGTTTCTGTTGCTGTATTGACTATGATTGGTCTCGAATTTATTCCTTTAGACAGAGAGATCAAAATTCAAAAATTACAAACAATTTTGATTAAATATTTATATATATATATAGTTATATATTTATATATATATATATATATATATACATATATATATATATGTTTGTATGTGTGTGAGTGTGTACGTGTGTGTGTTAATGTCCACCTGATGCATTTTGCATTAAGGGGTACCCTTACTTATATCCGATTCCACTGTTATTTTGTTTGACTGTGTTTTCTTTGGATGAAGCAAACAAGATTTTCGATCAACAAGTATGTTCGAGTGTGTCTTGTTTGTTGGAATGTAGGGGTGGATATGTTTTAAGACTTGATAAGAGATTGAGGGGTAGTTGTTCCCGATCTAATAAAACTATGCCTAGAATATTTTACGAAGTATGCACATAATGAGCTTACTTCATGTGATTTATGTTAATATGTAAGTCTTATAATGTAATGAATTTAATTTGATGAAGTATTATAATTTATATATGATTTGTTTATTAGGTAAAACAATGTAGTTTGTAAAGAAAATCTGAAAAAACATGAAAAGAAATGGATTTAAAAAATAAAAATGTTGACGGATTAGATTCGACTCGTGGTGATGCGTCGTGCCAGTGTAAACTTGACTTAACCGAATCTACTTCTTTGACCTTGAGACTGCCTAGGACGTCCAATTGCACCACCATGGTTGAATGAACACCATCAGCTTGCTACAGATATATGCCGATATATCGGCTAATATGTTTATCGTAGCGAGATCACCACTGTATTGTGATTAAGTATGTGTCATTCTTTTAGCATGGAAATATGCGTCAATATTATAATATGGTCTGACAGAAAGTACGTGGTGGCTGCACTTTCATTTGTTGCTTTTTATTGCTTTGTGGTTTTGATCTGAATATATATAGACTATTTCGAGCTGGGGTGATGGATAATTCTATCTCTTTATAGAAATGCATAAATGAATATACAATGATGACTATTGTGTTTTATGTGTATGGTAGGATGAAAAGTGACAGAGAAGAATCAATACAATTCCATGTTATAGTGTCTGCTTGCCTCTCATTGTCTTTATGCCCTATAAATATTTGAACGATAATTTACTTATGATAAGAATGACGATGACAATGATGATGATTATGATGGTGATGATTATGAAGATGATGATGATGGTGATGGTGATGGATGACGATGATGATGATAATGATAACAAAAATATTATTAATCAACATAATTACATATCAATAAAATTAGGAACGATATGATGGAGATATATCTGGGAAAAGAAAATGAAAAAGATAATGAAAAAGATTTCACCATGACATACAGACAGGAATCAACGAAGGACACAGTTATTGATTTATTTGCTAGACAATTTGAACAGGTTTATACAAGCACTCTCTATATGTCATATAATCTCACCTTGCCATTATACACTGTTATGGAAGTACAATCAATTACTCTTCGCACCTTAATGTTGTAGTGAAATGCAAAATGATTGGGGGTTGACTCTGAAACGGGCACAAGCCGATGGGAAGTTTGAGTGCTATAATGATGCAAAGTGCTCTGGTAAGCTAACAACCATCTATAGTAGATATTAAAACACTTGCAGAAAATATTGTTTATAACACCAATTGTTGTTTATGAGAAATTAAATGTAATGATTGAATACCACTGTCCGAAAACGCGTTTAAATTAATTCCATGAAACCGTAATAGTGAAAGAGCCTTCATAATGGTTGTTGGTTTCATGGAAATCATATTTTATTCATACAAACACGTCGAGTTCATGATAGCGAAAAGGGAGAAGATGTGTAGGAAGTGGCGAGCTGAAAGCTAGAGACAAAAAGAGAGAGATACAAAGAGAGAAAGAGAGAAAGAGAGTGAGATAGAGGGGGAGAGTGAGAGGGAGAGAGAGAGAGAGATAGTAAAGGGATGAAAATACGACGCCAAAATCCAACCGAAAGTTCAATTGCGCTCCTATCAGAGACCGTAAAACTTTGAAGAAGCTTTCATCTCTCGGCTTTCAACGTCAGACTTGTTATTACCTGTAATATCCTCTCAGCCCATTGATAAAAAAAAATCATCCTTCACTTGTGGTGAATGACACTACTAAACCGCCAGACAGTTCAATCGTTGACTAAATTTGCATTTTGCATTCTCCAGGTCTCTATTCGCTATCTATTTTGGTTTCCTTTTACTTTCAACGCAATTTTATGTCTCGACTGATGCATGGATTACTTGTCTGCGGTAGACGGATGTATTTAGTTGTCCATTATCCTGTTGACATTTGCACCCCGCACTATTGTTTGGAAGTGTGCAGTCGTTGAAAGAGCGATTGATCGTTAGGCCTGCGGCTTAAGATGCCATCCAGACGCGCTTATAAACCACGTGACAAGATCTTCAATAGCATCTCGAACCATCATCATGTTACTTTCTATTTTATCCTCCACATTAGGTATTTAAACTACAGAAACCTTGTAGTTCATTAAACGCATCACATTCGTCGTTCAGACTTTTTTTCTAAACGTCACGCAAAACATCCCTTAGACGGCTGCACACGAGGCGTTTTTATTGACGTAGCACTGCGTTAGCGACATGCGCGGTCTTTGTGCGCGTAATATCGCAGAAAAGTTGATTGCAAAATCAACGGTGCAAAGACGACATTGAATTGCTGGTGTGTGCACTAAATTTCTCGTCAAAGACTCGATTGACGCATCTATTCGAAACATACTTCTCGTCTGCTATAGGCCTTATTCCGTCGTTCAGACAAAACATTTAATCTTAACAAACCATTATCATTAGTAAACCGTGCCGCCATTGATACAACATCACTGTTACGCCGGACAGACTGGATATCAAAACTTAGAAAAAAATGTATAGAAATGTCTCTGGTCTTTTTAGTATCGATCAGGAATCCGGATTCTTAGCAAAAATATGTCAGGGGATATTTTTATTGAGATATTTTTGTAAACAAACATGTCGCCGCCGCAGTAGTAATAATATTTAGATGTATGTTTTTCTTTCTCACCACTGCGAGGCGGCGGATCAGAAATAGAAATTATGTAGAACATCGAACCGATATTTTCGATATGTTATTACATTTCTGGCTGACGTAATACGCCTTGGGCTTGTTTGTATACATTTTGATGGTAAACAAGTGAACCAACATTGTATAACATGAGGGGCTGTAACATCGCTTTATCACTTCTTAAAACATGAATTGACATGTTGTCATCTAAGGTCCTAGATAATAATGAAATCATATAACCGTTGATCCAGTTCCGTGGTGCCAGTCACTTAATTTGATTTATTGCGGTCTATATCTGAACACCCCCTTTCAACCCGGGCCACTAAGCTTATTAACACGTCATACACAAGTAGTAAATATCTGGATGGAATCTATATCCTCACCGACACATGCATTACTACAGTGTGAAATAATATTCCTCTCTGCAATGTGGAGCCGTCCTATTTTTATATTAATGAAACTTATTGGTTGATCCGATATAAAATCTATATGCGAAGGCCGAAATCGGAGATAGAAATATTGAAAAAAACGATATGGTGATTCATTGTCAAACAAGAGACCTTAGAATATCTAAATAATATGAAATTGTGTTAGATTCCTACATAATTACCGATATTTTTTTTAAACAATTTTAAAGTATATATATCACCACAACAGCACACACCCACATACATCCACACACACAAAAAAAAAACACAACCACACAAAAACGCACACGCACTTTCACGCGCGCACATACGCCGTATATGTTTTTGGTACATGATGTAATTGAGTGTGGCAAAATATGATTTCGAATAAAAAAAACGTACTTGATGAGGCCTACTTATCGATCCGTGCCTTTCCTCAACCTCGATTTATGTGACCCTAGAGAGAGAAAAAAAATATCCGATGTCACAAATTTCTCAGCACAGATAAACGTTATTCCAGATTGTTGAAGGCTATCATATTCTACAATCAGGTGGTTTTTTTTAAACATATAAAAAAACTAGATGGAATTCGACTGCGCGCAGTCGAAAATGATGCCTCCGTTATAGAGCAATTTTACAAACCAAAACAGAAAAAAAAAATTGAATTCACGTTCAATGGTAATCCATTGACAGGTTCTCAGAATATTGTGATTACAAGCAATTTCTCATATACATATATGACCCTTTGATCTTTGACCTCATGACCATAAAATCTACTCAGTTCATTGGCTCTGCAAGATGTTCTGAGTTAAATAGTAATCCATCTGTCAGTTCTAATGAGAATGCGTTCACAAGCTATTTTTGCATACATAATGGGCCCATGACCTTTGACCTTTGACCTTATGAACCAAGAATCTACTCAGTTCATTGGCTCTGTAAGTAACAAACATGACCTAATTTTGGCATGAATCCATCAATCGGTTCTTGAGATAACGCGATCACAAGCTGTTTTTGCATTCATAATGTGCGCTGTGGCCTTTGACCTTTGACCTACGTGCTCCAAAATCTAATCAGATTGTCTTCTTATGGTGATACACACTATCATTAAGTTTGAAGTTTAAATCTCCAGTGGTTCTTGAGATATTATGATAACAATCTCAATGTATGGAATTTCATAAGTTGACCTCTGTGACCCTTGACCTTTGACCTACGTGCTCTAAAATCTAATCAGATCGTCTTCCTATGGTGATACATACTATCCTTAAGTTTGAAGTTTTTACATCTCCAGTGGTTCTTGAGATATGATAACAATCTCAATGTATGGAATTTCATAAGTTGACCTCTATGACCCTTGACCTTTGACCTACGTGCTCCAAAATGTAATCAGATTGTTTTCCTATAGTGATACACACTATCACCAAGTTTGAAGTTTAAATCTCCAGTGGTTCTTGAGATATCATGATAACAATCTCAATGTATGGAATTTCATAAGTTGACCTCTGTGACCCTTGACCTTTGACATACGTGCTCCAAAATCTAATCAGATCGTCTTCCTATGGTGATACATACTATCCTTAAGTTTGAAGTTTAAATCTCAAATGGTTCTTGAGATATCGCGCTAACAAACTCAATACAAGGAATTTCATAAGTTGACCTCTGTGACCTGTGACCTTTGACCTACGTACTCCAAAATCTAATCAGATCGTCTTCCTATGGTGATAAATACTATTCCCGAGTCTTAAGTTTAAATCTTAAATGGTTCTTGAGATATTGTGATAACGGTCAAACGGGACGGACGTACGGACGGACGGACGGACGTACGGACGGACGGACGTACGGACGGACAACCCGAAAACATGATGCCTCCGGCACCACCTTCGGTGGCGGAGGCATAAAAACGAACAGACAAACATCGTGATGTCTCAGTGGAATTTGCTGAATGAATGTGTAATTTTACTACTTTATTTCCATAGTAACAGAGCGATGGAAATAAAATCATCTCGAAATATATAATTGGGCCTATTAATCTGGTAGTGAAATTGAATATGTGTACCTTTTAAATTTTTTTCTTCTGTTTTGTTTTCAGGTGCATGCATCTTTTAGTGGGTGAAGCTATACCGACTCCACCCGTTGAAGGAAACTCCTCTGTGGTATTCAAACAAACACAATATGCACATACAGCACACATACATACACACACACGAACAAACTTTGGATGACTCTTCTCAATATTCTCCTTGACATTATTAATCTTTGACGGTAGGGTGCCTCTGACCTTCAAATCTGCTACGGTACTATATCGATTTAATTTGTTTGTTCCCTTTCCCCCTCCCCACCAAAGTTAATGATGAACAGATAGAGATAGAGAGAGAGAGAGAGAGTGAGAGGAGAGAGAATAAGGGGGAAGGCATATTCAGGGATATAGCCGTTGGGAACGCTTTGATTTCTACCTGGAAAAAATGAGCTTGTCTGTTTTGTTTAGTCTCGGATCGATAAAATGTCAGGGTCTCCCAACCATACCAGATACGCTGGTCGCACGCCAGATCGAAATGTGGTCGCACATTGCATCCCCTGTTTTTCATCTCAATTAAGACTCACCTGAAAATAGAACTCCCCCAAGGTCAGAAGCTCTTTGACGAGCTCATCACAATGTCAAGTTTACCAACACAATGCTTGAAAAATATGGAGTGCACTTTGCTCGAATTGCATTCAATAAGAACAAAATAAACATAACAAACATGTGGTTACGTTGATGCTGAAACATTTCGTTGTTCTTTTATTACTGTATATTTTTAAACATAATTTATGCATATTGTGAAACTCCAGACGGCTGCGGTGTAGACGTTCATTCTTAAAGAGAACTGCTTGTACACTTTTTCTTATTGCCACTGCTACCTCACTATACTCAATACACTAAACAATCAATAGTTAACCTCATTCAATAAAGTCAAGAAATTGCCCAAATGATTTTATACTTTCTTTGAAGTAGACAACACTACTTGGAAATAGTTACGCAAATTAAACATTCACTGAAGGGTAGTACGATTCACTTAAACCAAATCGTATGCTTCGATTGAATTTAGCAGAGTGCACTTAGTTTTTTATCTGAAGTTATTACATAAAGTGGTAACTTTTACATTTGTTCATATCATCAGTATTTACATATCATTAACATTTGCACATTGTGCTTCATAGTAGACACCAAAGAATGCAGGTTTTATATTTGCAACCTAAAACGGTACAGTAGTAGAACCCTTAAAAAATGCCCAATTTTATCCGTTAGCTTCAACTTTTGCATGATGCACCTGGCATCCTTAAACTTACAATTTACAGCAGTTAAGCCTTTCGAAAGACTACACTCTAAAAACTGAAATGTTAAATCACCATTTAAAAGGGCCGAGGAGTGACCACTCTTTCAAAATGGTAGATTAACACTTTGAACGTGCTGGATCCAACACTATAAAGGTTGAATCTAGCAGGTTAAAAGAAACAATCTGACATTCTGAAAGAGTGGTCACTCCTCGGCCCTTTTTAATTGACATTTCACATTTCAGTTTTTAGAGTGTATGTGCGATTTGCACTTTGAAGGGTGCAATGAATCAGATTAAAACCCTTATATTTCGGATGGTACAAACTTAAAAGTTTTATTTTATAATCTTAAGTAATTTTATAGGATGAGGAAACGGGTAAGAATAGTTAGACTAATGAAATCTTAGTGTGATTCTATAATAATGAATGAGAAGCTAAAATACACAGTATCTCTTTACAGCATACTTAACATCTTAAATTGAACTACTTCAGTTGCTGATTAAGTCGTTAAACGATGCATTCATGAGACACACATCCATTGTCTTATTACATGAACGTAATACATATTTATATACAGACAATATTTAGATAATAACAGATGCCGCTATCTTTTACAAGTCTGGCAGTAACTTGAGATGACATCTATCATGCCCATGTAAAGGAAGAATATTCAGATATTGCGAAATCAAATCATAGTACAAAATGACACGTGTTGCACCATCGTCAAAAGCATGATGAAGAATAACCATCAGTTATTAAAAGACAGGTCTATTGTAAGATTACCCTCACCGAATATATGATTTATACAATTCTGGATTCAATATTTTTCATATGGTAACGTTTGAAAGTGATTTGCGTGAGTTTAGACCTGTCTATTTGTTGAGCAATATTGATTTTTTTTTCTCACTTTATAATTTGAAATTGTGAAATATTAGCTTATTTTGGTGGTTTCGACGTTTATTTTTTAATTTTTTATTGACAAGTCGACGTTATAATTACTTCTGTACAATGTACAGAATGATTCAGATCAATAATCTCAATGCCACTACTATAATTTAAAATCATACAAAAAACATCACAATGCACTCAACAAAATGAGCAAAAATTGGTCACCGATAATTCCAGGAATATTATTCACACGTAAGCACAAAAGGCATAATGACAAACATAGTGTTAACTTGGTCGATCGAATTGCAGCAAAAATTCCTGTTCTAAATATACAAATATATTTATATAGATTAGAGTGATAATACACACGTTGTGAATAGCAGCTGCTTCTCATAGGTTTTTAACATGAATTCAACATGTAATATGTACTCACATACTGCATAGCCTTTCAAAGACCTCTTTGACAGAAACAATGCTGCGTCTAACGCCATTTCTCGATCGCCCGTTGCACACGAGACCCAAGTTCGACTGCGTCAAAAGATGCGCTTTTCAAGCCTCTGCAGCTAATTAGCCCGTACGCAAAAGCAATTAACTGTTATTTTTCATGTGCTCTGTGTGTGATGTCGTTCACTCTTTCATGGTACGTCAAAGACTGAGTCAATCTTTAACGCAGTCCTGCGTCAGCGGAATAATTCTTCGTGTGCAACGGGCGTGACATAACATGTGTTAGTAGACGTCAGTTTATTTTGTATACACTAGGCACATAGACGACACGGCTCATTGTGGTTTCCAAACAAGAAAATTAATTTAAGAGTCCTTGAAGTATTGGAAGCCACTAATAAAATGAGATTACTAGTGGTAAAAGCGTACACTGTTAGTTGAAGTGAAGCTAAATGTACTTTTTAGACTACATATAGTGCTATATAACAGTTAAACTTGTGGTTTACCAATTTAGGGTGTCGGCGATGTTTCCGGTCGTCCGAGTAATGGACCTTGTGTTATACGGGAGCTGACTGCGGTGATCAATCTCCTTCCTCTGCTTAGTTTTCGATCCGCTTGAAGATCCGGGTACATTTGACATCGCCCTTGGAACAAGTCATGATCATCTCATCGCCAATGACTTCGCGTACGACCACGTGTGGTTTATCAGACTCTTCCTCCTCCAGGAATCTGATCTTGTTTTCATCTTCCAGTCTGGCGATGGTCATCTGCTTCAGGCCGTTGGGGAGCAGGTCTTCGAAGGGGACGCCGATGGTAAACCCCTGTTCGTGTATGGTGATGACAGGGACGTTCATTTTGATGCTGAAGGAATCCCCGTCTCGCTTGATTTCGCAAGAAGGATGCATGTGGGTCGCCAGCTTCCGCATTGGGGTATTCACACCCATCTCTTTCAGGTATTCCTCAAAACTCTCACTGCGGACTAGCTTCCAACTTCCAACCAGTTGAGCCATTATTGTAACTGTTTCTAATGGTAAATGATCGCGGCAAGCTCAAGAACCAGTTAGTCACAAGGCTAACGGTGAGTGAGTTTTAAAAGAAAACTTGCAAGTTCACAGTTTTGCGTTTAAGGAGGATGCTGATTGCAGCTCTGGAAGATTGTTTGCACTCCAGTTATCGTAAAGAGTGACAGGCGACTACAGACTAAACACTGACAGGAATGTTCACCAAGTATTGCGGTGGATTGAAACGGAAATTCTTCGGGATGAGAGTCGGGCTATCCCCCGTCAACCCAACTGGCATACCTCAGCTATGATGCCCGTGAGCCGGTGTTAACGAATCTCCTGTCTGCCGAGTGATGGTGAGTAGAAAATATGATACGAGTTCGTCTGGTGCTGGGGATTATCAGGCTGTCTGTTGATCTGTGCACGCTGTTCAGGGCGATTTATATGGAACAGACGACAGAGCTGACTGGTAGCACCCATCACACGGCGGCTCTCTAGTGAATTTGGCGCACTACTTTCAGTGTTATGACAACCCTCCTCCCTGATTGGTCAAAAATACTAGATAGATGCCGCCACGTCAGTTCTGCGAGTGGAGCGTTGTGACATAATACGCTACAAAAGCGCCACTGAGTGCATGCTTACCATTTGCTTACAGATACAACCCCCTCTCACTCCTTCTTTCTCCTTCTATTATGATCTGTCGGCTTATATTGTTTCGTTTCCTTCATTCATTTGTCGTTTTATTTACTTTTTCCGTCGAGTGATCACGGACGTCACTCCTCTGGAGAATGAAAATGTAGTGAAAATAGAGTGAACATTCACTCTTTTCTTCTTAGAGAGCACTCTAAAATCAATCGATTTTCACTCCTAAACAAGTGATCACGGACGTCACTCCAAAGAAAGTGAAAATAGAGTGAAAATTCACTCTTTTTTTAAAAAGAGTACCCATATCCTTATCTATTGCGTGAATTAGCCAATTTACCTGATATATGGTGCCCTTAGAGTAACCACCATGTAGAAATTCAAAATAAATAGCGTCTGTGTGGGGTCAGAAGGGCTTTAAGTCATATATTCATATATTTATAACATAGAGTTAACACAACCTTCTGGCTCTGAGCAGACGATAGAGTCTTTACAAATTTGGCACAAGCCTTCAAACAAACTTTGAGTTACTAGTTGAGCTAAATCGTCTTGATGAAAATGGTACATGTATTAGTAATAATGCAATCTTACTCGTTTCATTTTAAGTAGAGTTACTACCTCTGGCAATCACAGTTTAGAAACGATAATGACGAGTTTATTAAAGAGAGGGAGAGGGAGAGATTTAATTCTTATATGTTTCGAAATTAACTTTGGGGAATTCTTGCCTTCGGCTTTGATATAAGTACATGTACTTATTTCAACTGTCATTGCAGCGCTGAAGAACAAGATGATGCATGGTGTTATATCTGTTTGATTATGTTCTATAAAGCGTTCGTACGTCTTCACGAGCCAAGAAGAACCCCCATCATCTATTTCTAGTCACTGTTTGTTTTCTTTGACCTAAGGTTAAAATACAATGACGATCATCCACGTCGTAGAATTCAGCTATATTTAGTGAATGAATCTCGGCAACCTATCATCATTAACACTCACGATCCATCGATTCGGGTAATAATTAGGACATTCAAACATGACGGTCATTTTTTTATTTATGATCTCGACAAGACTCTCCTCTCCCCCCTCTTCCTCTTTCCAAACGTTGGTGCCGGGGGATGATCCATATAAATTATTCATTTAAATCACACAAGATGGGGTGCTCGAACCGCATCAGAATTAATAATAACTCCGGGATAGGAGATTGCCCCTCGGCCATGGACATGGGGTGTCGAACATTAAGAAAAAAAAACTTAAGCCCCTGGAACCTCGGTCGACTGACCGACTTTACGGCACATTCGTGATAAGAGGTGATTGGGGAGAGGAAGAAAGGAAGTTTGGCTGCGGGGGATGCCGGGAAGGGAAAATTCCCGGATCTTCGATCCGTGGTAGACTGGGGTGAGATGGGAAAGGAGGCCGAGGTCAACCGAATTGGGATTACCAAAGTAAAGATTACGTTAATATACCACGTGGCTTTTCATTATTTTATTCGGAAACCGGCTCGCCGATTCGACCTTATTTTTTACTTGTTACATCTGTAAATCGTATTAGATCGATAATATAAAACTGCTCTATGCATGTAGGTTTATATAATCATAAGGGTACGTGCGTGTGCGCGCCTCTGTGCGTGTGGGTGTGTGTGTGTGTATGTGTTCGTGTGTGTGTGGGGGGGGGGGGGTGTGAGCGCGTACCTATCCCACCTGCATCGGATAGAATCAAAAGGCAGTAAACTATTTCTTTCCGAAAATGAAAAGAGAAACATCTTGAGGGGGGGGGGAAGTATCACAACTTGTATTCAAATTACAGACAATCGTACGTCTTATAGACGAGAACGAATATCTTTATCAAGTGTAAATAACATGTTATGTGGGCTTTACCACCATGATTACCAGAAAGACTTGAAGTAATCCAGAGGTTAATCGAGTACTGTTATGTTGTCACTGTTATAAAATCAAGTGGCTTTACTTGAAAGCCGTCGTTGATTATTTTCGTGCGCGGTTGTATAGAATATTTTAAAATGCAATGCCATTATTAAGTCTCTATATTACTTATTAATGAAATGAAAAAATTAACTGTGTATTATAGAATGACGAAAAAAATTCCCAATAATCGCAAATTGAAGAACTTGCAAAAGTACCAATCAGAACTTGTGACCTAGAATTACTATTTTGAGAGAGCTGGCTGATATAAACATCAATAAATAGAGGGACAGGCAGACACCCAGATAGCTGTGGCGACAGTCAAGGCAATCAATATTTTTATGCAACATTTACAAGTCTACCCTCCTTAGAAAGCGTAAAACAGTATACGTTACCAATAACAATGGAGTCATTACCGCCCACGAATAGACTTCTAATGCACTCTCTTCATATATTCTAAATGAGACAGTGCAGACATGGAATGGCTAGCTAGAAATCGGGAGGTATGACTATATAAAGAATCCTTAAAACCATTGTTAATTGACCTTTCCTCTTCACCCCCGAAGTGTCTCCCTAATAAAAACCATGTCACACACTTTGAATTTTATCTCTATATACGCTTATTGAAATTCTGTGAAATTAATGCGCGATATATTTAAGGGTTCAATGTTGTAAGCGTGCAAGTTTAACCACGTTTCAAAGAAAGTTTGCAGTGTTTCAACACCTAATTGTCGTGAAAATAGTCCCTGGTGGCAATGTGTGTACATATAATAGTCATTGATCTTATCATCAGCCGAGCAAATTTTCTGCTTTTTGTTCTTAAGGGAGTCACATTAACCAGCTAGGGGCAGAATACAGACGAGAAAAAACACGAATAACACCCACATAAAAGTGATAGAGGAGAAAGGGAGTGTTCCAGTTCTGAGAAAGTAGGTCAGGACATGGTGTAAAGTACATCATTCTTTTAGCGTGAGCAAACTTTTTAGGGAGCTAAATCTCCAGAGGAAAAATGTAGAGATCCTTTTACGATGACTGATAATGTCTTCTCAACCGAGATAATAAAATGCTGTGTTCAGGCTGACGACACATGATCGACTTTAATGCAAGTGTGATGCTAACTCACTTCATAAGCACTTATGTTTAAGTACAAAATCTCCATTGAATTTCGGTTAGCTTCTGTTGTGTTGGAGTAAGCAATGCATTTTATTAGGACAAACACTGACATTATTATACTAGTGTTGCTTTGGAACACTGGTATAATAATGTCAGTGTAATGTCAGTGTTAAGCTTTATTTTCCACATCGGCGTTTCATACAACATCGATTTGATAATAATTTGTGTGAAGTTTTGTTGTCATATGTTCCTTTAATAAATGTGTGCAAAAGTGCGTTGTCTTTTGTATTGAGATTGAGGATTTATCGTCCCAAGATCATAAAGAGGAAGTTTCCTTTTTCGAAGTATTCAAAGTATTCAAATGTATGCATTGTATTTTCCTAATGATGCAATACATCATCTCATGCTCTAATCATGATTAGGGACAAGTCTCTATATTATATGGACTTCGCAGCCGACTTTATGTTAAAAGAATAAAAAGGAAAGGAAACAGAAAACAAACAATCAAATAAAAAATAAAAAATAAACAAGTTACCGTAGCTATTTACAGAGCTATCGTGAGTCCTATCCCTTATCGTATAATATATAATTTAAACGAAAATTAGGGATACAATTCTTGGAAAGAACATCTTCAGAAAATGAATGATTTTTTAACTGTTACTCTAATGATAATCTGTATACGCATAACTCCCTTCTAAAATACATAGGTCTTCATCAGAATTCCGTTTAAAGGGAAATAGTGTTAATTGTTAAGGAATTAATAAATGTTCATTTTTTAACCTATTTGTGAATCAATGATTTATACTTATCATACCAGACCTCATGACTCTTGTAAGTCATAATAATAATAAAATCAATTAATAAAAATGAAATTTGCTGAAATGATCTAAAATGACAAGTAATTGTGATCATTAACTTATGTAAAACTATTATGCAAGAATCGACCCGGTATTTACAGCCAGAGAAATAGAAGAAAAAAGGTTGAACAGATACATAATAAAAACACACTGTACAACCATCTTCTTTAGTGGTGCATCAAGGAGATAATTTTTGAGGGAAAATAGCATATTTTATCTTTAAAGACGCCGTTTATCATCGTAGCAAAAAATGATATCTGCGGCATTTATACATGGTATACTTATCCAAAAGAATAAAGTAATGAGTAAACTGAAATGCAATGAAAAGAAAGAACAAAATCAAAGTATTATCATCACTTTACAATAAATCTATATCTCCACTGGAGTACAGGAAATGGTATCAGATATGAACGCGCCGACAGGGGCTGCAGGCGTTGCGAACTTAGTCGCAGATTATACGTGGCCCACTCACAGTGCGACACAGATAGCAAGTTAAAGACCCTGTCAGAAGTGAAAAATGAAACAGATGAATTACATATCAAAGGAAAGCTTACAAGCCATAGATTACATTAATACCAATTATATGCTACGTTAGTTCCTGTCAGACGAGTAACAGCTCTCTGAAAACACGAAATCTACAGCTTTGAAAATCGGGAGTTGTTTACCTAAAAACTAGCTATCGAATTGATGACATCATCGTATGTGGAGTACGCATATTTACAATGACTTTGCATTAATTAAGCCCTCAGCTATATAGGCTGAACTGCGGCAAATTTGACCCCTGGTGACCTGTAATTTGGAGAGCTGCGGAAAATATGGGTTTTAATTCGCTTTTGTGCAATACTGACAGAGAATTTTTTTTAATTCCTTTATATTTGTATTCTATGTTCATTCAGCTTTCCATTGTTAAAAATTTGTATTTTCAACGGATAGGGTCTTTAACGAAAAACAGTGGCGGTTATTAGTCTTGTCCCACTGGGAAACACATTAACCGGTTGGCTGGATCGCCTTGCCAACCCACAAAGTGGTTAAGAAGAAAGGAAAATAATGTCGTTGAACATGAGAAACATGACTAAACTAGGCTGTCAGGGGATACCCTTTGCGTTAATTATGTAAGCATCTGGAGGTTCGGTAGTTATTCCAGCTATTCAAATTACTTCTGGTGCAACTGATTAATCGTGTGCCTTGTATGAAGCGAACACTCATGCTTAATCGTGAAAGTGATAGAGAATTTTTTTCTTGTGGCGTAAGCATTTTGCTAGGCTCTTATATTAACATGTCAAGAGTGTTTCATAGTTTTCGAAAGTTCAAAGTACTGCTGAACCTTGCTATCCCGTACCATTCTTCAAAGAAAAACAGGAACACCTTTATCTAAATGACCTTGATCTAAATTTTTTATTCAGTTTTGGGTTCAATACGAAAGATCTTATTGACATTCAAATAATTATTTAAGCCCCTCTTATAATTATGTTGGGAGCCCCAAAATTCGCCTAAATTGTATCATAATGTGAAAAAAAGATGTCATTTAAACTATTTAAGACACACTTCTGCAAAGATTTAAAAAAAAAATTGTGTTCAAAGTCAAATACCGTTAACAGAATACACATTTAGGTTTTCTGTTGTACGCAGAAAACCTAAATTGTGTATTCTTTCATCTATATTCGACTTCAAACACATTTGTTTTGAAAATCCTTGCAGAAATGTGTCTTAAATGACATCATCTTTCACATTATGATATACTTCAGTGAAATTTTGCCATCATTTTTTGGGGGGCTACCAACACTTTAGAGGGCTTTAAATGTACACACATGAAGACCTGTATGAACGATATTCACAATTCTTAATATTCATGAAGATTAAAGCGTTTTATTTTACTTACAATAGAAACAGATCATTGTTATCTCTAGTCAGGAAAAGTAATTTATTAGGCTTATATCTAAGATGTCAAATGGTTCCAACATTCATCGGAAATGTATATTATTTTATTTGAAGTGTATATAATTTTACTGGAAGTGTATATTATTTTACTGGAAGTGTATATTATTTTATTGGAGGTGCATATTATTTTACTGGAAGTGTATATTATTTTACTGGAAGTGTATTTGTATTGAGTGTGAGAAGACCAAAACTCTTGCATATTATATTTAAACTGTATGTTTTAAATCGTCCTGTTTGATGCCACGGTGAATATTGTATTTCTGAGATAATTGTCTCAAGAGAAAATCAATTCGATACATTTTATTTTCAAAGAGTCTATTGAAATCTCTTAGTATTCAAACTTTCATCGAATAAGAAAGAATGATGGAAAGGAGGGAAAAAAGGTAGGCCGCCAGTGTTCTGAGGCGAGTTATGACGTGCTCCCAGCTCGTTTTACCGTCTCGGTCACATGAATGTTTGGAAGAGTCCAACACTCTAACCTATTTTTTACCCCAGAATGTTGATCAAAAATAACAAAAAGAAGGAGAAGGGGGTTCTAACTTTTCATGTAGGAAAGCATCATATTCCGTCCAACAGTCTACCCTCCTTGTTTTCCCCTCTAGCTAGAACGATTATGACAAAAAGACGTAAGAGCAATGTCTACTAATGATGTATCAAACTCCGCTCCCAGACGCCATGAACACCGGCAGCACATTGTCGCTCCGGAGCTGAACGACGGTTTCGATTAACATTCCGTGGCTTAGCCCTCGAATGGGAGCCTGATGTCGGGCACATGTCTCAAAACATGTTTACTACAATATCATTTCTCAATGGAAACATGGGAATCAGAACGAGGTGGTTGGCTAGAGGAGGTCGTCCTTATTTCATATGTTGGGTTATCCGTGGTTGTCGACCTTTCGGCTGTAAGACGATCACGCCGATGTCGCGACGGTAAGGTGGTCGACCGGCGGAGAGCCCGTCTCGGTTACTACCACGTGCGTGGGAGCTGCGAGTGATGGCGTCACAATTTATAAGGGTTGAAAAATATCCAAAATGGCGGCGGGCCTCTGACCCCCTGAACTAGTTTGGTAGACAGTTAAAAGCAGAGAAGATGGCAAGCCATATAGACATGAAAGAAATGCACATGGAAACTTGGCTGATGAAAAACTAATGAAACAAGTTTGAAGATTGATACAAAAAAGTTTCAGATTGAATAAGACTGTCACATGACGATATCTAACCCCAGACCTAGATTATCAGAGAGAGGGAGAGAGAGGGGGGGGGGGGGAGGAGAGAGGAATATAGACAGAGAGAGTAAATGGTAGTGAGAGAAAAGGGATATAGAGCTTCTTCGCTGATATGAAACGTATAAGAAAGTTTGCGAAAAATGGAAGGTTTGGGTTCAACTCCCCTAAAGATCATTGTTTGTGCTTTAGGATCTTCCACAGCCTATTCGATATGGCCTAATTTTTATAATAATAATAGTGCGTTCTTATATAGCACTTTTCAGGACCGCAGCCCCTCTCAAAGCGCTTCACAGATATACATTATCCTTTAACATTTTATAACGAATGCTTTTTCTCGAAAATATATTAGTTCAAAAGATTGTTACTATATCAGAATATTCGGTGGATCGTTTAATTACCAGATGTGTTTATACAGCTTTTTCTGAAAAGAGTGAAAATATACTCCGCCACTGCCACAGGAAGAGCAGTTCAGTTTAGATGTGACCACCCTTAAAAAGTAAGAACATGGGCCAAGTTAAAAAAATTGTAATCGTATATGTAATGGCAGAAAGTGTATGATAAAAATAATTTATTAAGAAGAAGATGTAAAGATGCAAAGAGTAGATACAGGAATAGAAAGAGGGCAAAAGAGGGGAGCGGAAGTAAAGAGAAAGAAAGAGAGGGAGAGAGAGAGAGGGGGGGAAAGAGAGAGAGAGAGAGAGGGGGGAAGAGAGAGAGAGAGAGAGAGAGAGAGGGTGGAAGAGAGAAAGAGAGAGGGGGAGCGTGTGTGTTATTTCTAATAAAAAAAATGAAATCATCCCTACGTTAAACAGGACGATGTCTATTTTAGAACCCGATAAACTAGCCACAGGCACTGATACGCTATTGCAACTGTATACAGCTTGATGATTATGATTCAGTCCGCACTCCACATGAAAAATTGAATTCGAACACGGCAGCAAGTGAGTACCGATCTAATAATGACCATTCATCCTAATATGAAAGCGATCAATTGTGATTAGTCATCGTTTTGTGTCTCCAAGCATCCATTTATGCTTGTGATTCCCAGAACAATGTCTCTATATCTCAAGGCCTTCGATCATGATTGTTATTATAAGCAGATTATGAACGGATGAATTCCTCTTCGTCAATAATAAACGCAGATTTTGTGTAATCCTGCAACAAAAGTTTTTTTTTAATCAAAAATGAAGGACAATAGTTATTAGCTGAAAAATATTACACCGTTTGTTCAAAATACAATTTCCTTATACAAAACGATCCCGAAATATCAATATCTCTTTTTATTTTTCGATTATTCACCGTTGGTGTTCGAGCTGCAAGTTTACTGGATAAATTCAGTAGCTGTAGCTTAAAGGACATTACTTGTTGATAAATCAGGGAAAAGAGCCTCGAAGTATGTCCGGAACTCATGTCATACTTTATTGATATCTTCGTAAAATGATCATCAATGACTCATTGATATAACACTTCGATACTATACCATGTCGTGACTTTCTTGTTGTTTCTCTGGTTACCATTTTTTATTGCTAAGTCACACGTTTTTGTTTTGCTTCCTTTCTATCAAGCGATGCCCGTGGTGATCATGTATTCATTTTTAATTCGTTATGAGACGGCGTGGATGTTTTGGAATTCATTCAGAATGATGAATAGAAATGCCCTTTTACTTTTGGCGCCAACTAAAACCTGGCGCCAACTATTAACACTATAGTTTCACCAGGAACAGGAAAATCCATCTGGCGTATCTCCTATTAATCGATGGGAAAAAATTAGTTGTCCTACTTCCTTTTTGATATTTCTGAAACTAAGAACTCGTGCATCCGATTTATAATATCGGTTAAAGTATTTTTCAAGAAAATAGGACTATGTTCTAAAACCAGGGCATGGGCTTATCGTAATAAATTAAAAAAGATGTGTTACATGTCAAAAACAATATTGGTGAATATATATACTTTTGATTTTTTTTCTTAAGGCGAGGTGTTCTTATTCTATATAAACTGTTATCCAAATGTATTTAGACATATAACACGATTGCACAGGCTTTCGAGAAAATCTATTTAAAGGCGATTCCATTAGCCTATTGTATTGCTAATAGAGATCGTATTTGGATTACCGAATATGGCATGGTCATGTTCACACATTCCAACAGTTTAAGCACAACGATATTGAAATTTCTTTAGGTTGAAAGTCTTGGCGATCATGTTAGTGTCGTTTCGGAAAGAAATGGATATGAAACTGCTCAGAAAAAACCTCTTGGATCGCTACAGCGCTTACAGCCCCTCTCTATTCTCTACTTTTTAATTTGACAAGGGCAAGGTCCCATGTGAGCAACACGTCTTGGCATGGAAACATGCTGGACACCTCGACCAATGTCACGTGATAATGCTTCTTTTGGAGTGTTATCTTTACCATGTTATCATGCACCATGTGAGAGATCGACTACGCGCTACATCGAATTTGATAATCATGCCATGCGAGAGATATGCTACACTTGCTGATTATGCGCAGGCGTCGGGTAATTTGTAAATTTTGCTTCGTTGATTAATACGTAGTCTTTTGTGGAAGACCTTAACACCAAAACGACGAATACAGGATAATAGATAAAATTGAGATTAAACACATGATTGTGGGGGGGGGGGGGGGGTACAAATGAATGGCAATTTCTTAAATTGTTATAGCTAAACACAAAACCATGAAAGTCATGATTACGTCATATCACCATGGTTATGTTCATGCCCACAATCAAGATATGTTTTTGTTTAAACCAATTTGTTTTTCTTCTTCTCCAGTGTCTTTTATATCGTGTACTTAGGATTTGTCTTAATTTAAAAATTCAAGTATTCTGGCTCCCTGTTATACAACCAAGGTTTATACCAGGTTATTTGCCCATAATTATATTGACACTCGTCTTTAATGAAGCCCCTGCATGATCCACTTGGCTTCCCATCATTAAGGTGGCTATCCTCGAAGACTATGGGGCTGATGAGAAGTGTTGGCCCAGATCAATACGAATCAAGTGACTTACTTTTCGCGGTCGTCTTGATAAAGGGCGCGAAAAACAGGGGAAGAAGTTGTTGATGAAGTTGTTAGGGCATGCTCCAAGAGATCCATGTTACTCATTGGAGGCAGCATCCAAAACAAACCAAGCAGAGAAATACTTGCCCTCCGGAGCAAGAAATTATCGTTAAATCAGCTTGAATCCAAACAATAGAGAAAATAACCCCTTTGGCCACGAGCCAGCTAGAAGGGCGTTAACTTATGTTCTTGTAGAAAGAGTTAATGTACTTTTGGCTCCTAGTGGACGTACATGAAATTTTGGGGTGAGAGCACGAGACCCACTTTTCATGATTGTTTGCTGTTTGAAATAATAATTAGTACGGACTCATGATCAGTGGGCTTGTCAATTGGAATAATCCACTCGGTATATTAATTATGCCAGGGAAATTGGCGTATCTGGAGATATTGTCATAATTAGGAGGGGCCACGTCAATTAGAGAACTGTATATCAAAGTTGGCCGAAGCACGTTTATACTGGTTTATATCAAATAAGAGCAGATATTGGGGGCGGGGGCACCTACACCACTGGTATCCCCTGGATCCGCCAGTGGAGGCACGCGTCACCGGGGTGGATCAAAGTTAAGCTAGACCCAATCCCCCTTCGAAATCCCACCACTTCCAACCGGATTTAATGACATTTTGTGTTATTACGATCATTATTTCCTCGATTGTTTGGACTATTTAATTACATGAACGGTTGTAATGATGAGGATACTGTGACTAGTAGGTTTCATCGTAAAAATATTTGATACCGGATATCACTGGACTACTTTCCACGTTGTAGGCATGTGCAGTAATTTAAAACTGTTAAAGCGTACAGGTTTATCTATACACGCTGGAGAAAGGATGGGATAAAGTTCAATCAACGAAGATTTTTTTGTGTGAGAACAATAAGATGGACAAACGGAGAGAGGTATGGTGAGTGAGTGAGTGAGAGAGAGAACAAAAGAGAGGGAGAGAGGGAGACAGCTAGACTGACAGACAGACAACATATAGGCGTATAGGAACAAATTCAATTCAACTTAAAAATATTGAAAATGTCTTTTGATATCTATGTACGAAGATTAAGAATGGTAACATACCTGCTTCCTATGAAGCCAATGGTGAAACTGTAACAGATAAGTGTCCAATATGTAATATCTTTGATGAACATGTCATCAATATCGGTCCAACCCTAACATCAAGTTGTAAATGTTTACCAGATGACAATGTTAAATATGTTGAACCAAATATCGGCATTGTTCCAAATAAATTTAAAGTTTCTAAAAAATACCCATATACAAAATACCGTTGCAAAGATTTTTTTTCTTCTAATTATCCTCCAATATTCATACTTTCTAGTAAAATGTGTAGAAAATATTTTTTTTAAATTTGTTAATGAAGTAAAAATATCATAAAACCACACAAGTTGGATTTAGACCGAGACGCTCCACATCTTCTGCTCTTTAAGAACTACAACATGAAAATAAAAGTGTATTTGAAAACAAAAAAAAGTCATGATTGGCTTATTCCTAATTTTATGTAAGGTTTTTGATTAGTTAAACCATTCTATATTATTCCATCTACTTCAAAATGTTTAGTTTTAATGACAGTAAAGCCATCCTAATTATTTCACATGTAGTTTACTATGCTCCTTCTCTGCCAAAATTTAATGTATATTTACGTATGAATGCTTTTAAGGACTGCTGCCTATATATCTGATATATAGGTTTGATATAAAGATAGATATATAGATCTGATATATAACCGATATATATATATATATATATATATATATATTGATTCAATACTAAGTCACTTTGAATCAAATGCCAATACATAGAGAAATAAAACACGAGGCATAACATAACCTTCAATAACTCCATATTCCGTACTGGACCCAAGATATGGAGTAGCATTCCAAATAATATCAAGATTGCAACTACCAACTTTAAATCCATTAAAAGAACGTTAAAAACATTCATTTTCAAATGTGTATAAAACAAAGATTTAAATCTCTTTCGAGATGCTTGTGAAGTAAATTATTGTTTTCTGTTTAGGGGGATAAGCTTTGAACAATACTTTTGTCTTCTGGCTAATCCCCAAACATTTCATACTTAGTTGTTGTTGTTGTTAATGTTTATTTCCTGTTTTTTATTTTAATTGAATATGTTTTTTGTATCTTCTGATGTCCATGATTTTATGAATCTGTTAAATATATGAAATGAAGAGGGAGAGAGAGAGAGAGAGAGAGTGTGTGTGTGTGTGTTTCTTATCTTCTCTTACACATTCTATATGCTTGGTAATTGCGTCCGCCGTCCGATATAAGATGAAAGAGGTATATTGAATCTTCGTGTCTGATAATTATTGTCCATGATTTTATGAATGTGTTAAATATATGAAATGAAGAGGGAGAGAGAGAGAGAGAGTGTGCGTGTGTGTGTGTGTGTGTTACTTATCTTCTCTTACACATTCTATATGCTTGGTAATTGCGTCCGCCGTCCGATATATAAGATGAAAGAGGTATATTGAATCTTCGTGTCTGATGATTATTGTTAAAAATTTATATAGATGAATAATGCTTTTTTTTTAGCTGTTGTTAAATTTATTGATGCAATAACAAATGTTAAGGAGCATTCTATATGGACTTTAGAAACCACGAACGTGACTGTTTGCGTCATCCAGAGTTATTTAAGGTAACCATTCGTAAAACCCTCTCCACACTCGGGCAGTATGACATCCTTACCTGTCGACTCGGCAAAGAAATCTTTTCGTTTGAAGTCTGCAAAACAAATTCAAACGTCTGATTGCCAATCAGCGATTAATGAATCTCCTCATGGTTTCTGAAAACCGAGTTGAAACGGCGATGAACATGATCAAAAAGAGAGGACACGACTTGCTGGATGTTTCATGACCTTCTCAACTCCTTCTGTATTTGGCAGCATGGGTCTTCGGGTTTGATTACAGGGCGTTATCTTTCATTTGAACCTAAATTGGTTACTATGGTTACCAGTGAATGTGTAGACCTAACAGTTTTCATCGATGGGTACGACATTGTCTGGAAGTGAGGGTATATCTCTCTCTTTCATTTTTCATTTGAAGGTCTCATTTTCCGCTATTCTCCTGGAAAGAATTCTGTCCACCAATATTATTAAAAGCGACTTCCACTGACAAAGTTGGTAATTTAGGATTAATACCTGACTAGTGTGATAATACGCGCAGCAAAAAATGCTAACAAGTCAACTATAAAATGGGCAATATACAAATTTCGAACCCTTATGACATATCATCACCATCGTCTTCCATCAAATTATTATTTAGGGCATCTGTGTGTTTGGGAAGGGGGGGGGGGAGGGGTTGGGGAGGTTGTGATTATCAACAATTTCTGACAATCTTGTGGTCCTTCTCCCCGTTGGTGAACAAAAAGTTGGGAATCGCTTTCTCGTATTTTAACCTCTCTGTCTCTCTCTCTTCTTTTCTTCATGTTGGAGACCCAAAGGTTTACGGATTTGCCGACAGTGATTGCCTACAGTCATCATCACCTTGATCCTCACCCGAAACAAGATTGCACTTTTCACTGGATCGATGACCCTATGATGATATTTAACATTCAAGTAACATCATAAGAACGATCAGCAGCATCCTTTCCTTCACAATTGTACTTTTCCAAGTGAATCATAGAAATGATAAATGAAGGCAATATCACGAACTCAAAAGAGACGTGTACTTTCGAGTCTTTCTTTTCCTTTTATTCGTCATAAGAACTACTAATAGTGAAAAGGCACGCCTCTCTTTTTAAGGTGTTGGTTTTTTAATCTTCGGGCACTATTTCCCCTTTCAGTGTTCTAAACAATGATAAAAAACATCAATAAAAGCTCTTTAACTCATATTCTGTTCTCTATGAACGATATCTCTGCACCTGGTGTTTTATGTTCATGTTTAAACCGTTTTGGTGAAAAAATAAAAAGGGAACTTGGAACGGAGGTAGGTAGCCTAAAGAAAGACCCCACAGGACACTTATAACTGAAAGGATTAAGACAAAAGACGACGAACCTTTTGATTTTATAGATTTTTAGAGAAAAGGAATGAATCGAAATTTGACTAACTAGAATTTCTTGGCCAGGGGCTAGCGCTCAAAGTAAGACACGTATAGTCTCGTCAGTTTACTCCCCCTTTAAAGATACTATGTCCCTTTATGAATATGTCATGTATGTCCTATCTGTAAAATTTAAACATTACCAGTGTCTTAGTATTCAAATTATTCAAGGAAACCTGGTTACCTTCTAGACTTCACTGTTGAACACTATTGAGTGACTGACTGACATCTTTTTCTCTTTGGTAATAACATTTTTAAAATGAGCTGTTTCAAGTTTCAAGTTTTTATTGTTCCACATTTTACAACAAATATAGACAAACATACAAAATAAGAAATTATACAATACATGTAGTATAAATGAGCACGTCTCAATGATTCTCAATTTATATAATAGATTAAACAGAGTGTGAGGAACATTTAAAAAAGCAGTGCTTGTATATTATAGGTTCCTGGAAAACTAAGTATTGTAGAAGAAAAAAACCGAAGCATTTAGAGAAGGACGTAATTTAGAGGGGAGACAATTAAAACACAATGGAATAAGGACATTTGTATACAAAATATTGCATTAGCACCAATACCCAGAGTCACCCGGTTAAAGATAAACTCCAGTTCTGGTAAAAAAAAAAAAAACACTATTGAGTGACTGACTGACATCTTTTTCTCTTTGGTAATAACATTCATAAAATGAGCTGTTTCAAGTTTCAAGTTTTTATTGTTCCACATTTTACAACAAATATAGACATACATACAAAATAAGAAATTATACAATTCATGTAGTATAAATAAGCACGTCTCAATGATTCTCAAATTCTATAATAGATTAAACAGAATGTGAGGAACATTTAAAAAAGCAGTGATTGTATATTATAGGTTCCTGGAAAACTAAGTATTGTAGAAGAAAAAACCGAAGCATTTAGAGAAGGACGTAATTTAGAGGGGAGACAATTAAAACACAATGGAATAAGGACATTTGTATACAAAATATTGCATTAGCACCAATACCCAGAGTCACCCGGTTAAAGATAAACTCCAGTTCTGGTAAAAAAAAAAATAATAATTCTCACAGAATCAAACGAAACTTACACTGAATGTTCAAGATTACAAATAAATGACATGTGCCAAAAAATTTTGGAAGAAAATGTATACTGGCTGAGTAATGAGCATAGAAAGACAAGGAAATCAAGGTAGTACTAGCCCCAACACCATGTGTGTTGTCCCATAATAGCTTTCTGTGTACAGTGATTGTTACTTTACCAAGACTCGGTCAAATTTATTATGATTTTGATGACTCCAGAACCTTGCAGTACACACAAATACTTACATGCTACATGATCAACTGTTTCTGATCCTTTCCACATCTTTTCTTTCACAATACAATCGCATTACCAGTACTAAAGTTTATCTTTAAAATGCGTAGTCAAGATGCGTAGTCACCCGAGCAATTTAGTTAGCATAGCACGAAGTAATTTGTTTATACATTAAAAAACCGGAACACGCATCATTAATTAGGTACATGAGCATTTGTATACATCAATAACTCACTAATTGTAATGGCCAAAATGAAACTGAACGAATCTTTGTGCAGCACAAAACGTACGACCATTCGGTAAAAAGGTGTGAACATCAGACTATTACTTAGGTGATTGCAATCACTTAAGTCGATTCGACAACTATTTGTCGTTATTTTCCCACTAAAAGCCATTTTCACTCCCTTTCGTTTTGAGGGAAGTTCTAAATTAGTATTGTCTTTCAAATGCCTTTGGAATCTAACCTTTTCATTTGTTGGCCTGCAAATGGGACATAGTACCTTCAAGTGGAATACACACTGTGCATGTACTTTTACAGTGTACATGTACCGTATTATATATGTTTTGTTTTTTTTTTTTTTTTTGGGGGGGGGGGGGGGGTCTCGTGACCGCTGGGCTGTTACCATGGTAAGAAATCTAGAAATATTGGAATTTTAGAAAAGTACTTTAATTTTCAACATGGAACAAATAGTAAGAATATAATAACCTTGCCTGTTAGTTTGATTATAATCCAAATGGTAGTCTTATGGAGTAACAAAAAAGGCCGTTGTCATGAAAAACGGAATGTCAAATAAGCTTTTATCTTTGAACCAAAAAAGAAAAGAAATGTAACTTATCAATACAAAAAAATAAAACAAGTAGAATAAATAACAAAAGAAAATGATACAGGTCTATAATCTAGTTACCTCATCCATCAGAATCTGTTCGTTTGGCCATAACCAATTTCATAAATAAGTTCTCTCAAAAATGTTTTTAAAAACTACTGAATTCCATTGTTATCCCACGAGAATAGCAAAATTTTATCACGTACCAAAAACAAGAACGGTATTTTCCAGCAATTTTTCACTGGCCCAAAATATTGGTATGCCCATCCCGGCACATAAAACTAAAAATCCTCATTAAGTGGTTTCAAAAATGCCCTCAAGCACTTTTTTTTGCAAACGTATCAAAATAAGTAATTCTCCGTTTTTTTCCCCGTAATTGGCCAAACTGGCCATTTTTTCCACATCGAAAGTGTGACTTGTATAATATTTATATCCATATAATACTAATTAAAATGATTCCTCTATGGCCACCATTTCTTTTTCTCTCCATCTATGCCTCTTCCTCTCTTTCGCTCTCTCTCTCTCTCTATTTCTCTGTCCGTCTCTCTCTCTCTCCCTCTACCCCCTCACTGTGTCTTTTACTTCTTCTCTTTCTGCTATTTCCCCCCTTTTTTCTGTTTGTCACTCTCTCATTCTTATTTTCTTTATGTATCATCCTCATCTTGTCATCCTGCTACTGTTTCTGATTTGTTTTTTGTCTCGTTAATTATTTGTTTTATTGGCTATCATGTTCTTTTTTATTCCGTAATTGTTTTCAAAATTAAGTTATACATGTATAATGTTTAATTATTATTGTGCGAACCTACACTTGTATAAGAAGCATTGCTTCCAAGTAGGTTCATTTTTTTTTCATTTCCTGTAACCAAATAATTTTGCATTACAATGACTAAAAAACAATCTAAATTTATATCATTACGTTTATTACTGTCTGTCATTGTTTATATCATGTGAAAAGAAATGAAAAATAAATTCGCTCTGTATAGAGCGACTACTACTTCTAATACCACATATTTGTAATTGAGCAACAAATTTTTAAAAAATGTATGCATCTAATTTATATAATTTTAGCTTCCAGTTTGGTCACAATTTATTATTTAAGTTCACGACTAGGTAGAAAGATTGTTCTTTGTTTTGAAAAGGTATAATGAAAAATTAAAATTTGTGAAAAAATACTAATCTAACTAATTAAAGATAAAGTTGACTTCCGGTTAAAAAAGAAAGAAAATGAATTCTCACAGAATCAAACGAAACTTACACTGAATGTTCAGATTACGAATAAATGTCATTTGCCAAACAATCTTGGTAGAAATGTATACTGGCCGAGTAATGAGCATAGAAAGATAAGGAAATCAAGGTAAGTAGGCCCGACAACATGTGTGTAGTCCCATGATATACATCTTCTTCTGTGTACAGTGCTTGTTACTTTACCAAGACTGGACCAAATTTATTATGATTTTGATGACTCCAGAACCTTGCAGTACACACAAATACTTACATGCTACATGATCAACTTTTTCTGATCTAGTAGTGTCTGTGTAAAGTAACTTCTAACTATCTCTTGCAAGGTAATAGTCATGTCCAATAGAGCAGTGGCTAAGAATACCTCATTATTTCAGTGATACTTTACATTGATATATATCTCAAGGTATAATATTTAGGGAAAAGCAATCTCAGTAACGATTATTATTGAATTATGGCAACACTCGTTCGCCAATGCTGCTCTTTAATACAATCACGGAGTGGCAATTCACTCTTTCACGACTCATAATTAGGGATTACGTCGATTTAGAGTTGATTCCACTCCAAATTTAGAGTTGAATCCACTAAAAATACACGTATTAGTTGAACTACTCTCTTGAGAGTTGATTCGGAATTTTTCTTTTTTCTCCAACTTTAATTAAGTGATCCATGATGTATAAACAAGATAGCACAAGCAAGATGATTTCTTGATTTTTCCATAACGGAGGAATTGTCTGTTGGTTATCAAATTGGAACAATGAACTATAAAGCTAAAGATGAACCCACTTGGGGAGAATAGTTACACGTAATACATCAAGTACCGATTCAATTTTGTGCATTATTTCGGGGGGAGGGGGGGGGGTGTAATTGCTCAACTGACAATCGTGAACCCTACGTTATGACGTCTGTTTAAGTTCATCAAATGATTTATAGCCGAGAAGTTTTATGACGTCGGCGCACTCCTTTTCAATTTGTTTTATCTCTAATTCAGACAGGTCAACAATCCAATGTGTAGCTGCTTCAAGAGAATTTCTTAGTGTTGAAAACATATCATCGTTCCTATAGACAGCATGCGTGTTCCTCTCGATCCAATATTCGACGTTCTCCGGGAATGGCAATCCCACAAACTTGTAAATCCCTCTGGAGATCTTCAAAGGGTCCACGGCGAAATCCTCATACTTTACGAGGTGGTAACGTCCCTGCAACCACGGTGGCAAAAGATCTGGCGAGACCTTGATATTTTTCCTTATCCACTGGCACATGCCACGCACAGTTGGATTGTTTTCTCGCATCTCTTGGATGTACATGACCTCATCAGGGATATGGTTCAGAAGACCTAGTGGTTTCAGTCTCCCGACGTTGTTACCTGGGCGGATATAGGAGTACAGTCTGTTGATGTAGTGGAGTCTAGAGGCAGCTGCACCCCTGGGATCGCGGACGAGATGGATGATCTTCAGGTCAATCTTGTCCTCCTCGACGAGTGGTCTCAATTCCTCTAGGTCAATGCGAATGATTTTAGTGACCAGGCTTTTCCTGAACGTCTTGCAGAAGTTCTCAAACCACTGTTCACCGTACAACACACACTCTGGGTGAAGAATGCATAGACCTCTGTTTTGGTGAGGATGCCATTCGTTGTATGTCTCGACAAAGTCGTCATTGAACTTACATTGCGCTAACTCGCGTATGATCTGTCGGGAGACGTCCCCTGTGGTTGGTGGATACCGCATCCAGGGATGTGTCTTCATCGCCTTTATTTTACGGCTAGTCCACAGTGGCTCGTATAAATAAAACGCTTCCAAGTTCTGATTGAAGAGATCGCCGATCACACTTGAACCAAATCGCCACTGGGACAAAACGACAGTGAGCTTCGGGTTTGTTATTGGTGGTTCGTTACCAGAAACTTGCCGTTCCCCATAAACTTTCCTGTCCGCACTCGCAGTGACTTCAGGATGCCATATGGAATCCTCATCGAACTTTCTCAGCATAATCTGGTTATTGGTATATCTGTCAAATACTTTATTACCAAGACTATTCCTGTTTTTAATAGTTCTGTGTGTGACCTTTTCTTTACTCATTAGCTTACGATGCTGGTCTTCCAGATTTTCGTGTAGGTCATTGTCTAATTCAAGATTACCGATTACAGGTGCACGAGAAGACCTAGCCCCGTGTGAGCTGACGAGTTTCAGACGACGACGCGGAACAATATTAAATTGCTCGTGACTACTCAATAAGACGAAAAGAACAATCACCTGACTAAATCCGAATATTGCAGCACACATATAAAAACGACGTAAATATCGACGAAACGCCATTTTGTTTATACCCAATGAGAGCTAGTTCTCCCCAGAGTAAAGGTACAGCACGTACACAAGTTCGAGCAAATATGAATGCTGTTCATTCTAAATAGATCTCCTGTATCGATCGCTACCACTTCATTGCTATGTCTGAATGAATTCGAACAAAGCTATCGCACCCCTTAGCCATTTTGAAAACCCATTCAAGGGCGAGTCATGCATAAGAGATTATTTTTCATGATTTTTTTCTAATATTTTTAATGGGAATAGCAAAAAGCGCACACATTAGGAAAATGGCAAACCCTTGCATTCATGGACAAAATAATTTTAAAAAATGAAGTAATTAATGGAATCATTTAATTATGTTATATAATTCTTTATCTTTTATTTAGTGTAAAGTACTAAAGCTTTGTTTTTAATCACAGAACATATTTACCCTAGATGTATAATAGCTTGTAGCTTAAGTATGTATTAAATAGTTATTCATATTTATTCATTACATTCTCATTCATTGCTGTGATACTTTTGTGGGTTAGTGGTAACAGACACGATTAGCATTAAATACTATTTTCTGGTCCCATTTACCCTTTCAATGTTAACCATTCACATTTCATTTTTTTTGATGTACTTTTGTTTGGATAATAAATTCAAACTCAAACTCAAACTTCAAACTCAAACACAAGCACAAAAATATTCTCCGAAGCGTTAGCATATAGACTTGAACAATAAATCCTAGCTCTACAGCTTTTCCCGGACTTGGAGTGGGTGAAGGAGGGGTGGTGGTGAGTTGACGCATGTATATCCCTGAACAGACCACTATTTAACAAAAGAAGTCGATACAAAATATACAAGAACCCCCCCCCCCCACATTTGTAAATTACACCCCAAAAAGGACCTGAGATTGGCCGGTTTGGAGTCGGCTTGGTGCATGGTGCGACCATCATATCTTTCTAAATGTACTGTGGAATTATATTTTAACTGTTCTGTATAAACGTTATGCTTTTTGTTCATGTTTATTCAGGTCCCCATGAAAGACCACTACTTATTGGTGAATGGGCTACCCTGACAAAAGATTAGAAATAAATAAATAAATAAATGAATAACTACTTGTGTAGTTATACCCTAGACACTCCAACGAGACAGAAACCAGACTGAAGGAGGACTTAATCAAAGCTGCACATAACGGATCATTAAATTTTCGTTGACGGTTAAGATTTGGTCGAGGTTGACATTGTTTCAATGATTTGTAAGCTTTCTCATTTTTTCTTCTTTAGAGAAAAAATATCACAGTGGAAATGTCGAACAAAAGAGTTGCTCTTATATTCTCGATGTATACAGTTTGGACTTTGGACCGAATTGTGATACTATGCATGTGCATGACATGTGGGTTCGTTCATGGTTCAACCAAGCTTACAATAATGCTCAGGCCGCGATGCGTTGTTATTCTTTTAATTCTCAATAAATCATCAATTCAATTCGATTCAATTCAAGCATACCAGGGTTGGGTCAATGATTTTGTATCAAAGGGTCGGGTGGTGAGGGGGAGGGGGGGGGGGGGCACAAGTCCGATATACATATATTACAGAAATGTAGGAAATATATTTTGCTGTGCACTTAAATATTGCAGTGGGGTATCTTGGTATGGGGAGGAGCACAGGCATAAATGCACTCCCTATTATAAGATCCCCCGAACTTGCGTGCACGAGGAACGCTCATAACGAGGGATTAAAGCCTATCTGCATTAGTTTGACCAGGAGATATGTGGGCAAACCTGATCAAGTGGTGTAAGCATTTTAATTAAAATTGTAAATTTCAAACAATTACCCCCAAGAAAATAGTAATAACTGGTTGAGCACTTTTTTCAAAAGCATACCATTATCTAGTTCAGTGTGGTTTACAATGCGGACGAACGAGACGATTCATAGGGAAATTCAACCCGAATAGAACATTGCTATGCCAAAAATCAGGGGAGCATATTGGTTAAAGTTTGAAAGAAATCATACAAATTATGAAAAAAGAGACATATGTGAATGTTGAAAGTTATTCACTTATAAAATGTGGGAATATGAAATTATAGCCGTATCGGTATCGTCATCGTGATACATTGGCGGAATATCCCTATTCCAACTCACAACATGACCAAAATGCCACATTTAAAAACGTATTACTCGATAGGACCTGTCCTTTTCCTTTTGGACGACAGAGACAATATGATGTTCATGATACAATCTACATAATGCGAACGAGCGAAGCAAGCTAGCAAAAAGTGACACTTGGAAATCACGTTATCACTGAAATGTTCACACAAATCAATAATGGTTGATCGAGAAGGCTATTGAACTTGCCTTAAAAAAACATTTCAAAACAAGGACAAGAATGGGAATCACGTTTCCTTAATGATGTTCAGATAGTCCTAATTATGCATACTACAGTTCTCACTAGTTTTAAGTGTCTTAGTTATGTCATTTTAAAAGAGAACGAGATGCTCCTTAAAAAAACATTGTGTGGTGAAGCGAATCAAATGGGAAGGAGAGAGTTAAGGTGATTGGTATTGGGTGTGTGTGTGTGGGTGCGTGTGTATTATTGTGTATAACTCAATTTATTTTGTTTTGTGATGTTGTTTTTGTCTGTTTTAAGGTGGAATGTACACTTCATTTCCTGTTCCTTTTTTAAAAAAAAGGGTTATAGTTCAAATGCTTATGACATGTTGGCATACGTTATTATTTTCTCTCTACACTCTTTACATAAGTCCCTGATGTTAAAGTGACATTACAAAAAAAACATACAATAACATGCCATTAATTCATTACAATAATAATTCATAGTAATAATAATGGTGGCTTCTTATATACAGCACATGTCCGTCACCATTTTATATTTCACTATATGTCACTAGAAGTTGTTGGCTTTCAGATAAGATATCAAGCTATTGTAAAAATTGATTCCGAAATGATCAGGCATCGCTTGCCTCAGTATTTTCAAATTTTTAGTATAAATCAAGCTACCGTGTCCAAGCTTTGATGATTGTTTGTCCGTTTTCACAATCGCCAAAGGGAGGATGTAGATGAAGGATGTTGACCATGGATGACCCTTATTAGACTAACATTGGTCATCACATGGGACCCATCGATTATTTTCATCTTAGAGCGTCGAGATGTCCAAATGGCTGCGAGCAATGTGGCGGTTCAAAAGTTCATTCATGCATATAACGATTGCTCATAAACTGCCCGAGAGATGAACTTCATGTCGTCGCCTCCTATTCCAGTTTGCTAGAAATAGTTCATTGGCATGGTTGTGCCTCTGTCTCCGTGTCCGGGGAAGGGTTCCTCTCCGTGGGTATCTAGGGCGTTCTCAGCCAGCCAAATTGCTCGCCGGTCGGAAGCAATGCCCCATTGCGCTTCCTCGCAGTTTCGGCCAAGACTCCCGCGCATTTCCGTCGCAGACGACACTTTTCAAAAAGGAGTATCGCGATTCGATCGCGATACCCATGGGGTGACGGGATAGGATGGGCTTGTTCCATAACTTCGCGCCACATGAATGTTATTGCCATGGTTCTCCGGTGAAACGAATACCTCAACTCTCATCATGATCCAGGCACGCCAAAGAAATGTCACGATGCCCTAGAAAGTCGCCATTCCACCACCCTTCCAATCGTGATGATGAAAATTTCAAATGGTTCTCGTAATAATCCATCTAGGAATTCCTCACATGGCACGGAGATGATAAGCATGATAATACAAAAAAAATGATAATGGATATTGGTAGACCTAAACCACCAGGACCTATTTAAAGCTTTAAAATTTTGAGGAACAACGCATTGAGTTCCTTGTTTTTAATTCACTATTCATAAATGATTTCAGATGATCATGCCATTTTAACTCATAATGACTAAAATAGCAAATGACAGTATAGCCTAAGTATTTAATACATAATAGGCCTTTAACTTCAACAGGCACGTTAGTCAGAAGGTAGGTCTTCATGTATTCTAGTTTTGTACTTATAAATGTTTTATTGTTGTTTATTTTTAGAATTGTAATACACTTGAATTTAAACTTGACAAGCTATACAGAATGTTTGGTGTGAGTTTAATAGGCCGCTTCTCCCTGACATTTCTTGTAAACCTTGCGAACTCGCCAGTGCCTCTGAATAAGAGTGACACTCCGATTATGCACCGCAACCCCTGATGACTATACCCGACCCATGTAATGTATATAGAATTTGTATCACGACTTTTCCAAGACCCTATTTTTCATTAACAACCCTTCTTACGACAGACAGAAACTAATTGCATGAAATTAGCCATTATTGCACCATTATATAACACACAACCTAGATTCGTCTAGGTTCATTAATGATTTGATACCAAGTAAAAGTTAATGTATTTGTAATGAAGCACATGGAGCATCATTACTGAGATCCCCGATCAGGGGTGTAGCCTTTAATGGCTTAATAAATGTGGGGCCGTCTTTGTTAACATGAATGTATCATCCTTTAGCAGCTATATCCAACCATTAGAGATCAATTCAAGGTGGAACATTTGGGAGGTCACTTAAAAATTTAGTGGACGTCTAGAAAGTTCGATATGACTGTGCTGAAGGAAAAAGACAAGATTGTTCAAAGAGACAGAATGAGAAATGGATAGAATCGTATTTGTACTGATTGAAATGTTAATAGCATATTTCCAAATTTGCATTTTTTGTGTGGGCACTTTACTAATGCTCGTTATCAAGAGACTTTGAATGAAATTGTCGGAATATATATTTATATGTGTTTATATTCTCCTGAGGAAGGAAGGGGACCGCTTTCCGACAATTTCATTCAAAGTCTCTTGATACCAAGCATTACATCTTCCTATGTGAACTTCATTTACAGTAAGCCTATAGACATTTATCGAAGTTAGATATGTATAATAACTTACCTTTTTGCCGTCGTGTCTCTTATGCAAAGTTTTTATTCATATAGACATCATTATAGAACCGATAAATCCTAACTAAGGTCATTAAAGTATCTAACTTGCAAATAATATTCAAATAGTATAGTATTGTAGTAGCAATAGTGATATTAGTAGAAGTAGTAGTGGTCATATTAGTCGTGATAATCTTATGTATGTGCCTCCTTGTATTTGTATATTCAGCAAGTACAGTGGCGTACGCAGGATTTTTCAAGGGGAGGGGGGTTAACACCACCCCCCACCC
This sequence comes from Strongylocentrotus purpuratus, assembly GCF_000002235.5. Classification (NCBI taxonomy): domain Eukaryota; kingdom Metazoa; phylum Echinodermata; class Echinoidea; order Camarodonta; family Strongylocentrotidae; genus Strongylocentrotus; species Strongylocentrotus purpuratus. The sequence goes on from NW_022145611.1 coordinate 14,514,692, forward strand.
CCTGCGTACGCGCCTGAGCAAGTATAGCACTGGTAGTTTTTAAACCTTTGTTTAATCAACAGCAAACAAGACCGTAAAGACTTTCGAAAAATCAACTTAAAGCAATTTCAATATATAGACTTGTCCTTCATCTTTTAAAAACGCAAACATTACAATTACAATTTACATTAAATTAGCGTCTGGCAATTGCCAATTGCCAATTGCTAATTGCTAATAGCTATTAGTTGATTTCTCCAATGTCTTTGTGATCGTCTTCCCCCAATTCTCGGTTTATTATGTCTTCTTTTTAATCGATAGGTTAATTAAGCAATCATGGTCATTGATGATTGAGCATGCAGTAGAATGTTCCCCGAACACAACCCACAAATTTCTCTGCCTCTATGTTTTGGATGGGTGGTCTGCCTTAACTTTGGTTGAATAATCGCAATCACTTATTGTCGCCGTCATTTCTGCATCGTTTCTTGCTTGAATATTCCATTTGAAGCGAAAATAACGAATTCATTGATAGAAAAAATATATTGAAATAATTAAACAACTTCGACAACAATAGCAAAAAAGTAAATAGTAAGTTTTGTACAAAAATGTGAAACAGCGCAAGCAGAAATGTTTTCTTCATAATATGTAACATTTGCGTGCATAATCACTTTTAAAATTGTATATTCGGAGTCTGCATTCGATTTGTCAACCGAGAGCATAAACTTTATTGAAACTGAATATATATATATAATAAGCCAATGTCTGAGAAAAGATTAGGAGGTCCTTATATATTCAATATAAATATTTGCCGTCTTAGAATGTTATCAAACTGGCTGGGGATTTAAAAAAACAAACTGTTGTATAGGGAACGAGCATTTCATAAGGCCTTCACCTTATCAAGGCCTCCCACGGACGTGAGCATTGTGCTAAGACTGAAAAAACCGCGTCATTTACAAATACAAATATTTATTTTTTTACTAGCCGACACATAATGAATGAACAAAAAAGCTACAGCCCAATAATCATTTGAAAACTTCTTATCATTTAACCACCCCTCCCCCAAAAAAAGATCGGCAAGAGTATGTCATTGTCTGTTATCATGCAATGATAATCTACCAGACATATTAAAGGGAATAGTATAAGCTTTCAAATCACGTAGGCAGGATTTCAGATTTCAGCATATTATACAGACTTAAATAGTGTTTGGTATATGGGAGAGGAAAGTCAGTTTATTTTATCGAAACTTTTTTGACATGCAACACGATCATTTTTGATGAAAGTATGGGAATAAATCCAAATCCCTCTCGCCGCAAAACCCTAGTCTAATTTACATTCGGAGCTTGATTTCATTATCATAACGTTACAAAATGAACATACGAGTCTTTATAATATACACATTCATTACTTTGCTTATTGACTTTCATGTTTTTTTCCCCTTCTTCTGCAGTTTCATGTATAGGAGAACAGTGCTCTCCTGTGCGATTAAAGAAATGTATTCCAGCGGTTACAGGCGAACATGAAAACATGAAATTACTTCATGAATTTTCATGACTTCTGAAAGGTCATTAGTGGTGAGGCGGATACCCATCCATCAAGCTTGTATCATAGAGATTATACTGTCAAAAACACACCAGTCTCATATCTTATCAAACATAATATGATTTGGGGACAGAGATAGAGAGTGATTGGGAAAGGCAGAGCGTGGTAGATGAATAAAATTAATGACGGGCTTGGAGGGAACAGAACCACTAGATTGCGATGGATAGATATAGAGAAGATTAATGTAAGGAAAGACAGGAATGAAATGGAAACTAGAAAGATAGGAACATAGATTGACAGATAGAAGGTGATGGAGAGAGATAAGAGAGATGGAGTGTGTGAGAGGAGAGGGATGAGAATGTATGAGAGGGAGAGAGGGCGGAGAGTGAGAAGGAGAAAAGAGAGAGAGAGATAGAATAAACAAGTAAAAGTAGAGAAATAAATGCGCTGGAATGAAACAGATAGAGGAATAAAGGGAATAATAAGTATGAAGGGTATGTGAGGAGAGGTGAGTAAAGAGAGAGAGAGAGAGAGAGAGAGATTATGGGCAGAGAGAGAGAGAGATGATTAATATGACTAAATGTAGCTGTTCCTAAGTCGCATAATTCAGGGGTGGAGAAAATGTTGAGGGATCGATCGAGGCGGTCATGAATTCTGAATTATGTGTTGGATTAGAGGAAGATACATTTTTTACCGCCATCCCAGCAAAATCTGAGCATTAAATCAGCTTAATCGTTAGGGTTCAGTGCCCAAATATTCATCGGCTCCGCAACAAAAGAGAATAAAGATATAAATCTTATAAAGTTCCTGAAGGAATTGAGTTGTAGCGAAATCCTAAGGAAGATATTAATTCTAATCACCTAATGTATCATCCTGAAAATACTTGTGACAAAGTACTGTCACAAGAGTTGGACGCAATTTTAAGAAAAAAAGAAGAGAAGAAGAAGAGTTTTGACGGTGACCATACCTTAAGAAACTTAAAATGAATGGTCTGTAAAACCAAATTAATCGATTTTTCTTCGGAAGTAGTTTCAAATCGAGGATTGGATTACTCAGTTGTTAAATTCTTTATCTTCATTTTTTTTTGCATTGACGACTTTCGTTAATGCCTCGTTTTCGTTCGTGTTCAGAATTTTTCTTCTTCTTCTTTTTGATCTTATTTTTCAAAATCCCGTTCGTTTTGCACGCAGGCAATCAACGTCACCTAACTCTTCGTTGTCTGAAATCACCCATCATTATGTGTGACCGTCCATGCCCCACTTTGTCTGTTTCGGGTCTGGTTTCATGCCTTTCTTTCGGCCTTCCTATCTCCACTTTGCTAAATGCTACAGACTACTAACATTGCTCTAGATCGTCCATGAGATGCTCTTTCATCTGCCACATAGAAACAGGGGCGTCGATGCATGCATATCGTTCTAATAAAATTGCAGTTCTAGTCTTCTTCTTGTCGTTTTTGTTCTTCTTGTTATTGTTCTTACTTTTATTACCATTATCATAAATAATAATGTTACCCATTATTCTTCGTAATTATCGTCACCATTAATAATATTCTTATCATTATAGTTATTATTTTAGTATTTACCATTTTCAAATAATCGTACAAGGCAATAGGTGCTTTTTAACATATGAAAATATCTCAAATAATCGAGAAGCGTCTCAATATCTGTACACTACTCTACCTTCATAGTTTCTTTACGCCATTTGTGTGCTTATTTAAAAAATGTTTTTCATAGTGTCTGTTTATAATTTCATGATATCATAACAAATATTATTCCTAATGCAAAAAGGATTTGTCCAGATTTCAATGCTAGGTTGATTTATATCTCGGAAACATATCTGAGCATTTCGTTTAAACCAAGATGTCTTCTTCATATTCAAATGATATCCGAAAGAGATTTCCCTAATGGAAAGCAAAATCTTATGTAGATTATATACTTATATATAAGGCTGTTGTTTACTCTTGAAAATACTGGTTAAAATTGGCCATGTGGGTCATTTGTGTGCTTATTTAAAAAAATGTTTTTCATAGTGTCTGTTTATAACTTCATGATATCATAACAAACATTATTCCTAATGCAAAAAGAATTTGTCCAGATTTCAATGCTAGATTGATTTATATCTCGGAAACATATCTGAGCATTTCGTTTAAACCAAGATGTCTTCTTCATATTCAAATGATATCCGAAAGAGATTTCCCTAATGGAAAGCAAAATCTTATGTAGATTATATACTTATATATAAGGCTGTTGTTTACTCTTGAAAATACTGGGTAAAATTGGCCATGTGGGTAATTAAGTATCCACCAAATTTTGGGCATTAAAAAAACAACATCTTGATCAATATTTCGCCTATTTTAAAGTAACTATTCTATATTTTGACCTTATTTGGACAATATATTACTCAAGTTGGGTATAGAAATGCCCGAAGTTGGTTGGATACATAATTAACCTCGTGCTATATAGGCAAAATGTACCCAATATTGTTTAGTGTTTGAAGGGTGTATAATAATGTATTATTTATATGTCAATTTGTTTCGTCATGTCCGTATTTAGTATTACTTTTGAATAAGACCATCAATAACATATCTGATTGATTTCATAATAACTTTAATGTCTGAGCATGCGAATGAGAACAACGTAAGGGCAAGTACTTATTTTGACTTTTTGTCTATGTCATTGTTATAAGTGTTTGAAAAACAATACATTTATTAAGTAGGGCTTTGCAATACTTATAACGCTAGTACATTATTTGCAAATAATTGAGGTGAAGGGGGACTGATAAATAATTGATAGAGTTGGCGCGAAATGCAATTTTCTTAAATGATTTTAAATCATGTTTTCCAAAACGCTGAACTTGCTTTGTAAGAATTATCGGAGAGAAAGATCTGTAGATGGATAAATGAACAATTGTAATAAGTACAACATTAAATAAAGGCTCATCAAGTGTGGATCACTCTTCATGAAGGATACATTTTGAAGGAAAAAATCCTATAAGAATATGTCGAAGCAACACCCTTACATGATATTTACTATTGTGGTGTACAGGGAAACTGCAATTAATTTGTGAGTCTTCGATATGTTTGCTCATATCATCATCATCATAATCATCATCATCTTATCATAATAATTATTAGTAGTAGTACTAATAGTAGTAGTACTTTTGTTGCTGATGTCGGTGGTGTTCGTTAGGTGAAATAAAAACAGTGTGAAAAGCTAATTATTTCTAGCTACAATTCTTCAACAAAGTATCGTCCTGTTAATTCAAAGTCTAAACAATTCGATAGAATAATTTAATTTATCAACCGTTAATATTTGATTGATATTACACTTTCATACCGTTTCTTATGAGTACCCATAGTCTTGGAACTTGCCTACTCGATTGAAAAAAGTATAAATCACACAACTTTTTGCTGGCGCCCTTCACTTCACAGAGAGGAAGAACATTAAATCCAAAGAATAGTGCTGCTGAAAAATTATTTCTTTTCTTCAGAGTAATATACTAATTTAATACACACACATACACACACACACACACTCATAACACACACAACGACACGAAAACACACACAGACGCACCCAAACACACACAAAAATATAACAATTACATATAATTCTTCATTTTTTATATAATATGTGTATATACACATATAGTTAAAACATTTGAAATAAAAATCCTGGAGAATTTTGTTGTTCATTATATGACCGGTTTTAATTTTATTTTTCCAGATATATTAAATTAAATATGTATATATATATAAAATGTATATAATATTCTTATAATTTTTATTTTCTTTAACATTTCGTTTGGATCAAAGAATCAATTTTCATATATACTATAATAATTTGAGGACCTTTACTTCTTGCTTTGTTAACTATAGTGTGTCACTTGGTATATTAACCCACCATCACAAGCTAGTACAGGCTAGCAACACAGGGGTGCCCAATTTCCCTACCATTGACGGATAAGGGGGCGTGGCATATCCCCTTTTTGGTGCAGGAATTAAAGCACCCGACTCTAATGACCCTTTTTTGTCAGAAGAGTATTATCGAATATATTGTGCCCCCTCTTTTACAAAACCCTGGACCCGCCCCTGTCCCTGACAATATAAGTTACTATATTTGTACAATAACAATCGTTGTATATTGTCCGCGACCCCGTTTTTTTCCTTCAAACTTGACTCTGTAATACAATAGAAGAAGAAAAAAAATCTAGTGACAATGGACGTGTACAAATATTAGTACATCACATGTCCTGCATGAGACAGGAAAACACGCGGAGTCGCGTGTCCCGGCGATCGGCCGGATAAGCTCATTAATTCACCCAAGTAGACAGAATAACGTTTCATAGGCACTTCATCGTCATACTCATTATGCTTCGGCGTTAGCATTTCGATTGCAGTTGCGATTGTGACATAAGCCACTGCACGACACTCATCGAGGGACAGCATATCATGCGATGCACGTACTGCAACTCATCGCACTAGGTGCAAATTTACCCCGATAGATCCACCAGCTTTGCATAGTACAGACCATGCAATGCCATCGAGCCTCATTATGCGCACTAGCTCAGCATGATTGAAAATGTATTTTATATGCACATGCTTCCCGCTTCTAGCACATATCCTCGATAATACGGGAGGTACAGGCAAAAGGAGAAAGTACTGTCGCTGTGTCGAGTTTTGTTGACGGTTTGAGTTGATTATTGATTTAGCGGCGATTGAACGGGTAGGCAAACCTTTTATGTTGAACCGGAACAAATATTTATTGTACACCTCGTCAAATAATCACAAAGGTGGATTTAAATGTCAATAGGAGACTACAGGAGGACAGATCAGGTGAAGCCATTGCAAAGTATATGCTTCTTTTTTGTTCGTACAAGACTCCTACACCAGTCAACAGTTACTGTTTAACCCACACACACAAATTGACCCGGCAAAGTTGAATTGTGAGAATAACAGTTGGATTGTTTACCAGCTTTTGAATTATACTCCCACTCAGTCTTACATGGTAGTTTCTGTACGCGATTTGATTACTTATGGTAATCACGAATAACCGTTAAAGGAACCCGTAGAGGATTTCCCGAAGGAATTACCCCACCAACATGGTGTCGGTCGATCTCAGTGGCTCTTGGAAGTTGGTGAGCAGTGAGAACCTGGACAAGTTCTTGAAAGCATGCGGTGTCGGACTGGTACACAGGACAATGGCATGTAAAGTGAACCCTACTGTCGACATCAAACAGGATGGCGGGGGCACGTTCGAGATCGCGACCAGGACGCCGTTGAACAAGCAAGAGATGCGCTTCAAGGTGGACGAGGTGTTTAAAGGAAACATCCCCTGGGAGAAGTCGGACAGGGAGATGAAGGCATCGTGGGAAGACGAGAAGCTCGTCATCAGAATGATGGATGATGTCGATGGAAGCGAGCCCGTGTTCGCCAGGTACATCGACGGGGAACAACTCGTGCTAGCTCAGAGCAAGAAAGGCGTAGAATCCAAGCGGTACTTCCAAAGGATAACACAAACTAAAGAAAGAAACCAATGATGCCAATTTGTATATTTCATATTCTGTATTATTAAGCGAACAAGCTTGTAAATATCTATGCTGAATATCGATGATGCTTTTTATGTACACTGAGGCTGATACTTATTTACTCGTATATATTCGCTGAAACAAAAAGCCTGAAAGTACTCTTTTATTGCAATAGCTTTGTAATATCCGATTTTAAATCGTAACTATGAAAATATATCTTAAATCTATGCACATACACGTATAGTATCGCAAGTACGATATTCGCCAAAATTTTGTACTTTCTTTTTTATTCGTCAAACATTCAAACACATTTGTCGCCACTGCAGTATACTGCATGTGCAGACGAGCAATGCTTGGATTTGGTTGAAGCACCCCGATATTTGTGTATGTCACCAAATATTCAATGTGAAAGGCTTCACAGTTATATATATTTTTAGAAGGATATGTCACAATTAATAACCAATATAACGTTAGTGGTATAAACGCTGGATCGCATTTTAAGATCCTTCGATCGACTCTTTCTAGGATATAGATATACTTTTTGGTAATTTGTACAAAGATTTGACTTTTTAAGTTTATCAACTTAAGTACTCTTCGAGAGCGCTAATAAGTATTTAATTATTACTGTAACATTATCATTGTTATTATTATCATTATTAATATTATAAAGCTTGTTATTGTTGTCGTTGTTTTTGTATACCTTCGTCACAGCAATGGTGTGTAATTTTTTTCTTCCATGAGGTAACTTGGAGTATGAGAGCGCATGCTCTTTAAAATGACTTAAAATGGTAATTGTTTCAGTATTCGTAAGACAGAATTATGCCAATTACATATTTATACATGTTAAACCTTGCATCACCTGTCATCTATGATTTACACGTAAGATATGGTGTATAAAATATTTACTATGTTTGTAAGTATCTATACACTGCATTTTTTCCCCACTCGAAATGCACGGTTGAAAAACGTTTTCTATCAATATGTTTTTTAGCAGCTTTTTTTCCCCCCCATTCCATTCAAAATCATAAAAACGGTGACATCAAAACATAGGAAAACCAGACACAAAAGTGCAATTAAATACATTAAAGATAAATGACATCATAGTACATCACAAAAAAGACACTGAGGACTAACTAAGAGGGAAAAAATGAAGGAAGGAGATAATCAATGGTCAGGCCAGTAAGTACTGATGATATATTTTGTATGTTTTCTTTTAAAAGAATGTTATGATGGGCATTTTTTAGTTCAAAGGACGAGGAATTCCAAAGCTTGTGCCCAATATATTTCACAGTGTTGTGAAGTAATCTATGAACTTGCTACATGTACTTAGAGGCTGCAAACATAAATATATTGATATTGTTGTAAGTGCAATAAAACGACGATATTTTCAGCTACTTCTTTTTTGTATAGAAAGTGCATGATATGTGATTAGCTAGAGGGGAGAGAAATATCGGAAAAGAATTATAACTATCGCCTACATTGATGATATATTATTTTGTAAATTGTATCATTGAAGAACAAAAATTCTACATGAAATGCACAAATCACGAAGAATATAGATGCGCTGGTCACAAGACGAACGCCAACGTATTTCCATTATTTGCTTTTTAGCGAAGTATTATCTTACTGTTAAATAATTGCAATTTTCGTCTCGAAGGGAGTGACTTGTCTGTTCACATTATGCAATGCAATATCTTGTCATCATGGAGGCTATACTTATTTGTCTTATTGGCAGCAAGATTATTTACACAATACACTTACTAAGATATGCATATATTTGTGAAAAAACGACTTTCAACTTATCTAATATGTAAGTATGAAAATGCGCGGTGATTGTTATGGCAACTGGTAATACTTTAGTTTAATTGATATTCACGCCACGAGAGAACCGAATAGAACCTTACTCTTTTCTTTTTATTGAGCTTTTCTTTCACCATTCCAATGATAGCAAATATTAGTAGTATTGTTACAAGTATTTTCATCATTTTGTAAACTACTACTCTGCCTATTACTACTATACTACTATTACAAGCAGACTATTTTTTACAATGTATGAGAAAGATGAAATTTGAAAGCTATTGCTCATGTTAAGTATACCAATGAAAGATACTAATATTTCCTTCTCTCATGCACTACAACCAATCGACAAATATCTACTCACGATTTTGAAAGATGATATTTGTAAACAATTGAATTAAATAACATCTTTTATATTGTATAAAAAATGATCGGTATATCTTCGGATAAGTGTTTGTCACTTTTTGTCATGGCTTTCTCGTAGTATCAGAAAACAAAATACATGTATAAGTATATATGCATGTTATTTACGCAGCTTGTCCGATCCACAAAGTCATGATAATTATAGCTTACTTATACAACATGCTTCGTGGATCAAATGAAAATCAAGTCAAATATTAATAAACTGACTGATGTAAAAACAAACAATCGATATAAATCATAATGTTCAGTAGAATGTCTATACGGAACAGAGAGTAGAGGGAGAGAGAGAGAGAGAGAGAGAGAGAGATAATAGAGAGAGAGAATAAAAGAGAAAGAATGAGAGAGACCGAGAAACATTGAAAAAAGACGTGGAGGAGAAGTCGTGATAGATGGAGTGAGAGAGAGAGAGAGAGAGAGAGAAAATAGTGGCGCATAATCATCAATAAACTGAATTCTGTTCGCATAAAATCATCCGCTTAACGCTCGATCATTTAAAAGACTCTTCATTCGGATAAAGTGACAGTGGACAAACAAATCTCTGTTTCTATTCTATAATGGTGTTTGATGATAATTGACAATGACAAAATGAGGACACAATTATACACTTTATATAGAAAATAAAGCATGACAAAAACAAAAACGCTGAAAGATGTTACTTTTCAGTGATGATAAAGCAATGAGACTTGTTTTGTCTGTGTGTTCTTCGTCTTCTTCTTCCCTTTCTCTCTCCAAACTTCAATTTCGTGAGCCTTTGATTTTTAAATTGATAAATCTTGACATCATACTTACCAGCACAACTCGATGAGAAAATCTTATACTTTGTGTGTATAATGCTCAACTGCTGTAAGACTATTCATCTAAATAAAGCAACTATGACTTGCCATAAAATCTTTCACTTTCGGTATGTAATTTAATCTCACTTGAACACAAAGCTCTCAACATGATAAAATCTTTCACTTCCTACAAATTCTTCAGCTTATTTCCTGTGGTCATTCGTTTTCGAGTGTTTCCTCTTTTAAAGGGACGAAGTTGCAGCAAGCCTTGCTTTCAACGTTCAAATATACAGTTCGTCTGCTGGGAGCCAGAAGGGCTTTAACTCTGTGTTAAATGACATGAGTTAATGCCCTTTTCGCTCCGAATTTTGAAATAACTGTCGTATCTCTATGAGTGATGATTTGAGATATTTTCTAGTCAGTGGGATATAATGATACTAATATGTATAGCGCTTAATACAATTACGTTTCTAAGCACTTTACATTGTAATTAGTATTACCGCGGTCATTGGATTCAATTGCTAATCCGCACATGATAGGACACATGCGCCGCTCCCTGGGGAGTATTCGAGCCAGGCGCCATTTTACCAGCGAACACATCCCAATAAAACCACATTTTGACGTTCGTATCCTACCGGGTACCAAATTAACAGAGTCATGTGTGTGTCGGCCCTATCGGGGCTCGAACCCACGACATCCGCATTTCCAGTCAATTATTTGAACCACTCGACTGCGACACCTCTACAGAATGTACTTACCCAGATAGCAAAATATCTGGGGCCCATCTGGGTTTTGTATGGGATGGCTAAAGCCCACGTGGCCCATACAAAAACCAGATGGGCCTTCCCACCCAGAACCCACGCATATGGGCCCCGTGTGGGCCCCATGTGGGTTTTTGGGGGTGAAAATCACACGTCGAGCATTGGCTGGGCCCAGCTAAAAACCAGGTGTATACCAGATGGGCCTTCCCACCCATAACCCACAACTACCGACACATATGGGCCCCATGTGGGCCCCATGTGGGTTTTTGGTGGTGAAAATCGCACATCGAACACCGGCTAGGCCCTGCTAAAAACCAGTTGTATACCAGATGGGCCTTCCCACCAAGAACCCACAAGTACCAACACATTATGTGCCCCATGTGGGCCCCATGTGGGTTTTTGGCGGTGAAAATCGCACGTCGAACATCGGCTGGGCCCAGCTAAAAACCAGGTGTATACCAGATGGGCCTTCCCACCAAGAACCCACAAGTACCAACACATAATATGTGCCCCATGTGGGCCCCATGTGGGTTTTTGGTGGTGAAAATTGCACGTCGAACATCGGCTGGGCCCAGCTAAAAACCAGATGTATACCAGATGGGCCTTCCCACCAAAAACCCACAAGTACCAACACATATGTGCCCCTTGTGGGCCCCATGTGGGTTTTTTGGTGGTGAAAATCGCAAGTCGAACATTGTCTTCGCCCAGCTGAAAACCAGATGTATACCAGATGGGCCTTCCCACCCAAAACCCACAAAATATACCCAGAATTTGCATAATGAATATGGGGTGCGTGCATATCTATGTTTTTTTACAATTTATCTGAATTTACAGGATATTTCCTAATTGCTGATGATTTAGTTATAAGCAATTCATTTCGAAAATACTATTAAATGTAAATTGCTAATTATTAGGACATTTCACTACTTTGTATACATTACATTGAATTAAACATGAATTAGGAAAAACACTAACTATGACCTAAAACAGATTCAATAAAATACAAGTATATGGAAATGTCTCATCACCGCAAAATAACCAAGTCTTCTTAATACCAATGCCTTTACATTGGAAATTTTAGACGATGTGTTGTTGCCAATGGCAAAATTAATTAGTACAAGCGCTACATAAATTACTAATTAAGTCTGCTAATTGGAGCTAACAACTGGTTGAAAGTTGTGCCAAATGGTACGACTGGTCCAGTTAAACCCAACTGGTAACCCTGGAAATAGAAATGGGATAAATGAATTCAGCAACTGGGTAAAAAATAGAACCCATTTAAACAATGAAGCCCATTTAGAACCACATTGGCCAATACGGGACCATATCAAACCCACTTGGCCCATATGGATCCCCTATAAAAACCTGCTTATAGCCCATATGGGGCCCATATAGAACCCACTTGACCCATATATAGAATGTGGTAGGTCCCACATATAACCCACATGGCCCATCTGGTGCCCAATAGGTAACCCTTGTGTATATTGATGGGCCAATTGTGAGGCCCATCTGGGTTCTACGTGGGCCCATCTGGGCCAAGTGGGTCCAATCTGGGCCGCCCATCTGGGGCCCTTCTATAACCCGGGTGCAGATTGCTGGGCCCCACATGGGGCCCATCTGGAACCCAAATGGGCTAAATGGGCCAAGTGGGCAATAGATGGGCTGGCCCATCTGGGCCAAGTGGGCCAGCCCAGTTGTAACCAGATAAAACCCAGATGGGCCCCACAACATTTTGCTATCTGGGTAGGTTGTCGGCACTTTAATCGCAATACGTGCATTTTGGAGCATACCATATACTTCCCTGTTTATCACGTTTAGTTATTAAAAGCTATTTTCTTGTAATCTGAGGCACCCACTATACTACTGAAATGCATAGGTTTTATTTTATTATTTATGTTAATCCCTGCAAATGTGGATACGCCGGTGAAGTAACAGTGAACCGACCTTTAGCCCCCCCCCCCCCCTCTCTCTCTCTCTCTCTCTCTCTTCTCCTTTACACATGTACATATATTTGTACAAGTTCATGCGCAAACTGTATCGAAACTAAATATGAACATAGTCTGTATGACTTTTCGAAAAACACACCCTACGTCAGTATGCTGTACTAAGCTGTATGTTTATTTAATCTGTTTGATCAGCAATAAAGTAAATGAAATTCCATTTAGATAATATCACATCAATCAAACTATCACCAAGAATTACATATTCCTGACACATTCCTTGTTAAAAAGTTGGCCAGTTCGGTCCTATGTGCGAAGGATAGGGTTGGAGCAAATAGTTATTTGCATAACTATTTCTTTCTAGTGGCGTATACAGCTATTGCTAAACGGGAGGGGTGGAATCCTCATTGTTTTTCAATCCTGATGAAGTTGTTTAGCATTGTGAATTGTATTTCTTCCTGTGCCTTGAAACGAGGGGGGGGGGGGGTTGCCGGCTTGTAGCCCCTGTCCACCACCTCATACGCATTTGCTGTAGTTTATTGAGAGAGAGAGAGAGAGAGAGAGAGAGAAAGGAACAAAATTATGAATACTCGATTACATTTTTATAATTTCTCTGCAATATCATTACCAGAAAGCATTTAGTACAGTAGGCAATACTGATCATGATGTTCTTTGTGTGATTATAAAACTGTGTGTGTAAGGAATGATATCGAAACCAAAGCAATTAAATATTTAGGCCTAAATGTACAAGCTAATAACAAATATCACATGCAAGTGTGACGACCGAATTATTCTAGAAAAACAGACTATGTTCAGTTTTAGTTTCGGTATAGTTTCCGCATGAACATGTACCAATACATCTACATGACATACAATGATTGTTTGGATTTTGCGGCAGTAATAATAATGCACTCATTTGTGTTCCGATGGTTGTAAGACAAGAGACATTTTCTGCCAATTTACGAAATCAACTACCTTCATTTGATATAATTTTATCAGCTGTAAAATGTTATTATGAAATGGAAAATATATATATACCAAACAAATCTCAGAGAGAATAAATTGAAAAAGAAATGGTTTCACTTTAAAAAATATTTTGAGAGTGTTGGAAATGTGCCAACATGAACATGGTCATGTATTTTATGTTTGGTATATTCTTATATATTTAAAATACTAATTTTGTCATAAATATTTTTATCTGCCACAAAGTTTTCGGTCGTGAGGATTATCATCTGTGTTAATCCATTATGTGTGGACATTATTTCTTTAATCATTTGTATACAATGTATGGATATACCGTATATGATTGGAATTTGTTTTGAAAATAAGGAACCCTGTGGAACTGACGGGGGAAAAAGAAGAAGAAAAAAAAGAGTGATACTATTCCCAGAACGCATGATTTTAGTCTATCTCCTCCTAGACTTTTCAATTATTGCTCGTGATTTACGACATTTCAGACGGGTATCGTAAAAGGACACATATTAGGGGCTGTTAGATTAAAATGATCTCACATATTCTTGTTGGTTTTGTGATAATTACTTGTTAATTTTCTTTCTTAATTAGACTAGTTATTTGTTTGATTTTTCTATGAATGTTTGGCCTTTCGTTCTTCTTGCCTCTTTCCCTCTGTGCATCTGTCCCATATCTCTCATGTCCGTCTCAACATGCATGCATGTTTCTGCCTTTCTCGGCATCCCCTGCTCTCTCTCTCTCTCTCTCTCTCTCTCTCTCTCTCTCTCTCATTCTTTCTCTTTCTCTTGTTATGAATGCATTTATGCATATTCATTAATCTGTAAATGTATATGGAGGCTGAGTCAGATATCATTATTATTATATTATTATTATTAATATCATGATTATTATTATTATTTTGTATAAATAATATTATCATTATTATCATTATTGTTACATCATTATTACTATTTTTATCATTGTTATTATTTCCATCATTATTATTATCATTATTATAAGAACCATCCCATAAGTCATTGCAATACAAATACATTAAACATGCGGGTAGAGTTACTATCCTCAATCTATTGTTGATACAGATTAGAGAGTAAACATATCATACATTTGTGTAAAAGTTTTAATGAAACACCTTTCATCATGGCAATAAAAATATGTGAAAAATACTTAAAGTAGATATTCATTGATTTTAAAAACTAACTTTATTTTCATTATTGCAAAGTTGAAACTTCAATTCGACAACGTTATCAAAATTCAATGCTTGGAAACATTCAAAGTAATGATTATTATAAATTACAAAACGCTTAAATACAGCCCCGGCATAGCACCTGAAGGGCTCTCCGAACGCTGCTGAGATGTGTGAGATCACAGTATGGACATGACTTGCACAAGCAGACGATGTCCCATGACATCTCACACATTTTCAGTGCCTGTGTTTTCATCTTCTCTCGAGTTCTTTCTCTTACTTCACCACCGTCAGGCTAATTATATAATCTATTCCCTCACTCTAATCTCCGCGCATGGTTTTATTTTGATGACAAATGCAGCGATACAAAAATAAAGGAATCTGTCGCCTGTAAACTAAATAAGACGCCATTGTATATTCAGCTGCACGCACCGGGGTATGTTCGGCGTTTCAAGAGGGAACAAATGCCGTCCTTAATATCATTCCGGGGGTTTTCAATTTGAAAGTCTGGTTTCTTTGATTGTTAATTAACACATATCCTGTGTATTTACAAGCAAAAGATTTTAGTTATCGGAATCGGGTCATATCCCCCTTTGAATGGTTTGACATGCCATTACATTTATATACACTAAACTCATTATAATTTGAGAAATAATAGCTTTGCAATTATGTTCATTCTCTATGGGATGTCGTCTGCTTGGGCAGTGTTGGTCCATATAGTGACGTCATTAAAAACATCGTTATTTTTCCGGCGAATCTCTCGCATATCCCAGCTGCTATGGAGGTGGTTGTATTTGTATTTTTATAAATCACCCGATATGTAGTTGACCTAAAACTTGTACGATGGCCATCTGTTAGCTTACCAGTTTCTAGTGATACATAAGTTGACATATTTGTGATCTTCTTTGAATTTCACCTTTAATTCTAAACACAATACCTTCTTTTAGAAATACATGTATATATATATTTGTTTTAATTTCTGAAGAATTACAAATGTACAGAAAGACCACAAAGAACAGAAAGACATAGAAGTCTTTTCATTCTAGTACAAGGTTATGCAATCCTATTTATAACGATTACTTAACACATGTTTCAATCATATTTATTCATATTTATGACAATGACAAATTCATAAAAAGAACTCATTGAATTCTTTTTATGAGGAGTCATTGTCATAAGATTGCTAAATCACACTTCTGTATTTAATACCCTTATCACGACAGCTCCAAATTTATGGCTTATATCATACTTGAATCTACAATCTAGCAAATATGCAACCATCAGCACTTTTTATATTTGTTTTGTTTTTAATCCATGTCATATCTTGGAAGCTTATAAAGTGAGTAGCAAAATTATTGCAGCATGTATTATTTCAACAAAACATGGCCATTAAGCTTGGTTATCATATCTAAAGATCTATTTACATTGGAATCTCAAATATCCAAATGAATATTTACCAAATTCATAAAGGATATACTGTGATAAATAATATTTACCAGCAGAGACCAAATACTATAACGTTTACTTGGGAACTGTTTTATTGTGACTCTATTACAGTTTGTTCATATAAAAAACAATTCCTGTAATTTCTTTGCAGATGAATAACAAATGTGAGGGCTTTAAAGGTAACAAAATAATCCATAATTTGGGAAACCACTCACAGCTGTGTTATCATGAGAATGTTGAAGCAAATGAAACATGCAGCATCTGTAATTTCTTTGCAGAAATCACAGCAAATTTTAAAGTCTTTTAAATGATCAAAATATATAATTTATATATGTGTTGCCATTCTCTTGATTCGAATTGTTCATATAAGATCAGTCAATGATTATTTTATATGATTTTATTTGTAAAACAATCATATTTCTAATTTGTAAAAGATTTATACAGCATCAGCGTAAATAAAGTCAAAGGGATTAAAATTTCACACCAAGATTGGTTAAATCATTTAGCATATCTTTTCAAAGAAAAAACCCATAAATTTAGCATTAAATTATAAATACGAACGATTCTCTCCAAACCGAAATGACAATATGGTACACTCCTGAATAAACTTTGTCATACATTTCAGTTGTTAATAGAAATATACTTCCTGATTCAACCAAATTCTTGTAGTGTTCTTAAAAGTCTAGCAATAAATAAATGAAGTCCAACATTATCAATACATCTGACTTTATGGGTGCTTTCAGTCTGTTGGAGACTGGGTCAATATTTAATCAAGTTTATGATCAGAATAAAATCTATCACAATTACATGGTAGGAAAATGAAACTGTCTTCAACAGGTTAACGGTATTGGATTTGGATGACTCTATATCTATAATAAGAGTATATAATCATAGTGGTTTTAGATTGCTAAAGAAACATACTATCATTTTCCATCAAACTCATGACCTAGGCCAACAGGGTTGTTTCTACTTCTAAAACCACACTCTCCTATCTGAGTATAGTCCATTTTTAGCAGCTTGTTTCATACATGTTTATTAATACATGTAGATACATACATCATCAGATATTTTGTAATTTGTTCATAACTTGATTTTAATGAAACATGTTCTAGTGACAATCTCTCTGTGGTCAATTTCCTACACTTAGCAAATCCTCAATTTCAACCTTGGACCTAACACATAACCTAACCCTAACCCTAACCTTTACCCAAAGCCGATTGTATCCTAGCTCTAACCCTATCTAACATGTCATTACAGCAAATGTCAGGTCACCTACTAATCACAATCAATCAGAATAGATCAATCATTATCGATCCACTATACGTTTTGAGAAGTGAAAATTATATCACAAGGTCCTGGGTTAGCTGTCGCCTATCTTAGTCCTCTTTGTGTTACTGCTTTGGACCATATCCCTATCACTCTCTTCATGACAACTTTCCTTTTGAGGAAATCCTTTGCCTGGTCCAGTCACTTGCCTCACGCTGATATTGATCCTGGCATGTTTCAGGTATTCCTCAAATTCTCTCCACTGATCCTTTTGGGATAAGTCTCTAATTGCACTTGAAATGTTCTTGGCCGCTCCGTCAAGGTCAACATGCTGGGAGTCTGCAGAGTTCGACAGGGTTGTCCTAGATATAGTGTCTTCAAGGTTTGTCCTGTTGATGTACCTGCCTTGGGATTCACATAACTGGTTAGGACTAGAATGGTCAGGACACTGTTTAGAGTGGACATTTGGTCTTTGATCCACAGATGCAGCTGCACTTGAGTCACTAGAACCTGAGAGTTTACCAGAATGTCCACCATAAGCATGATATGTTGTATCCCCAGATTCCTCATGTTCATCCTTCATGCCCTTCTGTGCTCCTCTTAAAGCCACTGCTGGGTGATCTCCAACTTCCACCCTGCTTCCCACTACAACTTCTTCTTGACTCTCTTGCCATTGCTGCTGATCTTCAGTCGCGCCCAAGCACTGCGGAAGCCGACCTTCCTCCTGTGCATACATGATCTTAGGGACAGCATGATAGGCCAGCCTGGATTCACCTCCCAGTATAATCACATCGCCGCTCCGTAGGTGCAGAGCTAGTGGCTTGGTAGCTTTGGTCTTGCCTCCAACAAGTAAGATGGCTGACTGTCCTAGACTGTGAATCAGAAAATTCACAGAAGGTTAGAAAGTACTTTGTCTACTCATTTAGAAATGTTTTCCATACAAAGCTTCATTGTTCAATATAAACAATGACTCATATATGTATATTATAGTGAATCAAATGAGTTTAATTTCATCAAGATCAATATTAGGCAAGAGATCATCATTCTACACTGGTAACGCTGTATATTATCCTTCATTTTCAAGTCTAAAACAATATAAACACTCTTGTTTAGTTTACAGGAAGAAAGGATGGAAGTTTGTTGTATCATCAATTCATAAATATGAGTATCAATTTGTTATCTTGATCTTCAAAGGCAGATAATTTGTTACAGGATTGATGTTATCATCAGTTTTGGAACCAAAATTGTTGCCACATAACTTGCCAACAAAATACAATGATTTATATGAAATGAGTTTTGGACTTGAAATGAAACGCAAGCAGTTACATTACCTGTATGAAATGAGAGGAGCAGTGAGGTCAAATTCGGAATGATCCGTGTGACCCCCTAGAGTAGAATCCATGTGATAGAAGTTCACGATGGCTGCCTGAGACTGGAACCTAGGGTATCCCAGTACCTCAGCGATCAGGGCCGACATCGGGCCCAGGTCCTCGGGGAACAGGGAGTGCTGGTCCTCGTTGTAGACTTTGTTGTTCCAGTCATAGTGGTAGCCAAGGGTTACCCATCGCAGCTGGTCCATGAGACGCTTCTCCTGGGTCTGCTGATTTGGGGAGCTGCATGGTTGAAAAGGTGTGATAGAATATTGTTGGATTGAAATTCATTGTCTGAAGACTATTTTAAAGCCCATTATTTGGTAATGAAACAGTCACAGCTCACAGCAATTTTTCTGTATAGATGCACTTACATTATTATTTATCTATTCATCCTTTATTTCATCAGCCAATTGATACTTTTTACCAAGAACTAAATTTAAATTACAATCATCGGAATAATAAATATTCTCTTGAACAACCATTCCATCTACACATTCAAATCCCAATCTAGTTATGTATCTCCACATATAAAAAATGAAACCAAAATAAAACATAGAGAGCAAAAAGACTATTAATAGAATAACGGAACTAAAAGAAAAACAGGGACAATATAGAACAGAGATATCAAAATAGAGACATAAGACAAATCAGTGGATGATTGGTGAAGAATGAGGAAAATATTTAATAAAGATGACAATACCTAAAATTCTTTCTGCTGGCCTGCCAAGGATTGGTGAGCTGATCCTTCTGATACTGTGTATCTAAGTTGGTGACATTGGGTTTACATGGGTAGTCAGCTAGGCAGCGTCTCACCCAGTATCTCTGAGCACCTGGTAGGAAGGGATTCCTGATGAACTGAAATCCTGAGTGTACAAAGAAATTTGATGTGATTTGATTTGATTTATTTACCAACAGCAAAACATTTCATACAATGATTTTAAATATACAAGAAGAGAAACTATTCGTTGGTAAAAGGGGCCAGATAATAGCACATGTGCTAGTCGAGCCTAACCCTTAAACAGCTAAACAAAGTATTTTGGTACAAATCAGTTTAGAAAACGTAACAAAACAAAAAATAACGAATTTACTATTACAAGCGATACTTTAAAAAAACAAGAATGCTCAACAATGATGATTGGGGAGAATATAAAATATGAATATGACTAGGATGATAACAACAACAACAGAGAGAGAGATAGAATGGAAATATAGTGGAGATGAAAATTTGCAGAAGTATCTTTGAAAAACAAACTTAAATGTTTTTCATTAAATATTCAGAAGCTGAAATTATTGCGAGTACATGTCAACATATAAATGTGTATTATTCAAACAGGTTTACATTATTATTACATTAAACATACTTTCCCATTTTGAATGACAAAAATCTTGCTTTCAGCAGCCTCGTTGAAGGCCTTTACAAGCTATCAGAAGTTAAAACATTTGAGGGCATGATCATTTACACAAAATTCAATGAATAAGAACAACCCCTCCAACCAATAAATCTTAACTGATTTGCCATGGAATAATTACAGAAATATAAACTGATAGCAGCAAATTTAAAGATGAACCCTTCTTTATCATTAAATATAAAACCACAAATTAAATCAGACATTAAAACAATGTACCTGGAAAACCATGGGCTCCATAGCACTGCCATTCATTGGGATTTTTAAGGCCAAAGCTTGCTGCATCTGATATATTCTTCTGGTAGTTTTGTTCCTGAGCTAGCTCTGAAAGCTCAAGTTTGTACAGCTGGAATTAAATAAATTGAATTATTTTACTGTAATTAATATTGTAGTAATCATATTTACTAAACTAAATGATATAATAAATAATTTTGTCAACTTAATATTAATTATCAACCATGATTATCACTACAATGAAATATTGTAAGGTCTAAGATCAAGTGATGTCTAATTTATATTGTAAAACTATATTCTATAAAAGCAATAGTTTTAAACAACAAAAATCAATTGTTAGTCTTTAACTCTTTTTACGATTATTGATATCATTATTATCTATCAATAATCAAATTTCATAATCATCTATTAGTATTACCATCGATTACATTTGCATGATCATCTGCATTAGCATTTAGTGACATCAACACCCATCATTACATCATCAACAGACAACATCATCACGACATCACTATTTTCCTTCCTTTCTCATCTTTATCATTGTCATCATCATCAAACATCACCCATCGTCATCTCCTGTCCATATCCTCAACATCACCATTGTTGACATAGTCTAATCGCATCACAATCATCATTATCATTATTATTATCGCCATTAATTTTTCTAAGTTTATCAATTATCACCATAACAGTGCAGTCTTTATACCTTTACCTTGCGGTAAAGGTAAAGTAAAGACTCTAAGTCTTACTAGACTAGAATACTAGATCCTAGAGGTCTACATATTTATGAACAGATGGGACCGAAATGATAGAAATTATTATCCGAAGACCATTTTACACACATACCATCTTCCTATGTCCATCACTATCGGTATCAAGTACATCTTCCAGACAAGGAGGAGGGGATTTGCGCTTATAAAGTTTGAATTCTGGTCGGAAGTTATCATCAGAAATATCTGCCATGTTGATGTGAACTATTCTGTAAAACTCCCATGGAGGCTGACATTTTGAATATATTATACATGATGAGATTTTATTTCAACACTAGTAGGTGTCAACAGACTACCCCCCCCCCCCCCCCGACAAACGCAGTGGGCCTAACTTTTAGGCTATTGATTGATTGATTGATTTTTATTCGACAAGCTTCCAACATACAACAATATACAATAATAACAGATCAAAAATAAGTCAGCTTGAACAGGATAACCCACGAAAGCTCGAGAGCTTATTTCCAGTGGGGTCCCTTACAGACATGTATAAAATTAATAAGTTAAGATAGTAATATTTACAGACAGATAAGAAAATTAAAAGAACTACTTATTAAAGATAATAATAATAATAACAACATTAAACTGATGATAGAAATGATATTTAGTACAAGAAGAAAAAGAAGAAGGAGAAGAAGAAAAAGAGGAGAAGGAAGAAGAGGAAAATAATGATGAATTTGTAGAATTTCTATAACGTACGAAAACATAAGTATATACAACATGAAAAAGTATGAACCGACAGAAGAATAAAAATTTCAATCATATAACATGTCATTCACTTCTCTTGTCTGACTGTCAAGTATTAGGTATTCCTTTAATTTCCTCTTAAAATGATCATAGTTTCCTATTTCTTTTACACCATTGGGAAGGGAATTCCAATGTTTTATGGCATTGTAATAAAACGAATTTCCAATACTACCTACTCTTTCTGGTAAGTTAAAGTTGAATCGTCTATTTCTTGTATTATAATCATGTACGTCAGTAACAAGATCGAAGTTGGATCGAATATAATGATTCGACCTAGTATGATATATTTTATGCACATGATGCAATACGAGTTGTTTTGATCTTTGGTCGACTTCAAGAAAACCAGCTTTAGAAAGTTCGCTGTAGCCAACATGAGTTCTTGGACCAGAACAGTTGATAAATCTCACCATTTTGTTCTGTATAATCTTCAACTTCTTTTGATCTGACTTGTTTATGTTACTATACCATGCAGGGTTAGCATAGTCAAATAAACATTGAATAAGAGCAAAACAGAGTGTACGTCTTGCTTTTAAATCCATACAACTTTGATATCTGTACAAAAATTTCAGACGAGAATTTGCTTTTTTTACAACTGATTCTACTAAAGATGAAAATGAAATTGCGCTAGCCAACTCAATGCCTAAATACTTCACAGACTCTTTTCTCTTGATTGCTTGATTATTGTGTGTCACTTTGAATTCAAATGACTTTTTAGAACTTCTTTTAGAACAAAATAAAATGCTTTCTGTTTTTCCCAAGTGTAGAGAAAGCTTATTATCAGTCATCCAATCGACACACGTAGACAGCTGTTCACTGAGCTTTTCCTCAATATATTTAGGATCAGTGTTAATTTAAAACTATGAGTTTTAAATTAACACAAACTGCAATAAAATGTCGAATTCGTTGCAGAAAACTTCTGAAAATGACAAATTTATAAATTTACCATGGAATGTTGCTATATTTTGGGAGGCTTGATATACTTGCGTATCACCTAACTTGAACGCCATGTAACTCTTGGCCCCTTAATTGCTGGGCAAAAAAAGAATAACGGGCTTGGCTTTTGTCACGATGAAGAATGAAAAAGAAACATCATTTATACTAGTAATGATGAAAAAACAAAGTTTAATCTGAGGCTTATTTTATTGCTACAGGCTTGCTCACTTTGCTCTCTCGCATTGGTTTATGAATAATATTCATATACCTATAGCTATTAAGCCTATATAATCACGGCAATAAGTGTACTTTGTACTTGGTTCCGACTTGGTTGTTCCTCCACAATACTCGTCTGAGTTTTAACTGGAGGTGCGGATAGGGTGGATTGTTTTGTAGATGGGGTTGGGGGGGGGGGGGAGTGACTTCAGGGCAATTTTGAATTTGACAGAATCAGTGTGGGCGATAGGCTTTAGGCAGAAGATGATAGTGACGCCGCCACGTATGTAGGCTAGCTGTTTCCAATTAATTCAAGATCAATGCATATATAATTATAAACCGACTTCGGCGTTAAAAAGTTGTCACAGGGCTAATCACGACCGAAATTGGTGAATCTGCAAATCTATGTAAATCAGCCTTCCAGCACGTGTGAGATTTGAATTATATAGCAGTATTCATTTCTTGTTATGGGGGGGGGGGGGGGGGGGTCATGAGTGGGCAAATTAAATGGGGGCGGATTTACTGACAAACAAAAAGTGTGATTCTACTTTTAAAGAATTGAATGGGCAACTGGGTGGTAAAATGGCCAGCACGATCATAAATCTTGTTTGTTTTTGTTGTTAATTGTCAGTTAAGAGAGTGCTCACTATATTTCATTATTTTCTCAGCTGCTTCAAACACATATTCATCATAGACCCGGCCCAATTTGGCCAAGGCCCATTAAACCAAATCAGGTTTACCAAAGAGAATCCTTTTTTTTCTTCCAGAACTTGTAACTGCCCCTGCCCCTTACCCCCCCCCCCCCCACCCGGCTCCCCCCACATGAGCGCCGACCCATACCCTGTCACTTTCATTTTCACTTCATAAAGTTAGATCAAGGAACTCCTTGGTTAGATATTCATGAATCGTGCTGGTAATTTAAGGGGTGTGTCAAATAATGGTTTGGCCTTGGGGATACTGATAAAGTGCCCTAGGAAAATCACATCACCAGGCACGACTGTGCCAAAGAGCGCGGTCCACAAGGTAGTGTTGAAAAATAATTCTGTCCTTCGCGCACGGGTGCTCGCCATAAAAGGTCGTGTTTATGCGGTATGCAAGGTGCATATCTTGCCGAATTATAAAGTCAAAGAAATGGCGTCAACTAAACGAAACACAATAAGAGTTGGTATTCTAACAGGTGAGTTCATTTTCCACATTTCCATTACTTTTCACGATGCAGATTAGCTGCAGTGCACCAATATTCGCAGGCACTAAACGCTTTTCTCCTCTTCAGTCCCACCTGCTCAATAATTTGTGTGAAGTGGGCTCTGCTTGTGGAAATGAAATTCAATTGTTTTTGTCTAGACTATTACTCGTTTATTCGGAGAATATTTTCAATTACTAAATGAGTTTCGCAACGTCTATCTATTTATTTCAATGAAATATGTATAGAAATGTTTAATGTTAGAAATTGCATCAAATTTGAGCAATAATTTGAAAAGAGAGAGAAAAATGAAAGATTATAAAAAAAAGTCTTGCTTATATTTTCTATTGTTTAGTTCGTTTTACACATTGAAACTTTAAATCATGAATCTTGATTAGATAATCCCTATAACAGCTTTTTAAAGCTAAACTGGGATGTAGTGACAGCAGTTGATGGTGCAGACAACAAATGTCAAAATGGTGTAAACTTGTCTACCGGTACTTACAAATAAAATACTTATTGGTTAGTAAACACCTAGACCGAAAGCTTTAGTCCCTGATATCAACAATTGTTCTGCTGAAATGACATCTGGCTCCTCTGACCGCCTCTATACATAGACTGAAGTACATCGTATGGGATAGTGTGTGGAAGGAATGGGTCAGTTTAGGCGGACTGGGCAGAGATGAATGAGATATGCTTATGCTAGGAGATTCTTCACTCTTAACGTCTTCATATATCCACTTTGGCTGCAATATTACACTCCATCTTATTGTAAAAAATAATTAAAACAGAAATATTTACTTTGACTTATGACAGCTTGTTCATTTCCTAAATCAATATTTAATTTGTTCTTTACATTTCAGTCTATAGTCTAGTTGTAATCATATTTGTTTAACCTTCTTTGTTTCTCCTTTTTTGTGATATATACGTCTTACATTTATAAACATAAATAATAAAGTGGTTTATCTGGTCTGTTTCAGTAAGTGATACTTGCTCAAGAAAGGAAGCTGTGGACAAAAGTGGTCCAAACTTGAAGAAGTTAGCTGAAGATACGGATGGGTAAGACATTTTAGATTTGACATATTAAAAGTAGCCTAATTGAATGTTACTACATGTATGTGAATGCTTTCGCTTTGTATTTAGAAACAATGAGGGTCCAATTTTTATTTTTGATCATATACACATTAACAGTAGATCCATTTATTCCTTTGCTATTTAGGAAGATTTGGGGTATTTGGTTATTTTCTGTCCCATAACTTAATAATAGTAATAAAAACTGAACAAAAGTTGGTACAGACAGCATTGTTTCCTTGATTTATATTTTATCTGATCCAAACTATGGTATGGCTATATTCTTGATAGTAACTATCAGATATACTGAAGTCAAATATGCAGTTGGTAACATATTAGGCAAAATACATTGCACTAGATATTGAGTGACATAAATATTTTAGAAGAGATTATTTATATCACACAATACAAGAATATATTGATACTTAAAGCAGTTATAAAGTTCATGGATATTTTAAAGACTTTTAAAGGTGTATTAGATCTATATGGAATTACCTGTAATGTCTGGTACATTTATATTTGTAATTTCACATCACTGTGTAATTCCAATTGATGTATTGATGTATGTTTAATCTTCAAACTGTGTAGTATGGCAGCAGTTAAGTGTGTGATAATGGTGATTACATTTTTATTATGATAATGATCATTGATATGGTACGGTTTGATCCTTTTTAAAGAAAAAAAATTACCATTGAAAAGTGAGTTGTGAAATTAGTGAAGTACACAAATGAATAATTTTCTCATTATATGCTACAACTACAAATGTAATATTTACTTGTAAATAAATGTTTTTTTTAAATAAATTTTATGAATACTATTATGCAATGTCACTCCTATCATATTCTACAGACTTGATGGTGTAATTGTAGCCACAGGAATTGTTCCAGATGAAATTTCAAATATCAAGGTAAGAATCACACATTTTGAAGTAACAACCTCATTGAATAGAATGCAAGAAACAAGATGATGAAAAATGAAATCCCATAACCTGAAATACGTAATCTATAGCACAATGAAGGAAACGTCAGGATGTTAAAAAAAGATGGGCTGTAGACACGACATGTCAAGCCTTTGACATGTGAAGAAAGGAGTACATAGTCCTCAAAATGCAATGTGTCAATGAATAATATCAATTTTGCCTAATTAATAATAACAAACCTGTCTTTACATTAGTTTACATATCCACAAAATAATCCTCAATTGACTGGCTACATATGCAAGGAGAGCAATGTATGTTTACTTGCAGCATTGGCTGACACTTTGATATATCACAGAGCTTAATATTGTTAATGAGTTCAAATACACATCATGTACATGCATGCTCTTGTTCTGCAAACATGTAAAAACCAGCAACCTCCTAATATTTGGGTTCCCATTACATTGTGTCACAGAGCATAATGTTGGTTCTTGTCCTACATTTGATTTATAGAATATTTACTTCCATTTCATTCTTGATTTGTGTATCCCATTAAAACCTTGACAGGAGACTCTGTTAGAATGGAGTGATGTGAAGGAGCTTGATCTCATTCTGACCACGGGTGGTACAGGCTTCGCTGATAGGGATGTCACACCAGAGGTAAGACTTGTGATAATAATAATAATAATAATATTCCGCTTATATAGGGCTTAATACAATTGGGTGGTATTCCGGTAGCGCGTACTAAGTTAGCGCGTGCTTAGTTAGTTCACACTTTTATGGAGTGCCTGTTGTGAACTAGTTTACCCTGAACAGATTATTTTAATCCTTCAATGAAAAGTGTCCAAAAAATTAATTTTGCTCTGAAATAGGAAGAAAAAGATAATATGAGTATACACTAAATTTCAACATAGTCCTTGGTAGATTATCTTTGTCATGAATATTGAAGGAGGAAGATGAAACCTAGCATTCCATAGAAGTGCGAACTAAAATTCTTGTTTAGTCTGGACTTAGTCCCGGCTTAACTTAAGAGAATACCACCCAATGTCTTTAAGCGCTTTACAGATATACTATTACCCCGGTCATTGGATTCACACTGTGTGCAAAATCTCCACTCCCGGGGAGCATTCCTGCCAGGCGTGTGGGCTTCAGATATCATTGGAAAACAGGAAAAGGAAATAGATTAGTTTTTTAATTATACATGCAAAAAAATGAAGTTCATTTTGAATTGAATTGATTTATTTCCACATCTCCATAAAAAACAACATAATCCTTTGTTTTACATGATAAAACAAACAATAGTAATAAATATGAATAACAATTCAGCTGAGGTAAATGAATTGCCGAAGGTATTAAAGATTATACCCATACTTCAAAGATGTTTGGGTTTGAATACCTGCATGTGTTTTTTAATTTTTATGTGTGGCAGTGAGTGAATTTGATGACGTGGGTAATAATTCTTTAAAGCCTAGTTGATTTCTATAATCCCAGATTATCATTACCGGTATGTATTATGACTTGTAATGTTTACTCTGTAATATGAAATGTTGGACTTTGTACAATACTTGTGACAAAAGTCAATGTGTCTGCACAAGTCAAAAAGAGAAACAATGAGAAAGGACCAATACATTTTTAGAACAAATTAAATTTCTTAATTTTTTATATCAATCTCTCTTTCCTCACAGTTGCTCATTTATCTCTGCTTTTTGTATGTATGTTTACCATTGAGACATTGTTATTTTGCTACAGGCCACAAAGTCAGTATTGGAGAAAGAAGCTCCGGGCCTGGCGATGGTCATGCTCATGGGATCCCTCAAGATAACACCATTAGCTGTCTTATCAAGGTATCCTGACTTACATGTACCTATTTCACACTTAAAGCCCCACTGCGCTACTTACAGCTACTTGCACCCTCTATATAGCAAACAATGCCTAATCGGTTACCATTGGTTTCCCATGATCCCCTTTTTCTTATGGTAATTGAGAGCTGATTTGATGAGATAACCACCTGTCAGTGACCTTGCAGGGAGGTATAATACCACCTGGCCAAGCTAGTTCAGACATGCTTTAATGATATGGAATGACATATTGAGGGTTTTTGTATGTCATATTTTAATGCATAAATAACATTTACAGTCCAATCAAGATCTACAAACTTATTTTTCTGACACTTGAGAAAATGTATGACATTAGCTTCTGTATCAAGATATTCAGATTTCAGCTATAGGCATGGACGAGGCATTTCATCTCAAATTGTTTCTCTTGACACAGATGAAGATAATAATACAGGTAATACAGATATTGTGCTCCTTGACCAAAGATAGTATTTTACTATTTAAAGACATATAAGAGATTTTCAAGAGTGATCATTTTGGTAAAATTTGAATATGTTATTATTCATTCTATGAATAAAGATATAGAATTGTTATGACTGCTCTTTTTCATACCCAGATTAACAAATTGTATATTTTATTCCATAATGAATGTTAGGTCTGTTTGTGGAATCAGGAAGAGGACACTGATTGTTAATCTACCAGGCAGTCTCAAAGGTTCACAGGTAAGAAGATGAAGGGTGAAAGAAAGAAAGAAATAGAGAGGGTAAAGAGAGGGGGAAGTGGGATTGGGCGAGATGGACGGACGGACGGAAGGAGGGAGGGATAGATAGACACAGAGAATGTGGGAGGAAGAGACGGAAGGAGAAGGTAAGATTACAACAACAACAACAACAACAAAGACAGAGGGGGTGGGGCCATGGAGAGCCTTTGAAAAGAGAGAGAGAGAGAGTGGGGTAGAGATAGAGCCAGGCAGACAGGAGAGGACACTATTGTTGCAAAATGAAAGAGAACTTGGGTAGATTTTTGATGTATGCAAAGATGATTTATATCATGTAGGGAAATATAAGATAGTATGAATTGCTTGACATAGTAGTATTTTATGTGAAAATACATTCTACCTTGGCAGAATAAGATTTTTGTTAGGGATGGGGCAAGGAGAGGGGGGGGGGGGGGTTAGTTGCCACGAGTATCTTGCCTCACAGTCACCCTGTATCTTTCAAAAATTGTTGTTTTGCAGGAGTGCTTTGG
The DNA here is from genome assembly GCF_000002235.5 of Strongylocentrotus purpuratus. NCBI lineage: Eukaryota > Metazoa > Echinodermata > Echinoidea > Camarodonta > Strongylocentrotidae > Strongylocentrotus > Strongylocentrotus purpuratus. The sequence goes on from NW_022145611.1 coordinate 14,544,223, forward strand.
CTTTGTCCAGCCTTCTCTCAGCCACGCTATTCAGCTGTTGAAGGGAGAACGAGCCTGCGTCAAAGCGACTCATAAAGAACTGGCTGCGTCAGGACCACAGCCAGGACCACTGCCAGGACCACAGCCTATCAACATGGTTTCAGTGAGTGTTTGAGGGAAACTAGTCATATGGGGGGGGGGGGGGGGGTGGGACTGATTTGGGATATATAAACAAACTTCAAAATTGTTTATTTCAATCATCATAGAAAAATGCCCATAATTTTCTTGACTTCATATTTTTGTCTCTTTGGACAATCAGCTTCATGTTTGTTTCTTCTCAATCATCATACAAAATATAATACATACAAACATAGTAATAATTTGTAGAGCATATGGGGGTAGGGATTAATGAAGAAAACAAACAAACTATAACAACAGAATCAGACCATAACAAAAGGAAAGAAATCTAGTGGTCTATAGTATAGGGATAACAGTTGAAAATTGTTTGAATTTTGTATTGGTTTGAATTTAACATCTGAAGCCCCACCTCCCTTTAAAGGGATGATAATCTTTGTTTTCAACTTGCAAGGCATGAATTTACACTAATGTGTGGATTTACTTTAATTTTAGTTTGGAAAGCATGTGTTAGTGCTGTTTAATATTGAAGGTTTTGAAGAGGGATGCATGAGCCCAGATTTCAGACTTTTTGTTGGAAATAATGCTGTCCTGTCAAACCGACTAATTATAATATAAATATTAATAATCTAATTGTCAGTAACAGCAACAATCGTCTGTGCACTGCAAATTAAAACGATGATTAATAATGATTAGATTATAATTAATGTCAATGCCAGAGTGGTCAATGCAAAGCACATATTTATTTCATTTTTGTAAACAAATTACACTCTTTGCATTCATTCAATATCCTCTACATATATCGGTAGTGAAAAAAAATTATGATCTAGGAACAAGTGCATATGACATTGTTGATTTAGAGATTGTAGATTTGCCTAGTTTATTAGGCGTCTTGATTCGCATGATTCGATATTCCTCAGTTAGCAATCTCGTCTTGTTAAAGGGGTTGATTATCATATTCAGGCAATACATGTCATCAAAGTGATCAAACGTCATCAAAATAAGAGCGAATTAAAGGAATGGCTGTTGCACTGCTTATCAGCTATTCATATTGTATAATAACTGCTCTTCTTGTTTTCTCTTGACAATTTTTCTCTTTGCTGTTGATGTGAGATTAGGATGTCCAGGCATAGTGTCATTTACATAACTTGCTTTGTATCTTTGTAGACGAAAAAGAAAACCCTAAAGCGTAAACAAATAAAAATTCTCAGAAGACATGAAATGTGTCTTAAATTCATTCATATTTGAAATTCATTTATATGATACCTTACTTAGCCATTGTGTGACTAATAAATACATCCATTTTGGCACATCATACATAATATCTTCATCCTCGTAATCTCTTATGGAACAACAAAATTACACTGGTTCTTAGACAAACTGTGGATTCTCATCAGGCTAGAAGTGGCAAAAAGATGTGGAAGAAATGCGTGGAGAGTTCCATTTCCAACAAAGAACTTTCAAGGAAACTTTCTTTATGTGTATGTTCAGGCTGCTCACAGATTGAAGAAGAAGAAGAAGAAGAAGAAAAAGAGGAAGCACAAACGGCCAAGAACAACCAGCCCTTTACCCAGTGATGAAAGTGAGGCTGTGGTGTCGGCAGAGACATGGCATGATCAGGATAACCTTGAAGACCATCACTCATCACCAGAGAGAGGTAGATCTCCGGCGGATCATGCACACCAGGGCAATGCAAGCCCGAGACTCGAATCAAGTCCCGTCAGTGATGGACTGGATGCAGAGAAAAAAGAAATTGAGAGAGAGGTGGAGGAAGAGATGGAGGAAGGGAAGGATGATGTGGAGGATGAGGAGGTGGAGGATAGTGAAATGGAGGCAGTGTCACCATCGAGCATGACAAACCCTGTCAATATGGACGTCATCATGAGCAGCCTGAAGCACATCGATGACAAGGACGACGAAGACGATGATGATGTCGAAAGTCCTGAAAGTCGTGTTAACGATGAGAGTAACCCTGAGAGTGAGGAGGATGTCAACAGCGAGCAAGGGAAATCCCCTACACCTTACACAAAACCTAGAGTGATGATCATCCGAAGAACATCTGGGTCACCTATTAAGAGGACAATTGAGAGGGTGGATGACAGTGATGAAGAGAGTGGTGACGAGGGATGGTCTTTGTTGGAGAATAAAGATGATGGTGATGATGATGATGAGCAAAACAAAAGCAGTGAAGAGAATGCATCCTTCACAAGAACTAGGCATTTGTCTCCAATCACCACTATTGATATGAGTGCCATTAGAGGTGATGTTGTGCGTAAACCATTGTACGCATCCGAGACACGCTCTCGTGAACCAGACCTGGGAGTCTTTCAGTTCGATCCTGAGGATACCGAGGGTAACAGGGAATCACCAAAAAAAACAACGGAGGGTCATTGTTCTTTCGCGGCCCTTTGGCAAAGCCCCAAAGCAGAAGAAGCCAGCTAAGAAGGCCACTTCCAAGAAGACCAAGCCTGAAGCAATGGTTCATAAAATCCAAGCTGGTAAGCCCCTGAACACCTTCTTGAGGACGTGTGCACTGTTGACGGACATCACCCTTTCACGCGGCAAGCGCAACGTGAAGCGCCACCTTGTGACGCGACAAAGAGGGGACCAGGAGGTTGATACGGGGATCTGGAAGCGAGGAGAGCAGGTGCAGGAGAGGAACAGGGTCGATGATTTGTTTTCACCCACTGATAAAGGGAGGAAGGAACAAGAACTGATCAGGAAGAATAAGCGGAGGGACGAGTACGTGGTAGCATGGTACCTGTGGTGTCCTGGACATGGGAAGTGCCACAGAAAGTGTGGCGGATACGGTGCATGTGTGGAAGGTGAGAACTTCCTACCATTTTATTTTTTAAAGGATAGAATTTATAATCTTGCATTAATTGTAAAGATTGTCTAGCATGCCAAATTGAGTATTATGAAAATGTTCATATTAAAGGTAAAGACCAGTATTGGAAATGCCCCAATTTCAAAAAAATGAAATGGAAGCTGTTATTACCAATCATGTGAAAGAATATGTTTTGACTAATACATGATGATAAAAAATTTGCCGGGAAACCGCCTACTAATTGATATATTTGGTAAATTAGTTTATGTGATAGATGTGATAGATATAACACACGTGTTGCGCATGCGTGCGTAGTCCCATATACATATTTCTGTGTACGGTGCTTGTAACTTTACCAAGACTGGGCCAAATTTCTTATCATTTTGATGATTTCAGAACCTTGCAGTACACACCAATACTTATACGCTAGATGATCAACCTTTTCTGATCGATTCCACAATGTTTCTTTGACAATGCAATCGCATGACCAGAACTGATCTTTATCTTTTAAAGTTTTGGATGGAATAAGGAATACTGTTGCAAAAATATTATTCCAAAACTTAATATCCATGCTAGTGTGAAAAGGTTCTGAGTTTAATAGTGAGTTGTAATATAGAACTGAGTTATAAAAAATAGAAGCAGGACAGATGCATTTGACCTCATAAAAGGCTTAATTCAATGTGATGATTAGAAAATGTATATCTTATTTAGAGTTTGAGTCATTTCCCATAAGGAGCCATTTTTCTTTTCCCCACATGCCCACCATGCAAACACATTTCCGCTTTGATTTTGCTTACCTCCAGGTTGCCCAGGAGTTTCCCACAAACAAGACCGTCACAACTGCTCCGTCCTGGTCAACCTCAAACTCTACCTTGGAGACCTTGACCACTGGGTAGTGACCATCACTGGACAGCACGTTGACCCCAAGGACGCGGTCATCTGGACCCCTCCGCCCAAGGATAAGCTACGTCACGGTGTGGACGTTACGGACTTGATCGTGTCTCACTGCCAGAAGGGAGATAGTTTGGATGAGATCCACCAGAAACTGATGGAGGACCCCGAACTTAAAGGGATAGCTCCCACAAAGAGGAGATTGACTCATTTGTTGTATAACAGCAGACACCTTAAGACAAAGAGAAGGAGCCATGTTCAGGAGGAAGAGGAGGAGGAGGAAGAGATAGATGATGAGGCTGAATCATGACATCGGCCTTCTTAAAAACCTCATTCTCCTATTTTATTTTTTACTTTTTTTTGCAAGTGCTTTTGATCTACTGACAAGCCAACTGGCTGATTTGATTTGCTCAGACAATAGATTACAATTGGTTATAAGATTACACATTACATTATAAATACATACAGGGTATATAAATGAACAGTTTCTGGTCGTAACCCGACATGCAGTGAACAGTTACACTTCTACCATCAATATAATAGAAACTTTTGCTCAAATTGCCTTCCTAGGAATGATATGGTTCCTAGGATATCATGCGAAGTGAAGTGTGTTGTGATATTGAGCTGCTGTAAAATCAGAAATTATCATTTAAATGTGTAACATGTTTTTGAAGTTCACAGGTGGTGGTTTAGATTGGTGAAAGTGTTTCATGTTGTGAAGCAACTGAATCACAACTGTCATAACACTAAATTTTTACAATTTCCAAAAGTTTCTTGCTACAAAAAAAGTAATTCTTAGCAATCCCCGAAAGTTTCATGCAGTCGTGAATTTTTAAAAATGTACAGTTCACTATTGAGGCCATCCTTACATTCTGCCAAGATTATGATCAGGAAACAATGTGATACAAATCATCTCAAATAAAAGAAAGAACTGAGATATCTGTAATCATTGTGAAGTCGCTTGTAAATCAGTGAACAAAATAATGTTATTGAAATCAATCTTCCTATTACATGTACATGAATGGAATGACAGCCAATTATCAACAGCAAATTGTATTCCAAATTTCTAACATCTACAAAATGTTTAACATTTTTATACTCTTTCCAATCAAGATGAAGCAATTAAAAAAAAAGTGAAACAAAATATTGTTTTGATTACATTTAGATTAAAAATGATGACCATGTTATATGCAGGTGTCATAGTCAAGTAGTCTAAGCTTCTGACTGGAGATTAAAGGTCGTGGGTTCGAACCCCAGGGTAGCGCTAGTATACAAATGATGCATGCGCTTGAGTTCATTCTATGATCTGTCTGCACTCGAGTTGAGGCTGTGTGTATCTATCGCACAAAGCTGTTAGGCTGAGTGCGATAGATACACACACCATCAACGAGGGCGGATAGATCGTATAATGAACGAATGAAAACATGCATCATTTTTTTATACAACGAAACTCCTAGATCCTTGTTATTGTTATGTCAACAAAAATTATTCATGATTGTTTTGTGACAGTATGGCTGACAAATAAATCTGTTCAAGAATAGGCCCATGCACACACTGTATTAAGCGCTCTTACCTCTACGCGCACTACTGCGCATCATGTACATGCAGTAAAAAAAACGTGTGATAGTATGGAAACTATTGCACGCTTTTTCATGGAAAAACGTGGAACAGTCTCAGTAAATGAATCGCACATGACCGCGCATGACCAATCATTTGATTAGGATCAGAGAGTGAGTTGTATAATGCCCTTTAGCCAAACGTTATTCTGCATTTGCCACTCTCCACAACTCCACCCATGGGTGTTTAATCAGGACCGGTAGGAAGGAATTCTTAGAATGGTGTGAGCACCAAAACTGGTAGCCTAAGTATAGCCAGGGTAATGCCTTGAGCACCTTTTGTGGTGGATATGATGGCTATACAATATCCAATATTATTATTACTTTCATATGAGAACTTATCCTAATTGTGCACACTTTTAATAATTACTGACTATTACAAATTTGATTGATATACTGCCACATTTAATTTAATTCAATTAAAGTGGGAATGAATGTCATAAACCCCTCTTAGATCTATAATCCCTGTAGAGTTTATTTTTGCATGAATTTCTGATTTCTTGAATGTCAATGAAATATTCTATTAATAAAATATACACTTTTGCAATTTTATGTATTGTCAGTCATTTTTGTTGTATAAATGCATTTGTAAATCACACTGCACGTGCATGCTAGTAAGGAGTATTTAATATTGTAAGATCTCAATACATATTTACTTTTTTTCTCAAAAATAATCCTTTGTTTCTGGAAATGAAATGTATGAAATTCATATATAATCAGATTCTAACATACCTTCAGCAAACACAAATTAAAACGTACATCATAACAAACGGCCTTGTATGTGTGAATTAGAGTGGCATGTGAATGTAAATCAAAAATCTTTGTTTATATTTTTCTTGTCCTGACAAGCCATTTCCAGCACAGTGATGATAAACAATTCAGATTAATTTTAAGACATTTTCTTTTCATGTGAATCCTATCAGAAACATTTTTTTAAAACTTTGAAATAATAGTGTAAAATTCATTCAGGTACTCTTTCATGCGAGTGTTCTTGAACTATAGGTCTGTAATAAGCTGAGAATATCAAATCTTAGAAATACGGTATGCAAACATCCTTTTCTCTTGACGAAGGGAGAGAGGGCAGCACATCCTCTATGCCCCCACCTCCTCATACCCCCCCCCCTGCCCCCTCCCTCCCTCCCATCCACCAAAGGTCTTTTTCACTTGAAGCTCAATGTATTATAAAAATATATATACCAACTCATGATCTCTTTGATCAGAAATATCAATTTAACTAACAGACATTACACTTGCCGCAACTGATTTACCATATTTATTTATTAATTGATTAATTTTCTGTTTGTGTCTATTGGGAGGGGGACACAAATCGCGTTGGCTCCTAACTTCAAGATTTTATATTTAGCAACATTGTTGAATATGACTTACAAGTCACTATATTCTTGGTTAAATTATCTTTTCTTTCCTTTAGAATTTACCAACCGTCAGTCATGGACATCACAATTGTCAGAAGATCCGTAAGTTTGATTTATGTTTTATTTGTCCATTTTCTGTCTCAATAATAATAGTCCCGTACACAAAGTTCTATTTATCCAAAAATTTGAACATCAATTTCTGGAGATTACTCTTTCTGTCTAAAGAGGATCCGAAATATCCATGAAAAATAATCTAATAACAAATTTTCTCTTGAATCAAATACTTTCATGCATTGGATTTTGGAGAAGTTAGGTAATGAACTCAATTTTGGAATAGCATTTCTTGAAGCAACCACTTCCACCTCTTTAGAGATGGGTCAAGATGTTTAATTTTAATTTTTCAAAACTATTGTCTGATAACTTGTCTAATTATTCTAACGGACTTTTGTTACCCAAAACATTACATGACCCAAGGCTAATATAATTCAACAGCTCAGAAATATCAAATACATGAAGACTTTGAAGCACCACAATGTAGAATTCGTGTTTATTTGGGGGGAAGTTTCATTTCATTATATTTTGCAAGACCTATAATATTGCAGCATTTTTTGGAAGCAGATCTGAGCCAGAATACGGAATACAATAGAGCAAGACATACAGGGTCTGGTTAGTGTGGCTCCCCTTTGAAATACTCCCTAAAAGGCGGGACAAAAATGAGACCATTATGAAGTCATGAATTAAATTTGTGAAATATTTGTTCAATCATTGCGCTTTTGGAGTCATTGTTCATCTTGATGCCAACACCATTGGCATGAATCTGTTCTTAATTTCATATTCAATAAGCAAGGCAAGCATCCCTTTCTCCATAAAACATTAGATATTTTAAAGAGATTTAATCCGCGTACTGCATGGAGTGAAAGGGTTAATTTTTTAAACCAAAGCATTTTCAAAATTTCTTGATGTCATCAGGTCACCATGATGTTGAGAAGGTTGCCAGGCGTCCTAGAGATTCCATCTACCCCGTCATCCCTTTGAAGGATGCTCTCAAGATTGTCATGGATCACACCCCAGTACTGCAACCAGAAGTTGTGGATATTAATGGTAAGTGTAGAGAGAGAGAGAGAGAGTAACAGAGAGACAGAGCGAAGGAGACGGAGAGAGAGACAGACAGAGATATAGAGAAAAGTAAGAGAATGTTTGGGGCAGGGGTGAAGAAAGCAACTGGAAAATTAATAAAAATATTAAGACTTGCAGTGAGAAGAAAGTGAGAGTTTGAGAGAAAGGTACAAGACAGAAGTGACAGATATTGAAACAAGGAACAGAATGAAAGGAAAAAAAAACTTTGAATGTGAGGGAGGGAAAGAGATGTAGGGAGATTCAATGGGAGCATGTGGTACACTATACCAGTACTAGTATTCATGAATGAATCATATTTTTGAATACCCTTTACATAGTATGACTTCAAGGATAGACATTTTGATTTGTCCTACTTTGAAATTCAAGTATAATTTCCTAAAAATCACTGATGGTGACACTTAATATACTGTTGCCATTTACTATTTACATTTATTTTAGAAAAAGAAACATGATTAATATACCTGCATTATTAGTCATGATGCTGCCTGTCTTCACTGTTCTGAAGATTGTATAATTATTATAGGAAATAAACAATTGCATGATTTTAGCACTCCATTGAACTGAGCTAATAATCGGCTTTCATTTCATATATATTGCTTTCATCTCTTATAAGTTTTCCATTATGTAAATGTACTCATACTTGATGAATGCAATAAATCAATCAATCATTTTCTCACATAGATGCTTTGGCTAGAATCGTAGCTGAGGAGATCAAGGCTCCCATATCACTGCCTCCATTTAGGAACTCGATCAAAGACGGCTATGCTGTTCTAGGTGAGAATGCTACTACAACATGAATTCCTCATGAATGTGTATTGCATATTAGCAAATATATGGATGAACATTGTATTTATTTCATCCTAAGATTTGCTTATTTTGACATACCTCCATATTTTAATTTGATTATGATTAATGAATTTCAATATTTGTTCTACTTCTAAAATAAAAGTGATCACAATATAATTTCTATCCATTTGTAAATGTTGATATCAATGTGTGTAGATGTTGATGTTTGTAGATGTGGATGTAGGTGTTTGTCGATTTGTAGATGTTTGTAGATATATTGAGCCTTCTATCATGATAAGTGACAATTGGCTTGTAAAACGTATAATAGCAGTGATATGAAGATCCATCTTAATTTACAAATTCAGGTCTGTGTTTACTTTTGCTCCTTTAACATTTAAGAACTTTGTGATAGAATGAAAAAAGGGTACATTTTCAACTTGACCTCTTTCTATCATCTCACTCTGTAATGAATCCAATGTTTCGTCTTAGCTTCTGACGGTCCTGGTGTACGTCAGGTGATGAGTGATGCCATCGCTGGTGATGCACCTGACCTAGAGCTCATCCCAGGTCATGTGATCAGGATCACTACCGGTGCTCCGATCCCCAAGGGTGCAGACGCTGTGGTGCAGGTGGAAGACACGGAACTGGTAGAAGAAGCTGATGATGTAAGTATATGGACCGGAAACAAATTTGTTGTTGCCATGGTAATTTTCTTCTTTTAAAGTCTGTATTTTCTTAGAATCATAGTTTAGGAAACAATTTATAGTATTACAATTAAATCTGGAAAAAATGTCTATATAAATCTAGGTTCAAGACTGTCTGGGGTCTGTTGCAGATGGGCTCTCATGTTTTCTCTTCATGCCTACAAATTTTAAAATGCAACAGGGGCTTTAATTTCCATTTGGAAGGAGGGAGGAGAGGGAAGGGGGGGGGGGGGGAGTCTGTGTCTGTAAACATTAAATAAAATCTACATGTACCTGTAGCCTGTGTGCTATTGTTTCAGATAAAAGAATGGAAAAATTCCTAGAATATATCTTGTTCCTTATAATTCACTCATCTATTGCGCTTTCTGCTCTGTCTATCATTCTCAGGGTCGAAGGGAGGTTTCTATCAAAATCCTGTCTACCCCTACAACAGGCCAAGACATCAGGTAGGTACAACCATAGCATATTGAGAGGCATAGTTGTGACACGTGCTCACGTACATGATCAAAGGTCGATTCAAAGAGCCCCAAATAGTTCCCTCCCATAGAGAATGTCTGTGGGGGGAGCTACTTGGAGCTCCATGAATTGACCTTGATCGCATACATGTAAATGTGTCACAACTGTATCTCTCAATACGCTATGGCTACAACTATCCATCTAGACGTCCCTGTGTAGAATTAATGTGCCAGATCATAGTCGTGATGGGGTGTGCTCTAGTGTAGGTATTATTGACATATCCAAAACTACGCCATAACTTTATGACCATCACTTTTTCTGATGTGCAATATATACCCCGTATGTATTCATCTTTCCTATACTCTACCCCAAATCAAGGTTACATGCTATTACATATCATTAATTGGTACAGAATTGATCCCCTTATCATAAGAATGGCAACAGCCACACAAAACAGTGTAAACTATCCATGTTATCAAGATCAATGGTTTCCCTGCATTCTAGGCCTTTCGGAAATGACATTCATAAGAGGCTATTAGTATGAATCATTGGAGTAGCAATATGGCATAAGTAGCTACATCTACAAATACCAGTTATGAATCCATGATATAGAGATCTATGGTTTCTCAATACTCTAGGCCTATTGGGAGTGACCTGCAGGAAGGGACCATGCTGGTCGGCCCTGGAAGTAAACTCAGTCCACCAGAGCTGGGTCTCCTAGCCTCAGTGGGAATCACAAAGATCAAGTGTTACCGTCGACCAGTGGTCGGTGTCTGCTCAACAGGCAATGAGGCAAGTATAATGTGGAGCACCAGGAGTGTCAAGTCTGACAGACATGAGCGCTATACAATTACCTATTATTAGTAGTATTATTATTTGATAGTTCTTATTTGTCAAGGTTATGTTGTTAGTGTAAGTGGTTTCAGTGATCTTATATATGTTATTTTAGATTGCCTTCAACAAATCAATTTGATCTTTCAGTTTTATGCAAATGTCTTGAATCATGGCCTTTAAAAATGTCAGAGAGGGGGGGGGGGTAGATTTAGGAGGACCACACTAATGTTATAATACCCTTGTCAGGGAGATTATGACCTCTTTTTTTTAGGGGGGGGGGGTATTTTTCTTCTTGATAAATAAGTCTCCCATGCTTGATATTAGCACTGTGGGTGTTATTCACTATTTGGAATCCTGCATACACTTACCTTCATACCCATGTGACTCTCTCTTGAACTTTTGACTGGAATGTAATTTGAGTGCCTTTATATATCATAACCGAATAGTTTACAGAGCCATCATAGAAACCTCCTCCCAGTCACAACTATGATAGTAATAGGATCATTATGCAGACTACGCTTGCTACGGTATGCATCAGTCATGCCCTGTTACATTCATACCCATATTACTTTGTATTAAATGTGTGGGCAATGTAACTTTGAGTGAATGTATCTTGAATGTAATTTGAGTATGATAGTAATAGGATCACAATGCTTACTAAATTGCTTAATGATGCTAGGGAATGCATCAGTCATGCTCTGCTACATTCAAGCCTCTATCACTATTGCTTTGCATTAAATGTGCATGAGTGAAATTTGAGCATAATATCATTTTGAGTGAATGTATATTGAATGTACTTATTTGTACCTCTTGATTGTACAGTTGACAGAGCCTTCAGAGGAGCTTCCTCCAGGTCACATCTATGACAGTAACAGAATCACAATGCTGGCTACCCTGCTAGAGATGAATGTACCTACTGTAGATGTAGGAATTACACCTGATACGTGAGTATTCATATGAACTCTTTAGCATGGTGTGGGTTTAATAATAATACTAATAATAATAATAATAATAGGCATTTATATAGCGCCGTCTATCTAGACAGTTCAATTCCAAGGCACACAAATTAATTATTACCCCGACTTTAGCGTAGCTGCCATTACAGTGCTCTACCTTCGCAAGGAAGAAATTCCTGCCAGGTACCCATTAACCTCACATGGGTCGAGTGTGGCAAATGTCGATAAATGCCTTGCCAGGGGACATAAGTGCCGTGACGGGGATCGTACCATGACCTTTTGAATTTCAAGTCAAGTGCATTAACCACTCGACTACGAGTGTGGGTTTAACCATTTAGGTGGTGGGCTTTAGTCGTAGAAATTTGATTAAAAGCAAGAAGAATGGGACCGTCAAACAAGGGGAGGGTGTAGTAGTGATAGGATCACCATGCTTATTAACTACTCTGCTATGCTAGAGATGACTATGTTTACAGTCGATGAAGGAATTGCACAGATACGTGAGTACTACTGTAGAGTGGGGTAGTAACGGATCTACCATTATTGGGGCCACTGGTCTCACTCGTGGGATGTGAAAGTGTGAAAGAATAAGACCATGAAGTGAAGGAAGAGTGTACAAGTAAAAGGGATCAAATCAAGATGCTACTCTCACTGCTGGGGGGTTTTTCACAAAGATCATAAGTTGAACTTATCTCTAAGTTTGACTTAAAAATTATGGAAAGCCGTTAGCATCTATGAAAATATTTTGTAAAAGTTATTTTAAGAGGCATTAAATGTCGATTCAAATCATTCATATTTTCTCTTATCAAGGAGAGTTCATGTTCTTGATGTGCAATTTATAAAAAGTCTAAAATACTGGAATTTTCGCTTTTGAATATATTTTATTCTAAGGCTACAAATGGCTCTCCATAATTATTAAGTCCAACTTAGAGTTAAGTTCGACTTGGGATCTTTGTGAAACACCCCCCCCCCCCCCTAGAGATGGATGTAAATACTGGTCCATTGGATGTAAGCATTGCACCTGATACTGTCTGTTATGTACAAAGGTCTTTATAGCTAAGTATTCATATGCTTTTTGTTACCATAACAGTAGATTTGACTGCATTAGTCTCTCAGACTAGAGAGCCCATACATTTTTATTCTGGACCATTTGTTCTGAATGTGTTTCATCATTCCTGTCCCTGACATTCCAGCGTCCAAGCAACCAAGGATGTTCTCCTGAAGGCTGCCTCTCAGTCTGACGTGATCGTTACCACTGGAGGAGTGTCCATGGGAGAAAAAGATCTTCTCAAGTATGTCCTCTCTGAAGAACTCAAGGCTACGCTTCACTTTGGACGGATATTCATCAAGCCGGGGTAAGATTTAATACGGTCCGCATTTAAGCCAAAGTGGGGCCATGAACTGAGAATTAAAAATCCTAGTATTTTTTGTATTTTTGTATATACATTGAAACCTGTATATAAAGACAGCTCACAGGAGACAAGAAAATCGTTCTTTATTATTATAATTGTTTAAGTAAATACTTTGGACAATGTTCTTATGAAAGAAGGTATGCATCTGGTTGGTATAGGTGAGGACGGTCTGCGGACTATAGTTATTTGGTTACATTTGCCCAAGGCCTGGCAGTACAGCCGGGTGCACCCAGTGTTCATGAATTTTTGTGTAATTTGCTATTAATTAATTATTTATATTTTTGTTTTTTGTATCATGTGTTATCTGCCAAATAAAATAATTTAAAAAATAATAATAAAAAGTATGAGACCCCACAGATGGTAATTGTTTGTTTGAGGATCTTTTGTACACACAACCCTTGGAGCTTTTGATTAAATGAATTCAGCTGCATTCATTTATATTAATGATAATAATAATAATGGTGGCTTCTTACAATGCACACATGTCCGTCACGTTGTGAAGCTCCTGGCGCTCCAACATTATGACCACTGTCATTTGTCCTTAATCTTATATTTCAAAGTTGTTTGATGCTGGACCTTGGTAATTAAACAAAATGTACCCGACTGCTTTTGTGTAAACTAATGTTATTGTAATGTTTCTATCTTTTAATTAATCTCTGAAGGAAACCTACAACCTTCTGCACATTTGAATATGAGGGTGCCAAGAAGCTCTTCTTCTCGCTCCCAGGTAAGACTTACTTCAGTGTGTGTGACTTTGGGATCTCATTACAACTTGTAGCAGTTGGTGTTTTTGAAGTCAGATTTGATAGATCAAGAAGTTAATACAACCAAACTCTTTCTTATCGCTGTTATTAAATCAAGACTAATCATAAATCTAAAGAAAATGAAAGTGAAAAGCAACATGTTTTATTAACATTATTACTTTCACTAGAATAAACCAGGCTGTTGTAATTGAGAATGAAAGAGAAAATCTAAAAAAGAATTGTTATGCCAGACTGACTTTAATTTCATCCTATTATTATAAGAAATAAAGATGCTTAGCAAAGCTTAGAACATTTGAATAAAATAATTCTTTGGTAGTGAAAAAATCCAGTCCTGTATGATCAATTTGATTTGTATGTATGTATGATTAATTTATGCCATTCTTCAAATCAATACTTAAATTGTCATATTTCATTTAATTTGATATACAATTCTTGTAGGGATGTGGATATCTATATAATTTGATCGGCCCTTCACACATCAATTCAAATAATAACAATATATCTTTTCAACATGAACAAATCTTTGTTCATTATTTGGTATGTGCCCAAGTGAGAGGTTTAAAAACAGACTTCAAATTTGATTTCACACCTTCTTACCAAAATAATGACTAAAAATGTGTTCATTTTTGGAAAGATATTACTGTTTAATGTCTCTTTCCATGCAGGTAATCCTGTATCAGGTATCGTGACATTTAATCACTTTGTCTTACCGTGCCTGAGGAGGATGATGGGATACACCAACCCTCATCTCAAGAGAATCAAATGCCGCGTAAGTCTCTAAGCATATATTTAACCCACATGAAGGAATATAATGCTTTTAGCTTATCCTCTTAGGGACTCTTAATATTAAGAATAACATCTTCCCCATGATCTCAAATAAAGCATCTTTGTCAGTTACAATGTCTTGATTGTTTAACAAGAATGTTGGAAATGTACATTGTTTCCCATTGCTGTAGAATTTTCAAATAGTTCATAAAGATCTCATTTTAAATAAGGACATTTAAAGGTATTACAAAGTTTTGGGAAATTTTGAAAAATGGGTGTATAGTGATTCTTTACAATTGTAATATATTTGGATGTCCCTGTGGATGTATTAAAAACACCAGAAATTTTAGCCCCTAAAACACTTCTGCTTTTGAGAAAAATTGAATATAAAGATTTACCGGTGCTCCCGGTAAATTTTGATAAATTTCAAATAGCTCCTACGGCCGTACAATGGTAGCTGCGACCATGAAAATCTCAGAGTATGTAGTTGTGGTATATAATTTCCGAACAAGAATAGCTAATCAGTCAATTATAGTCAATAAACATTGTTTTATAGCTTAATTAATATCTTGACCTTGAGAGGGAGCTATTCAACATAAAGTGTTTATTATTTACAATTTCATAACTTTAGAGTCGATTTCGACTGCGACAACGATCACTGAATATTGTAGGATTGTATATGCTTCCAATATGTTCATTTGAACCAAATTCATGACCCCATACCAAAACTTTGTATTACCTTTAATGCTAAAATTGACACATGAACTTCAGATTTTTATGATTTTCACACATTGATGTGGAAAAATAAAGTATTCTTCTAAAATTTACCAGGAATGTTACCATCTTTTTTTTACCCATAAAGTAAAACTATAATTTAATGAAAGTTGTCATAGAACACTATCTTCCACCCTGTAATTGTTACCGCAGATGTAACACAGCTTCGTTCCCCTTATCACTCGTGGATTGATGGATTGTCTGCTTCAATAACTCTGTGAGATACCGGTATGCCAGTTAATATTTGTATAAAAAACCAATCTCATTGTCTTTCACTTGTTCTTTCAGGTAATGGCTGACCTAAAGCTTGACCCCCGACCTGAGTTCCAGAGGGCGCATCTGGATTGGCAGTCCGCGGAAGACGGCGTGCCCCTGGCCTCGACGACAGGCAACCAGATCAGCAGTCGTCTGATCAGCATGCTTCAGGCCAACGCCCTTCTGGCGCTGCCATCGCAGAGCGACCAGCAGAAAATGATTCCCAAGGGATCCCTCGTGGAAGCTGTGGTGCTCAGATTATGAGCAGTAGTTAAGTATAAATCGAGATAGAAAGATAGACCCTGTAAACACCATAATAAATCTTTTTTCAATGATAATCTTCAATTCTTGACTGAAAATTGGACAATATGCATTTTCTAAACAAAGGTGCAGTTGGTGTTGATTTCTCCGGCACCGACAATTATTTCATCTGAGATGTGGGGATATGGTTAGGGTTGCCATTGGGTCTGCGGTTAGGTCGAGTGCTAGATATTGGTATATTGTTTGGTACTAGGGTTAAGTTAGGAAGATGGTTAGCGTAAGGATATTAACCGCAAAGCAGTTTTTGCCGGTTCATGTGTTTTGTGACCAGTTGATTATAACAAGATAGAAAGACGGACCCCGTAATCACTATAATGAATCTTTGTGCATTTAAAATCTGTTCATCTTGGTTAGATGTTGGACAAATATGCATACGCTAAACAAAGGTATAGTTTGTGAACGCTCTCAATAGTAGATACATGTACCTAGTGACCTTAAACCAGGACAATAAGGGAAAATCATCGCTATATTTATCCCTAGCACTAGATGCCGGCTGTTCAAAAATGGGAATGACTTCATCGCAGCTTGAATTAAGTTTGAGGCCATTGCGTAAGGGAACAGATACCATTCACTTCATCATATGTAAAAAGCATATACAATATAGAAATAGATTAATTATTGAGAAAGGCTCTTTAGAATGAACCCTGTTGGCTTAAAGAGAGGAATTTTTAATATTTTTGTATAAAGACATTGTGGGCTTCCAATTTTTCCTCTTAATGTGATATTAATTGGACATTGAAAATGTTGAAGTGTGTGTTGGGTCTTAGATAATTATTGAAGTAGATAGATAGCAGAGAGTTGATGCAGTAAGACATGGTTTACGATGTCAAAAGCAAAAGTTAAAGAATTATCGATCAAGTATTGATGAGATCAATATATTTGCAAATTCAGTATTGTTTTAACAGGGAATGTCAATATTGGACATCTGTGTAATTTTGGTTGTGTAGTTATTGAGGTGATTTAAGGCAATGGAATTGTATAACACCAAACAGATTTCAGGCAAGTGATTACAATTCAGAGCATGTAAGGTGTTATACAATATATTCATGTATATGATGCAACTATGAATTACTGCCAAGACAGTACAAGTTTTAGAATTTGAACAACTTTGAGACTTGCAAGAGTTTTTAATTTCGTATGAAAAATATATTTTGGTTTTATACTTTTTCGTTAAAAAGAGTATTTTTTATTGATTTTGACATATTTGTCAGAATTTCAGTACTTTATATGATAATGGTTATCATGCATTATACTCAGCGAAAATATGAACTTAAATGTACTCAGAAAAATATTTTATGATGAAGATATATAACTTGCCATGCATAAAAAAAAATAAAGTATTAAATAGTAGGTGAACACAAAGCTGCTTGTATTGTGATGATAATTGTTACACAAAGAAGCCTACGAATCATGAGAACTATGAAGTCTAAAAGATATGACCCTATTATTATGCCTGATGTTGTTTATGATGCAAAATTTAATATGCTAGCTATTAACTTGCATATTGCAGTCAATCATGAAACGGCAAGATCAAGTTATCAAGATTTTGCCTGAATAATTTCAAATTAATTGTTTTAATTTGTGACTTCTTTATCTATATTTAATGAACAAGGACACATGGCAAACTATTTTTATTTGCAAAAATGTACATGTTTATCAGTGAGAAAAGGATTCTTTAATATAACGGAGCCGTGTTAGCCACACATGGCTTATTCAAATTTGAAATATTAAGAACTCATTGTTCATGTTGAATTATTAGTGGATGATTCTAAATGGTACAATTATTTTGTATATTGTAAACTGTTCCTTATCCTGTCCTTCTTAGCAAATGCCAATAAAAAGGGGTAGAAAAAGATTTGTCCTCTTGAGGCAACATTCCCAATTCTGTTTATATTCTTAATTTTATCCTGTATTTTATTTCATAATACATAAGATAATGTCTTGTTATGTGGACTTTTAAATTCTGTATGTTTAATAATACAACCAAGTTGTGTATAAAATTAAATTTATAGATTTTGCCATTTCTAGGCTATATATCAGTAGTTTAATATATGATATAGATTTTACTTGTTTACGTAAGTTGAAGTGTTTAGTTATAGAACTAGAAGAAAAAATATATAAAGAACATGATATTAGCATGATTTGTAATGTTAAGAGGTTTTCTCTCTGTCTGTTAATTAATGTACCGTCCATGTTTTGCTCCTGAATACCATGACAATGCTTGATAAAGATAAGTAAATACTTCTGTTCTTTTGTCATTCTCCTAACACTGATTAAACAAATATCATTGGATTATTTTCCTTGAAAAGATTTTATTTTAAGTTTTAATCTTAATGACAAGGTCAAAGGCCCTGGAATAATTGAAGTATATAAGGTGACATACCGGTACATGTAGTTAAATTATCATTCAAATGCAGGTATAGAAGTGAAATTGTTCATCTAATTTCATAAATATCTTACATACATGTCATGCATATGGACTCTGACATGACATTCATACTTAAGACTAATGAAAGGAAATATTTCAAAATTCACAATTGTATTCAAGAAGTTAAAAGTGTTTTTGTGGTTTACGTTTGCTTAGATGTATATCCAAGATATATGTATAAAGTGTGCCTTATTACCTATAAGTTCCATCAAAGCGTTTTGTAATTTAGCAGCATATATATCAAATAAATAGAAAGAGTAAATTAGCATGAAGCAATTGATACAATTATAGATTATGATTGCCAGTTATAGATTTTTATTCATCTTTTCAAAGTTTTGAGATTCTTTATCATGAATATATGATGATTCCAGATACATGTACATGTAAACGATATCAGCATGCAATCATATACAAATTTTATTTTGATGAATAATGTATTCTGTTCATATCATTTTCTCTCTATGACGACATGTTCTAGTGTTAAGAATATGGAGATGGCATATGTTTGCTGCACTATCATATGTAGCAAATTAATATCAAAATAAATGATAATGAAATAAAGTGAGACAATTTTATACGTCGTATCAATGTTTAATTTGTTTTTAACTTTGGGTGCAGTCGTATCCATGTATTAAACAACATCTTTGTTTGAGACTATAGATTTCCAGTCAATAGTATTGGGCATTAATTTGATTGCAGCAATTCAAGTTATTTCACTTTACTAAAATGTTAAAAAGACAATAATTCTATGTAATAAATCTATATACAGAACATATAATGGACATTGCTGATAAGAAAACAATTTGTGACAAAATAGAAGTATCACACATATATAATTCCTCAGATGAAAATTATTAACATTAGTTCTACATGTAGGCCTGATAATGTGTTGATCAGAATAGTAATATTTATCTTCCCTTAATTCTCGATCAAAAACCCTCTTTCCTATTATTATTGTTATTCTCCTTTGATATTGATATTTCTTCATGTCTCTTTAAAACCCCCTCTTTTTCTCCTGTTTCTTTATTTGCCTTTTTTCTCCTCTTGGTTTTCTACATGGCAAGAACAATAAAAGCCTTTCTTCTAAAAGAAGGGGGAAAAGAGTTTTAATTCTGAGTGCGGCTATGGATATCTTGATTTATATAATAACACTTACATTTACTAAAATAAAACAACATAATAACCGGATTCTTCTTTTTCAGGTTCATCTACAAATTTTTAGTGGAAAAGTTAAATGATGAATTTAAAAGAACGACATTTTTACATCTTTCGGATGGTGACATTAAAGGTCGGTCCCCAGACGTAAATCATCATATCTGATTGATAAACGTCTGTCAAAAAAAAAAAACACAATTAAACACACACGATCGAGGCCGAGGTCAATGTCAACTACGTCATCGAATTATCGAATTAGGGTATTTCCCAGGCGTCACCTGGATTTACCATTTTTTGTAAGGGGGTTATATTATTATTACGCAATCAAGACACATCAATTACGATAAATTCTTTCATAGCATCTAATTTCTAAAATATAAAACTATTCAGTTAATACAGTGCTTTGTTATAACTATCGATACTAGCATATTTCTATTAACAAAAATATTAATTAATTCAGGCAGCACACCTATTACTTGAATGAAACTGTCCGAGTTAATTTAACCATAGACGTAATACAAATGATTTAACCCCTGCAAGGTACTAGGGTATCAGCATGGTACCACGCGAGCGCTAACTCTTTCCGCCATACTAATGTGCAGAGTGCGGCGACAGCTCATACACGATCGAACACACCGGTCTTTTTGTGAACATAAATCATGTTCAACAGCCTACGAAGAGCTGCATTTGTCACTTGCTCTAGGAGTTTTTCATCAGGTTCAACGAGAAACATGCCCATCAAGGTATGTAGATTTAGATTTAACTTGTCGTCGAATGTTTTTCGTGACAGAGTCAGAGCTTGCTTTCTGTTTCTGTTGCCATTGTGTTGGTTTTTAAATTTGAGGACCATCTTGGGAATTTATTTTAAAAAAATCTTGTGTTTATACATTTTTTGTATCACTGTGAGTGTGGCAATGTGTGGGACGTACAGTGTAGGCCTTCCTGTCAGTTAACAGTTAACTGTTACAACGTACAAGTACTTAAATTAGGCCTCTAGATAGGATTATACCAGCCTAATCTGATAATCCTATCTAAATCTAAAAGGTAAACCAATCTGTCTCACTTCATCATGATCATTGTGTAATTGTTTGGCTGGTTAATACAGGAACATAACACTGTACAGTTAAGTTTCTTATTCAATAATTATTGTAAACCTTATCCTTATCCTGCTGAAAGTCTAAAACTATTTAATAGGGTTGTATACTTTTTTGTTTTTCTGCTCATCATTAGAATGCCAATCCTGGTTCATGCTGAAACTACTTTTGTATAGGCTCTACTCTTCTCCTGTTAAATAATCTGATTTCTCCAATCTCAATCGAATTCTTAACACTGCATAAGTACCGGTATTATGGGGGACCTTGAGCTATATGCCCTTTATATAATGTTTTCAAGGGAGTTGCCTTGTGGACAAAAATTATGACCAACAAATTATCAATAATCCATAATCTCAGGTAATTTTCTATGCCCATTTGAATTTGTTTGGACAAAATGAAAGGGTCCCTAAGCAAGCTAACACTACAGTTTGATAGAGCTACCCTCCTGTCACAGACGTCGGGCAGGTAGATCTATCAAACTAATGTAATTATTGAACACAAATCTTGATTTATAGTTGACTTTAAGGACAACTAAACTTGATGATATAATGCAATACAATCCAACAGTATGACAAGTATACACCTGACGGTGGCCTGTACTGCAACTGAAGAAGAAGAAGAAGAATTCAGTTCAGATTTGAAGGTGCAATGTTGGGTATTGTAAGTTTTTGTAGTGCAACTTTTGTGTCAAGTGATCCTTTCATTTAGAAGTTATAAAGATGTAAAAACTGCATTGCTTTATCAAAAGTAGCCAAACAATATTGAAAGGATTGTGTAAAACACACCCATTGAACATTTTCACCTAGGTATGTAGAGGACATAATAGTTAACAGAGGATCATGCAAAATATTTAAACACGAGAATGGTTACAGAATTTCAGCATAGAAATAACAATTGCTTGCATACCTGGCAAGCTCCTCGCATATATAGTTAAACAGGTGACATTGCTCAATGGTTGTGTTGAAAAAATCCTAACAATTTCTTTTGGCTGGGGTGAATAATTTGGCACAGGCTTCTGGCTTTTTAATATAGGCCCGTTTTGTAAGGTAACCAAATTCATACTTCAGTGCCTCAATAATGTATTTCAATAGAATGCAAATTGCATATATTAAGTGTTCGTTAGGTAGGGCAAGTCATAGTTGTTTGTCCTACCCAAAGCCAACTAATGTATGCAATTTGAATCTTGACCATTTGTAACAGGTGAATGAAATAATTTGTATTGAGGCGCTTCACAAAGGCACATGCATAAATTTGATTACATTACAAAAATGGCCTATTGTGTGAAGTTGGAAGGAATTTACAGTACAGGAAGCCGCGAATGCTGAAGAAATCAAACAGCAAACAGAAATATTGGTATTATTATGCGTCAAGAACCAATGATGATGGAGGTGAAATATCCAATCAGAGAAGAAAGAAATGTGACTGTGTTTCCATTGTTTTAAACTTTCAGGCCGGGGACCCCGTACCGAGCGTAGAGGTGTGTGAGAGTACGCCGGGAGATAAAGTGAATGTTGCAGAGCTCTTCAAGGGAAAGACTGGGGTGCTGTTTGCTGTGCCGGGGGCTTTCACACCAGGATGTTCCAAGGTGAGACGATAAGGTTGTATACCCCGTTCACACTGCTGAACCGATGCGGATCGATCCCAAACTGCTCGATAATCGAGGTCTACTCTGGGTCATATTGATTTACTGTCTGTGTTATTGGCCCCTTCGGTGGTCTCCAGTCAGTTCCAGGATTTGTTAGGGAATAATATTTTTAACATATTCCTATTAAAGCCCCACTGTACTTCTTTAAGCCTCTTGCGCCCTCTATATAGCAAACGATGCCTTATTCGTGCCTGTTATGCCTGTTAGTCCCCCATGATCCCCTTTTTCTTTTGTTAATTAAGAGCTGATTTGATGAGATAACCACCTGTCAGTGACCTTGCAGGGAGGTCTAATCCCCCCCCCCCCCAGGCCAAACTAGTGCAGACGAGCTTTAAAGGTCTTTCATAGGAATCACCGGACACATTTTGTCATTTATGGGGCTTATCAGAGATCAGTACAAAGCCTTTTTTGGGACTACTCCAGGGCAGGTACATGTACATCTGCAAATCTCAATAACTGATGGTCCTTTTCTTCACATTTTTTTTTTTTTAATTGTGACGAATCTTAACATCAGTCACCAAATTTGAACATCCAACAGCTGTCATTTTCCTTGTCAGCAAATGGGATACTACTCCCCATTTCCAATGGTCTGATGACGGCCCTGCTCTGCTCAGGGAGAGTTTGGCATGCATCAACTCCTGATAAATTTAATGTTCAGTGTCAGTTTTGTCGCTGTGACTGGGATATAGGCTTGGCCTGATAATTTACTAAGGCCTATACAGATAAAACAGAATGTCCAAATATTTTAAGTTGAATTTAAAGTCTAGTTTTTCAAAGGAGCTTTGCAAATCTAAATTATTGTGTTATTCTTGACTTAGTGCAAGCTTTAACTCAGCTTGCTTTAACATATTTCAGGACAATATATACCAATATCTGCTGAAGATATCTGTATTTATGACACTTGCATCAACAAGTTCAGAAACTTTGACTTTGGTAGAACCCTGAGAAAATTTTTGCATTATGAAAGGATTTTCCTTATGCAAACTCTTTAGGAATGGGTTGACTGCAAAAGAACCCCCCAAATTTCTCATGTAGTTTTATGACTTAAGAATAGAAAATGTGATAGCATTAGTTAAAGCTTATCTGCGTAATTTACAGGAGGGATTACACCGGCCTGCAAGGTCACTGGACAGGTGGTTATCTCATCAACTCAGCTCTCAGTTAACATAAGAAAAAGAGGATCATGGGGGACCAATGGTCACCGATTAGGCATTGTTTGTAATATAGAGGGCGCAAGTAGCTACCAGTAGTGCAGTGGGCCTTTAAGTTGCAGCCATAGGAACTGCTTTATAAATGTCTTGCACTATGGAGCTGTATTATCTTTTAGTGCACACGACATGCTTTTTATTGTGTACCGTTATGCAAACTTGAATATTTCCACTGGTACAATTATGGTAAAAGCTACATGCATGTAAAGGAACCTATGCTACTTCATGCAAGGTGTACCATCACTTTTCAAGAGATTAACAAATGCTGGTAGCAGAAGGTCTTTGAGGGACTGGTTTTACCATACTCATGTAAGGTTTTAATTTCACTGATCAAAGTGGTTACTTGATTATTTCACACTGTACATTTAGTTTTCCACTCCGATATGCTTTAGCGCACTCCTGACCTACATTCATTCTCTCCTGTCTGCTAGCTCTTGGCTTCTATTGTTCTGTCCCTATTCATTCATCCTCATGCACATTACCTGCTATAGCACCACACACATACACACTCTTCCTTATCTCTTAGCTATTCAACCCAGCACACATGGCACATGGCACTCTATCTTTTACAAGCTTTTCTATTGGTTACCTATTTATTGTCCAATCTTGTGATTGGTTATTATTGTTTGATGGACTGGATGTCAGCCATCTTGGCAGCCATTTTGTGGTTGGAATAAAATCTAATAGTGCAGCTCAAGTCCTCAACCATGTGAGACCACTTTTGTTTTGTGTGGGACTTTACAACTGGTGCCAGCAGTGGTTTTTCTGCACTAAACTGTAATTGCAGCCTTCCTTCATATGTAGAAATTCTTGCAGTGTTTTTAGTGGTGAGTTGCAAAGTGAAATTCTCCCTCCATCTGTATATGAATGTGAATGTTTGAGAGCATGATATCACCCTTCTTCTCACTGATTGACCTCCCTTCATTTTAAGCTGAGGCAGCTAGTGTTTGTGTGTATTCAACCTCCTTCATTAATTACTGAGGTTTCATCTTGACTTTTTGAGCCTTGATTTCTTCCTACATCAGTAATTCCTACATTCATCCTGCATCAGTAAGTGAGATTTCCTTTACCCTTCTTCATACTGGAGCTGTATTTTGGTGAATATTCCTGCATTCATCCTTCATCGGTGACTGAGGTTTTTTTTCTTCACCCTTCATACAGTTCTGTATTTTTCAAGCAACTTATCACATTCAGTCTGCATGTATACCGTAGTCTGCCTTTGGCTGCCGTACATTACAGCATTCTGCCATATCAACCTGCATATTCTACATAGTGTTGGCGTAGCAACATAATCAGTTGCAGAATACACCCTCCTTCCATCATAGCCGCTCGCCACAGATATTTCAACTGTTGAGTTTGCATTTTCTTCATCTGCACTCAGAGTGACCCCCCCCCCCCCTCCTTCACATTGACTCATTCAGTAAGTTTTACTGGGTTGATATCTTGTTGATGATCATATCTGTTGAGTCGATTGCTTATAACTCCTACAGTATGGCATCTTATCGCATGGAATTGCCAGAAGTGTTTACGGGAGAGAACGGCACAGACTTCCGTCAATGGATACGTCGATTTGAAGTTGCTGCACAGGCGTTTTCGGACACTTCTATCAACTTAACCACCCTCCTTCCTGCAAGACTAGCAGGATCAGCCTTCATCGTGTGGGAGAGCTTGTCTGCTTCGGACAAGAAAGATTTCAAGAAGATGAAAGAGAAACTCTCTCAGGTTTTCGGCCAGACACAGTTTATTGACACATTCAAGTCTTGTATTACTGCCCGAACTCGCCAACCAGGTGAGCCTTTAGAAGTGTTTGCATCAGCCATTGCTTCCTTAGTAGAAGAGGCTTTCCCATCTTATGATGACAATGCAAAAGGTGGTGAGAGATTTCGACGATTTGTTGCCGGGGTAGACAAACCGCTTCAAGTTAAGATTCACGAGCTCGGAGGCTTTGATTTTGACGAGGCCTTGAAGATCGCACTTCGTGTAGAAAGAGCACACCAAGCACACGATTTTGGTATAGTAGCAGCTGTAGATGATCGGGTCCAGGACAAGACGCCTGCAGAATCATCAGTCTTACGACTACTACTGCCAAGACTCAACGAGTTAGAAAAGAAGCTGGATAGGATGTCCTTAAAGTTAGAGACAGTTGAAAGGCCTAGCAGATCTCAGCAACGTGGTGGCAGCCCATCAGGACGCTCCCATGAGGGAAGACACATGGAACGTCGTGGGTCTCCGTCACCAAGCCGTGACTACCGAAGACACAGGTCGCCAGAATATGCAACACAGAGATCTCCAGAATATGCAAGACACCGATCTCCAGAATATTCAAGACACAGATCTCCGGAATATGCAAGACGGAGATCTCCAGAATATGCAGGACGCAGATCTCCTGAATATGCAAGACGCATATCTCCAAGCCCTAATCGGAGCTACGCATATCAATCTAGGACTTCACCCTCTAGACGGCCCTATGAATCGTCTAGCAGCCGAAATCAGCAGCATCCTTCCACTGCAGGTTATCAAGTTGACTCCCATAGACAGGCTCCCTATCGTCAAGTTCGATTTGAAGACCAGCAGCAGGGAAACTTCTGGTAGTTGAGGAAGAGGGCCATTCATCAACTACACAAACCAAGGTCCCAATACGAATAGCACCTATTTCGCCAAAGAAATCACCCTACATCCCTATCGTTATCGACAATGTCTATGTATTGGCACTCGTAGATAGTGGATCATTCATATCTCTGTTGAGTGCCAAGTTTTTGTCATCCATTCCAGCATCGCAAAGGAGCCCGTTGGAAAAGTTGACATCCATGGCATCTACTATCACAGGTGGGCTGGTAGACAACATTGGAACAATCGTACCATCTCTGCACTTAGGGAACAAGGCTACACAACACAAGTTCGTTGTTGCACGCAACATCACTCATTCAGTTGTCCTTGGATGGGACTTTATTGACAGCCAGAATGCCTGCATATCGCCAACATCGTTCAACATGCCTGGAAGTGTTATTCCCTTCATCGATCGTCAGCAATACCAAGCCCCGCTGAAATGTAAAGTTTCTCTTGTTGGACAAGCTCGGATTCCCCCAAGCTGCGAAACTCACGTCCAGGGAAGATTGTCGTCGCCACAGTTCGACATCGTACCAAGAGACTATGATGGCTACTTTGAACCTACATTGCAAGATCACATTCCTGTTATCGGTGCCAGATCTCTGTTCAAGCCTCAAGATGGTCTTATTCTAGTACGCCTCATTAATCCCTCTGACGAAGCAGTCGATCTACCTGCAGACACCTGCCTTGGTCAATTCTTCTCCATTACTGGGGATACCGAAGAGGAATACAAGATCATGAGCGTAACTACTGACGCTGATCCACAAGTGACAGACAAGTCACCAGTTGCTGGTGTTCTCCCTTCTTCAGAACTCACGAGGACAGAGTACGAGAAAGCTGAACATCTTCTTCAAACCTACAGTGATATTTTCAGCACGACGTCTCAGGATATTGGTCAGACCGACATTATTCATCACCACATTGACACCACCACAGCTACTCCAATACGACAGAGGGCGTATCGAACTTCACCAGCAATGAGAGTGGAAATTCAGGAGCAAGTGGACGAACTTCTGCAAAGAGGCATCATTGAAGAGAGCTTCAGCCCATGGGCGAGCCCAATCGTCATGGTGAAGAAGAAGGACAACACATACAGATTTTGCGTGGATTACAGAAAACTCAATGCAGTAACTGTTAGAGATTCTCACCCTATTCCACGGCAAGATGATTCAATTGACTCCCTTTCTTCATCAGCATATTTCAGCGTCATGGACTTATCAAGTGGATATTGGCAGGTCAAGCTCGATCCCCAAGATACAGAGAAGACTGCTTTTACCACAGGCACAGGGCTTTACCAGTTCACTGTCATGCCATTCGGACTGGTCAACGCTCCCATGACATTTCAGCGTCTCATGGAAGCCGTTCTACATGGCCTCCACTGGTCTACATGCCTTGTATACCTTGATGACTGCATAGTCATGGGCAAGGACTTCGATGATCATTGCAAGAACCTCCAAGAAGTATTTCAACGATTCAGAGACGCTGGACTCAAACTCAAACCCTCAAAGTGTGGCTTTTTCAAGAAAGAAGTTACGTATCTTGGCCACATAATCAACACCGAAGGAGTGAAACCTGACCCAAACAACGTTGAGAAAGTCAAGTCCTGGCCTCAGCCGAGGACACCGACTGATGTCCGATCCTTCCTTGGCCTGGCATCTTTCTACCGACGTTTTGTGCCAAGTTTCTCTAAGATTGCAACTCCCTTGTCGACCCTTACACAAAAAGGTCAACAGTTTGTATGGACAGCAGAGTGTGAAAATGCTTTTCAACATCTGAAAGAAGCTCTAACCAATCCACCTCTCCTCGCCTATCCAGACTTTGAAAAGGAGTTCATCCTATCTTCGGATGCATCCCTTCATGCAGTTGGTGCTGTCCTCTCACAGACTCAAGATGGTAAAGAACGTGTAATCTCCTACTTCAGCCAAACTCTCAGCGCTACGCAGAAGAAATGGTCTACCTATGATCGAGAGCTCTGGGCAATTGTTACAGCTGTTCGCCATTTTCGTCATTATCTGAGACACCAACACTTCACTATCCTGACAGACCACAAACCTCTTTTGGCTCTCAGGAAGTTCCCAATTCAAGACGATGCAACTGGGAAGAGGACACGATGGATATTGGAACTCAATTCCTACACGTTCAGCCTTATTCACAAGAAAGGACAATCACACAGAAATGCAGATGCATTATCTAGACGCCCGAGTCAAGAGAGCCAAGTCACTCCAAGATTGACGGATCAGCTACTCAAGCACATGGTGACCAATCCACTGTGTAATGCAGTCGAGACTCGTTCATCAAGATCACGACTATCAACAGACGCATCTACTCCCAATGATTCAACGAGGCAGTCTGCACCAAACGTCCTTCATCCTTATCGTGGTGTAATCCTTGACAGTGATGTAGATGTTCAACATGAACAGCAACTAGATCAAGACATCAGTACAGTCATCGAATGCGTCAACAATGGTGAGCGGCCAACCATTCGACAGATCCGTAGACACAACCCCCGAGTTAGACGTCTCTTGTGGCAGTATCCCAAATTCATCCTGCAAGACGGTATACTCTACAGGAAGAAGAAAGACAAGCTTGGTAATCTCTCATTCCAACTTGTCGTACCAAACTCCCTCATTCCAAGGGTACTCCAAGAGTTACACGGTGACCCATCATCCGGACATTTCGGCGCTCATCGCACAATACAGAGAGCAGAGTCAATGTGCTATTGGCCCTTCATGAACAAGGAAATCACTGATTTCTGCAACACATGCACAGCTTGCGAGTCCTTCCGGTTACCAACCCCTAAGCATCAAGCACCCTTACGTCCCATTACCACTACTCGCCCTTTGGAGATGGTTTTTGCCGACATTGCTGAGCTTCCAAGTTCAAGACGAGGATTTCGCTATATACTCGTTGTGACTGATCATTTCAGCAAATATGTCAATATCTTCCCAATGAAAGATCAGACTGCTCCAACCATCGCCAAACATTTGTTCGAAGAATATGTGAAAGAACATGGTATTCCAGAGACTTTGCACACCGACCAAGGTCGACAGTTCGAGTCCAGATTAGTGCAAGAACTATGCAGCAAATTGGGCATCAAAAAGTCTAGATCGACACCCTATCATCCCCAAGGAGCTGGCATAGTCGAACGATGTAATCGCACCATCAAAGATCAACTTGCGAAGTACATTTCTCATCAAGGAGGAGAATGGGACACTCACATCAATCAAGTCCAGTTAGCGTACAACACAAGTACTCACGCCTCAACAGGTTTGACGCCATACTACATCATGCATGGCAGGGAAGCCCGTACACCTGCGAACATCACCTGTTCAACTCCCCCTCCATCGTCATCTGGCAAGACACTCCTCGAATACACAACCAACCTGTCTGAGCGATTGAGAAAAGCATGGGAGTACACCATACAGAATACACGACAGCAACAGCAACAACAGAAACAACAGTATGATGTGAAGAAACGCATTTCAAAGTATGACACAGGTGACTTTGTTTGGTTACATGACCCAACCAACATCAGGAACAAACTTGAACCAAACTGGAAAGGTCCTTTCAGAGTATCTTCCTCATCAGATGATGGACTAAATTATGACATAGTTCATGTCCATGATGAAAAGTTCAAGCGACGGGTCCATCATAATCGTTTGAAACCGCATCGAGCTAGAGCCCCACAAGTGATGTCAACTCCACCATCCCCACCAACCCCACAGCCTACGTCAATACATGGGACTGAGAGGACAACGACACAGTACCCACCAGGTCCCCCAGCAGAAGACGAGACTAGGAGAAAGGTGCAGTCAAATCAACCTACTAGCCATGGACCAGCCTACATCACGTGGTCATCTCGACCACCAGATCGCATCCTCCATCACGAGCAGTCGAACCATGACCGACCATCACGGTCAAGTTTGTCTGTTCGGCAACAAGCCTCAAACCAGCAAACCAGTTCAACAGAACGCATCCTCCATCACCGACAGTCAGACCATGACCAAACATCACGGTCAAGTTTGTCTGTTCGGCAACAAGCATCAAACCAGCCAACCAATTCTAGCCACCAATCCAGGCTAATTGACTCAGCCCCACCTCAGCAACAACCTAGGCCATCCCTGCCGACTACCCAAACCCAACATCAGCTGTCCTCGCCGGTTGGCCAACTTCAACTCAGACCCCAATATCAACTGAGGTCGACGACTCACCAATCCCAACTTTGGCCATCCTCATCAGCTGAGCAACCTAAGCCGTCCTCATCCGCTGACCAACCCCAACATCAGCCGTCCTGATCCGCTGACCAACCCCAACATCAGCCATCCTCATCAGCTGACCAATGCCAACATCAGCCGTCCTCATCCGCTGACCAACCCCAACATCAGCCGTCCTCATCCGCTGACCAACCCCAACCTCAGCCGTCCTCATCCGCACGTTCGAGATCTGGTCGACAGGTTAAAGTACCCGCCAAGTTTCAAGATTACAAACTGTAAAGACTTTCGAGAACTAATGTTTGCAATAGTGATAGATGATTGAAAGACTTGCTGATTTTCACTTTTCGCTGTCATACCTTGCATTCGCCATGGCCCCATTGTTTGTGACAATATGTTATTGATAGAATTCTTGATTTTTGAACGTTTTGGAAGATTTATGATATTTTTGTAGGACTTGTCAGTAAAGATAGGATTAAATTGTCAGTTTTTAATGTTTAGACGGGAAAAAGAAGAAGACAAACTTTCAAACATTTTGTCATGTGTTTTTCCATCAAATTTGTTAATTACACATCAATTGGGTGAACTCATTTTTGCTCCTATTTTTTTATTTTACAGAAAAAAGACTCAGATGTCAAATTTTGGTTGCACATTTTACAATTGTGCTGAGTTTTAAGATAAAAAGAAAAGAAAAGAATGTATGATTCAGACTGTATTGGTCACAGGGTTGACCTGAATTATTTCACGACGATGACTATATAAATGTGTCAAAAGAATTGATGTAATTAGTCAATGTGTGTAAATGTACATGGGTACATTATTTTCTGGACATCATTTTTAGTCATTTGACTTATATTGATGTTTTTAGATATTTGGATTTAAAACAGATTCTTGATACATGAATTCATAAGATGTGTTTTTTCTCATTACATAAATCATTTGTAGTTGAGATTTTATCGGCCATAGACACTGTATTTGTATAATGTCTCCTTAAATCTGAGACAGTTTTGAAAGAGTTATGTCAGAATGCATGCATATTATCTGTGTACATTGTATTTCATTGTTTAATTGGCTAACTTATTTTAAAAGAATTTTTAACAGGGATTCACGAAACAGTGATATTTTTTTCTTTAGGTGAAGACATTGCCATGTATTTTGTTTATAGTTTTTGTTAAAAATTGCCAAATTGGGTATGAAGTATTTGATATTTTGTCATTTGTGACAGAAACAGGAAAAAAGGGAAATTATTTAATGTTTATGTCTACAAATCATCCGACTGGAATTCTCAGGGTGAAAAAGGATAGAACCCATTGAAGTTAGGACGTTGCTTGAAAGATGTTCATTGATGAAAGCATACCATTTTTTTGTATTCGCTATATGTGTGACCTTTCAAGTTAAACAGTTTAATTTTCCTTAATATGAATAGATGCTGTTCCTTAAAAAAAAAGGAAAAAAAAGAGAGAATTGTACAGAAGGAAAACTTCATGATTTGATGCGTTCAGGTATTTCAAGCAAATTTTATGTGACGCATTTTCTTCGGAAACAAATGCATGTTAATACGATGTATCTTTTAAAATGAGGACATTTTTCTGTGAAGATGGTATATTATGTAAGGTTTTAATTTCACTGATCAAAGTGGTTACTTGTTTATTTCACACTGTACATTTAGTTTTCCACTCCGATATGCTTTAGCGCACTCCTGACCTACATTCATTCTCTCCTGTCTGCTAGCTCTTGGCTTCTATTGTTCTGTCCCTATTCATTCATCCTCATGCACATTACCTGCTATAGCACCACACACATACACACTCTTCCTTATCTCTTAGCTATTCAACCCAGCACACATGGCACATGGCACTCTATCTTTTACAAGCTTTTCTATTGGTTACCTATTTATTGTCCAATCTTGTGATTGGTTATTATTGTTTGATGGACTGGATGTCAGCCATCTTGGCAGCCATTTTGTGGTTGGAATAAAATCTAATAGTGCAGCTCAAGTCCTCAACCATGTGAGACCACTTTTGTTTTGTGTGGGACTTTACACTCATTTTCCATAGTAGGCTGTAGTGTTATCGAAACAGTTGCAAAAATTGAAAATGAATTTCAATTTCCAATCAGATATATCTTTATAATCAGACGGGCGATCAGCTTGTAAAAGTCATGGAATTCCTGACTGACCTAAAGGTTTATAATTATGATTGCAGCATGAGCATCGTTTTTGCCAAAAAGTGAAAATTTTCTATCCTCTCCGTTTTCTCATTGTGATAGTCCCAACATGCCCTTAGAATCATTATGATTCCCGTTTGTTCCTAAAAAGGATATTAGGGCAAATATTGCAAATTTCCAAAACAGACCCTTTTTTGAAAAAATGGCAAGGGGTGAGCTCATCGTTTTTGCCAAAAATTGAAAATTTTCAATTCTCTCTGTTTTCTTATTGTGATAGTCCCAACATGCCCTAGAATCATTATGACTCCCCGTTTGTTCCCAAAAAGGATATAAAGGCAAATATGGAAAATTTCCAAAACAGCCCCTTTTTTGAAAAAATGGCAAGCTCATTGTTTTTGTCAAAAAGTGAAAATTTTCAATCCTCTCCGTTTTCTCATCGTGATAGTCCCAACATGTCCTAGAATCATTATGATTCCCGTTTGTTCACAAAAAGGATATTAGGGCAAATATGGAAAATTTCCAAAACAGCCCCTTTTTTGAAAAAATGGCAAGCTCATTGTTTTTGTCAAAAAGTGAAAATTTTCAATCCTCTCCGTTTTCTCATCGTGATAGTCCCAACATGTCCTAGAATCATTATGATTCCCGTTTGTTCACAAAAAGGATATAAGGGCAAATATGGAAAATTTCCAAAACAGCCCCTTTTTTGAAAAAATGGCAAGGGGTTAGCTCATCGATTTTGCCAAAAAGTGAAAATTTTCAATCCTCTCCGTTTTCTCATTGTGATAGTCCCAACATGCCCTCCAATCATTATGACTCCCTGTTTGTTCCCAAAAAGGATATTACGGCAAATATAGGAAATTTCTAAAACAGCCCCTTTTTTGAAAAAATGGCAAGGGATTAGCTCATCGATTTTGCCAAAAAGTGAAAATTTTCAATCCTCTCCGTTTCTCATCGTGATAGTCTCAACATGCCCTACAATCATTATGACTCCCTGTTTGTTCCCAAAAAGGATATTAGGGCAAATATCGGAAATTTCCAAAACAGCCCCTTTTTTGACAAAATGGCAAGGGGTAAGCTCATCGTTATTGCCAAAAAGTGAAAATTTTTCAATCCTCTCCGTTTTCTCATTGTGATAGTCCCAACATGCCCTCCAATCATTATGACTCCCTGTTTGTTCCCAAAAAGGATATTACGGCAAATATCGGAAATTTCCAAAACAGCCCCTTTTTTGAAAAAATGGCAAGGGGTTAGCTCATCGATTTTGCCAAAAAGTGAAAATTTTCAATCCTCTCCGTTTTCTCATTGTGATAGTCCCAACATGCCCTACAATCATTATGACTCCCTGTTTGTTCCCAAAAAGGATAATAGGGCAAATATCGGAAATTTCCAAAACAGCCCCTTTTTTGACAAAATGGCAAGGGGTTAGCTCATCATTTTTGCCAAAAAGTGAAAATTTTCAATCCTCTCCGTTTTCTCATTGTGATAGTCCCAACATGCCCTACAATCATTATGACTCCCTGTTTGTTCCCAAAAAGGATATAAAGGCAAATATCGGAAATTTCCAAAACAGCCCCTTTTTTGAAAAAATGGCAAGGGGTTAGCTCATCGATTTTGCCAAAAAGTGAAAATTTTCAATCCTCTCCGTTTTCTCATTGTGATAGTCCCAACATGCCCTACAATCATTATGACTCCCTGTTTGTTCCCAAAAAGGATATTAGAGCAAATATCGGAAATTTCCAAAACAGCCCCTTTTTTGAAAAAATGGCAAGGGGTTAGCTCATCCATTTTGCCAAAAAGTGAAAATTTTCAATCCTCTCCGTTTTCTCATTGTGATGGTCTCAACATGCCCTAGAATCATTATGACTCCCCGTTTGTTCCCAAAAAGGATAATAGGGCAAATATCGGAAATTTCCAAAACAGCCCCTTTTTTGACAAAATGGCAAGGGGTTAGCTCATCATTTTTGCCAAAAAGTGAAAATTTTCAATCCTCTCCGTTTTCTCATTGTGATAGTCTCAACATGCCCTAGAATCATTATGACTCCCAGTTTGTTCCCAAAAAGGATATTAGGGCAAATATCGGAAATTTCCAAAACAGCCCCTTTTTTGACAAAATGGCAAGGGGTTAGTTAGCTCATTGTTTTTGCCAAAAAGTGAAAATTTTCAATCCGCTCCGTTTTCTCATTGTGATGGTCCCAACATGCCCTTAGAATCATTATGATTCCCGTTTGTTCAATAAAAGGATATTAGGGCAAATATGGAAAATTTCCAAAACAGCCCCTTTTTTGAAAAAATGGCTAGGGGTTAGCTCATCATTTTTGCCAAAAAGTGAAAATTTTCAATCCTCTCCGTTTTCTCATTGTGATGGTCCCAACATGCCCTTAGAATCAATATGATTCCCGTTTGTTCACAAAAAGGATATTAGGGCAAATATCGGAAATTTCCAAAACAGCCCCTTTTTTGACAAAATGGCAAGGGGTTAGCTCATCGTTATTGCCAAAAAGTGAAAATTTTTCAATCCTCTCTGTTAATTCATCGTGATAGTCCCATTATGCCCTAGAATCATAATGACTCCCTGTTTGTTCCCAAAAAGGATATTACGGCAAATATCGGAAATTTCCAAAACAGCCCCTTTTTCGAAAAAATGGCAAGGGGTTAGCTCATTGGTTTTGCCAAAAAGTGAAAATTTTCAATCCTCTCCGTTTTCTCATTGTGATAGTCCCAACATGCCCTAGAATCATTATGACTCCCCGTTTGTTCCCAAAAAGGATATTAGGGCAAATATCGGAAATTTCCAAAACAGCCCCTTTTTTGACAAAATGGCAAGGGGTTATTAACGCTCATTGTTTTTGCCAAAAAGTGAAAATTTTCAATCCTCTCCGTTTTCTCATTGTGATAGTCCCAACATGCCCTACAATCATCATGACTCCCTGTTTGTTCCCAAAAAGGATATTACGGCAAATATAGGAAATTTCTAAAACGCCCCTTTTTTGAAAAAATGGCAAGGGGTTAGCTCATCATTTTTGCCAAAAAGTGAAAATTTTCAATCCTCTTTGTTTATTCATCGTGATAGTCCCATTATGCCCTACAATCATTATGACTCCCTGTTTGTTCCCAAAAAGGATAATAGGGCAAATATCGGAAATTTCCAAAACAGCCCCTTTTTTGACAAGTTAGCTCATTGTTTTTGCCAAAAAGTGAAAATTTTCAATCCTCTCCGTTTTCTCATTGTAATGGTCTCAACATGCCCTAGAATCATTATGACTCCCCGTTTGTTCCCAAAAAGGATAATAGGGCAAATATCGGAAATTTCCAAAACAGCCCCTTTTTTGAAAAAATGGCAAGGTTAGCTCATTGTTTTTGCCAAAAAGTGAAAATTTTCAATCCTCTCCGTTTTCTCATTGTGATAGTCCCAACATGCCCTACAATCATTATGACTCCCTGTTTGTTCCCAAAAAGGATATTACGGCAAATATAGGAAATTTCTAAAACGCCCCTTTTTTGAAAAAATGGCAAGGGGTTAGCTCATCATTTTTGCCAAAAAGTGAAAATTTTCAATCCTCTCCGTTTTCTCATCGTGATAGTCCCATTATGCCCTACAATCATTATGACTCCCTGTTTGTTCCCAAAAAGGATAATAGGGCAAATATCGGAAATTTCCAAAACAGCCCCTTTTTTGACAAAATGGCAAGGGGTTAGCTCATTGTTTTTGCCAAAAAGTGAAAATTTTCAATCCTCTCCGTTTTCTCATTGTGATAGTCCCAACATGCCCTACAATCATCATGACTCCCTGTTTGTTCCCAAAAAGGATATTACGGCAAATATAGGAAATTTCTAAAACGCCCCTTTTTCGAAAAAATTGCAAGGGGTTAGCTCATCATTTTTGCCGAAAAGTGAAAATTTTCAATCCTCTTTGTTAATTCATCGTGATAGTCCCATTATGCCCTACAATCATTATGACTCCCTGTTTGTTCCCAAAAAGGATATTACGGCAAATATCGGAAATTTCCAAAACAGCCCCTTTTTTGAAAAAATGGCAAGGGGTTAGCTCATCGATGCCAAAAAGTAAAAATTTTCAATACTCTCCGTTTTCTCATTGTGATAGTCCCAACATGCCCTAGAATCATTATGACTCCCCGTTTGTTCCCAAAAAGGATATTAGGGCAAATATCGGAAATTTCCAAAACAGCCCCTTTTTTGACAAAATGGCAAGGGGTTAGCTCATTGTTTTTGCCAAAAAGTGAAAATTTTCAATCCTCTCCGTTTTCTCATTGTGATAGTCCCAACATGCCCTACAATCATCATGACTCCCTGTTTGTTCCCAAAAAGGATATTACGGCAAATATAGGAAATTTCTAAAACGGCCCCTTTTTTGAAAAAATGGCAAGGGGTTAGCTCATCGATTTTGCCAAAAAGTGAAAATTTTCACTCCTCTCCGTTTTCTCATTGTAATGGTCTCAACATGCCCTAGAATCATTATGACTCCCCGTTTGTTCCCAAAAAGGATAATAGGGCAAATATCGGAAATTTCCAAAACAGCCCCTTTTTTGACAAAATGGCAAGGGGTTAGCTCATCATTTTTGCCAAAAAGTGAAAATTTTCAATCCTCTCCGTTTTCTCTTTGTGATAGTCCCAACATGCCCTACAATCATTATGACTCCCTGTTTGTTCCCAAAAAGGATATTACGGCAAAAATCGGAAATTTCCAAAACAGCCCCTTTTTTGACAAAATGGCAAGGGGTTAGCTCATTGTTTTTGCCAAAAAGTGAAAATTTTCAATCCTCTCCGTTTTCTCATTGTGATAGTCCCAACATGCCCTCCAATCATTATGACTCCCTGTTTGTTCCCAAAAAGGATATTAGGGCAAATATCGGAAATTTCCAAAACAGCCCCTTTTTTGAAAAAATGGCAAGGGGTTAGCTCATCGATTTTGCCAAAAAGTGAAAATTTTCAATCCTCTCCGTTTTCTCATTGTGATGGTCTCAACATGCCCTAGAATCATTATGACTCCCCGTTTGTTCCCAAAAAGGATATTAGGGCAAATATCGGAAATTTCCAAAACAGCCCCTTTTTTGACAAAATGGCAAGGGGTTAGCTCATTGTTTTTGCCAAAAAGTGAAAATTTTCAATCCTCTCCGTTTTCTCATTGTGATAGTCCCAACATGCCCTCCAATCATTATGACTCCCTGTTTGTTCCCAAAAAGGATATTACGGCAAATATCGGAAATTTCCAAAACAGCCCCTTTTTTGAAAAAATGGCAAGGGGTTAGCTCATCGATTTTGCCAAAAAGTAAAAATTTTCAATACTCTCCGTTTTCTCATTGTGATAGTCCCAACATGCCCTAGAATCATTATGACTCCCCGTTTGTTCCCAAAAAGGATATTAGGGCAAATATCGGAAATTTCCAAAACAGCCCCTTTTTTGACAAAATGGCAAGGGGTTAGCTCATTGTTTTTGCCAAAAAGTGAAAATTTTCAATCCTCTCCGTTTTCTCATTGTGATAGTCCCAACATGCCCTACAATCATCATGACTCCCTGTTTGTTCCCAAAAAGGATATTACGGCAAATATAGGAAATTTCTAAAACGGCCCCTTTTTTGAAAAAATGGCAAGGGGTTAGCTCATCGATTTTGCCAAAAAGTGAAAATTTTCACTCCTCTCTGTTTTCTCATTGTTATGGTCTCAACATGCCCTAGAATCATTATGACTCCCCGTTTGTTCCCAAAAAGGATAATAGGGCAAATATCGGAAATTTCCAAAACAGCCCCTTTTTTGACAAAATGGCAAGGGGTTAGCTCATCATTTTTGCCAAAAAGTGAAAATTTTCAATCCTCTCCGTTTTCTCTTTGTGATAGTCCCAACATGCCCTACAATCATTATGACTCCCTGTTTGTTCCCAAAAAGGATATTACGGCAAATATCGGAAATTTCCAAAACAGCCCCTTTTTTGACAAAATGGCAAGGGGTTAGCTCATTGTTTTTGCCAAAAAGTGAAAGTTTTCAATCCTCTCCGTTTTCTCATTGTGATAGTCCCAACATGCCCTCCAATCATTATGACTCCCTGTTTGTTCCCAAAAAGGATATTAGGGCAAATATCGGAAATTTCCAAAACAGCCCCTTTTTTGAAAAAATGGCAAGGGGTTAGCTCATCCATTTTGCCAAAAAGTGAAAATTTTCAATCCTCTCCGTTTTCTCATTGTGATGGTCTCAAATTGCCCTAGAATCATTATGACTCCCTGTTTGTTCCCAAAAAGGATAATAGGGCAAATATCGAAAATTTTCAAAACAGCCCCTTTTTTGACAAAATGGCAAGGGGTTAGCTCATCATTTTTGCCAAAAAGTGAAAATTTTCAATCCTCTCCGTTTTCTCATTGTGATAGTCCCAACATGCCCTAGAATCATTATGACTCCCCGTTTGTTCCCAAAAAGGATATTAGGACAAATATCGGAAATTTCTAAAACAGCCCCTTTTTTGACAAAATGGCAAGGGGTTAGCTCATTGTTTTTGCCAAAAAGTGAAAATTTTCAATCCTCTCCGTTTTCTCATTGTGATAGTCCCAACATGCCCTCCAATCATTATGACTCCCTGTTTGTTCCCAAAAAGGATATTACGGCAAATATCGGAAATTTCCAAAACAGCCCCTTTTTTGAAAAAATGGCAAGGGGTTAGCTCATCGATTTTGCCAAAAAGTAAAAATTTTCAATACTCTCCGTTTTCTCATTGTGATAGTCCCAACATGCCCTAGAATCATTATGACTCCCCGTTTGTTCCCAAAAAGGATATTAGGGCAAATATCGGAAATTTCCAAAACAACCCCTTTTTTGACAAAATGGCAAGGGGTTAGCTCATCGATTTTGCCAAAAAGTGAAAATTTTCACTCCTCTCCGTTTTCTCATTGTAATGGTCTCAACATGCCCTAGAATCATTATGACTCCCCGTTTGTTCCCAAAAAGGATAATAGGGCAAATATCGGAAATTTCCAAAACAGCCCCTTTTTTGACAAAATGGCAAGGGGTTAGCTCATCATTTTTGCCAAAAAGTGAAAATTTTCAATCCTCTCCGTTTTCTCTTTGTGATAGTCCCAACATGCCCTACAATCATTATGACTCCCTGTTTGTTCCCAAAAAGGATATTACGGCAAATATCGGAAATTTCCAAAACAGCCCCTTTTTTGACAAAATGGCAAGGGGTTAGCTCATTGTTTTTGCCAAAAAGTGAAAATTTTCAATCCTCTCCGTTTTCTCATTGTGATAGTCCCAACATGCCCTACAATCATTATGACTCCCTGTTTGTTCCCAAAAAGGATATTACGGCAAATATAGGAAATTTCTAAAACGCCCCTTTTTTGAAAAAATGGCAAGGGGTTAGCTCATCGATTTTGCCAAAAAGTGAAAATTTTCACTCCTTTCCGTTTCCTCATTGTAATGGTCTCAACATGCCCTAGAATCATTATGACTCCCCGTTTGTTCCCAAAAAGGATAATAGGGCAAATATCGGAAATTTCCAAAACAGCCCCTTTTTTGACAAAATGGCAAGGGGTTAGCTCATCATTTTTGCCAAAAAGTGAAAATTTTCAATCCTCTCCGTTTTCTCTTTGTGATAGTCCCAACATGCCCTAGAATCATTATGACTCCCCGTTTGTTCCCAAAAAGGATAATAGGGCAAATATCGGAAATTTCCAAAACAGCCCCTTTTTTGACAAAATGGCAAGGGGTTAGCTCATCATTTTTGCCAAAAAGTGAAAATTTTCAATCCTCTCCGTTTTCTCTTTGTGATAGTCCCAACATGCCCTACAATCATTATGACTCCCTGTTTGTTCCCAAAAAGGATATTACGGCAAATATCGGAAATTTCCAAAACAGCCCCTTTTTTGACAAAATGGCAAGGGGTTAGCTCATTGTTTTTGCCAAAAAGTGAAAATTTTCAATCCTCTCCGTTTTCTCATTGTGATAGTCCCAACATGCCCTAGAATCATTATGACTCCCCGTTTGTTCCCAAAAAGGATATTAGGGCAAATATCGGAAATTTCCAAAACAGCCCCTTTTTTGACAAAATGGCAAGGGGTTAGCTCATCATTTTTGCCAAAAAGTGAAAATTTTCAATCCTCTCCGTTTTCTCTTTGTGATAGTCCCAACATGCCCTACAATCATTATGACTCCCTGTTTGTTCCCAAAAAGGATATTACGGCAAATATCGGAAATTTCCTAAACAGCCCCTTTTTTGACAAAATGGCAAGGGGTTAGCTCATTGTTTTTGCCAAAAAGTGAAAATTTTCAATCCTCTCCGTTTTCTCATTGTGATAGTCCCAACATGCCCTCCAATCATTATGACTCCCTGTTTGTTCCCAAAAAGGATAATAGGGCAAATATCGAAAATTTTCAAAACAGCCCCTTTTTTGACAAAATGGCAAGGGGTTAGCTCATCCATTTTGCCAAAAAGTGAAAATTTTCAATCCTCTCCGTTTTCTCATTGTGATGGTCTCAAATTGCCCTAGAATCATTATGACTCCCTGTTTGTTCCCAAAAAGGATAATAGGGCAAATATCGAAAATTTTCAAAACAGCCCCTTTTTTGACAAAATGGCAAGGGGTTAGCTCATCATTTTTGCCAAAAATTGAAATTTTCAATCCTCTCCGTTTTCTCATTGTGATAGTCCCAACATGCCCTAGAATCATTATGACTCCCCGTTTGTTCCCAAAAAGGATATTAGGACAAATATCGGAAATTTCTAAAACAGCCCCTTTTTTGACAAAATGGCAAGGGGTTAGCTCATTGTTTTTGCCAAAAAGTGAAAATTTTCAATCCTCTCCGTTTTCTCATTGTGATAGTCCCAACATGCCCTACAATCATTATGACTCCCTGTTTGTTCCCAAAAAGGATATTACGGCAAATATAGGAAATTTCTAAAACGCCCCTTTTTTGAAAAAATGGCAAGGGGTTAGCTCATCGATTTTGCCAAAAAGTGAAAATTTTCACTCCTCTCCGTTTTCTCATTGTGATGGTCTCAACATGCCCTAGAATCATTATGACTCCCCGTTTGTTCCCAAAAAGGATAATAGGGCAAATATCGGAAATTTCCAAAACAGCCCCTTTTTTGACAAAATGGCAAGGGGTTAGCTCATCATTTTTGCCAAAAAGTGAAAATTTTCAATCCTCTCCGTTTTCTCTTTGTGATAGTCCCAACATGCCCTACAATCATTATGACTCCCTGTTTGTTCCCAAAAAGGATATTACGGCAAATATCGGAAATTTTCAAAACAGCCCCTTTTTTGACAAAATGGAAAGGGGTTAGCTCATCATTTTTGCCAAAAAGTGAAAATTTTCAATCCTCTCCGTTTTCTCATTGTGATAGTCCCAACATGCCCTAGAATCATTATGACTCCCCGTTTGTTCCCAAAAAGGATATTAGGACAAATATCGGAAATTTCCAAAACAGCCCCTTTTTTGACAAGTTAGCTCATTGTTTTTGCCAAAAAGTGAAAATTTTCAATCCTCTCCGTTTTCTCATTGTGATGGTCTCAACATGCCCTAGAATCATTATGACTCCCCGTTTGTTCCCAAAAAGGATATTAGGGCAAATATCGGAAATTTCCAAAACAGCCCCTTTTTTGACAAAATGGCAAGGGGTTAGCTCATTGTTTTTGCCAAAAAGTGAAAATTTTCAATCCTCTCCGTTTTCTCTTTGTGATAGTCCCAACATGCCCTCCAATCATTATGACTCCCTGTTTGTTCCCAAAAAGGATATTAGGGCAAATATCGGAAATTTCCAAAACAGCCCCTTTTTTGAAAAAATGGCAAGGGGTTAGCTCATCCATTTTGCCAAAAAGTGAAAATTTTCAATCCTCTCCGTTTTCTCATTGTGATGGTCTCAAATTGCCCTAGAATCATTATGACTCCCTGTTTGTTCCCAAAAAGGATAATAGGGCAAATATCGAAAATTTTCAAAACAGCCCCTTTTTTGACAAAATGGCAAGGGGTTAGCTCATCATTTTTGCCAAAAAGTGAAAATTTTCAATCCTCTCCGTTTTCTCATTGTGATAGTACCAACATGCCCTAGAATCATTATGACTCCCCGTTTGTTCCCAAAAAGGATATTAGGACAAATATCGGAAATTTCCAAAACAGCCCCTTTTTTGACAAGTTAGCTCATTGTTTTTGCCAAAAAGTGAAAATTTTCAATCCTCTCCGTTTTCTCATTGTGATAGTCCCAACATGCCCTACAATCATTATGACTCCCTGTTTGTTCCCAAAAAGGATATTACGGCAAATATAGGAAATTTCTAAAACGGCCCCTTTTTTGAAAAAATGGCAAGGGGTTAGCTCATCGATTTTACCAAAAAGTGAAAATTTTCAATCCTCTCCGTTTTCTCATTGTGATGGTCTCAACATGCCCTAGAATCATTATGACTCCCCGTTTGTTCCCAAAAAGGATATTAGGGCAAATATCGGAAATTTCCAAAACAGCCCCTTTTTTGACAAAATGGCAAGGGGTTAGCTCATTGTTTTTGCCAAAAAGTGAAAATTTTCAATCCTCTCCGTTTTCTCTTTGTGATAGTCCCAACATGCCCTACAATCATTATGACTCCCTGTTTGTTCCCAAAAAGGATATTACGGCAAATATCGGAAATTTTCAAAACAGCCCCTTTTTTGACAAAATGGAAAGGGGTTAGCTCATCATTTTTGCCAAAAAGTGAAAATTTTCAATCCTCTCCGTTTTCTCATTGTGATAGTCCCAACATGCCCTAGAATCATTATGACTCCCCGTTTGTTCCCAAAAAGGATATTAGGACAAATATCGGAAATTTCCAAAACAGCCCCTTTTTTGACAAGTTAGCTCATTGTTTTTGCCAAAAAGTGAAAATTTTCAATCCTCTCCGTTTTCTCATTGTGATGGTCTCAACATGCCCTAGAATCATTATGACTCCCCGTTTGTTCCCAAAAAGGATATTAGGGCAAATATCGGAAATTTCCAAAACAGCCCCTTTTTTGACAAAATGGCAAGGGGTTAGCTCATTGTTTTTGCCAAAAAGTGAAAATTTTCAATCCTCTCCGTTTTCTCTTTGTGATAGTCCCAACATGCCCTACAATCATTATGACTCCCTGTTTGTTCCCAAAAAGGATATTACGGCAAATATCGGAAATTTCCAAAACAGCCCCTTTTTTGACAAAATGGCAAGGGGTTAGCTCATTGTTTTTGCCAAAAAGTGAAAATTTTCAATCCTCTCCGTTTTCTCATTGTGATAGTCCCAACATGCCCTCCAATCATTATGACTCCCTGTTTGTTCCCAAAAAGGATATTAGGGCAAATATCGGAAATTTCCAAAACAGCCCCTTTTTTGAAAAAATGGCAAGGGGTTAGCTCATCCATTTTGCCAAAAAGTGAAAATTTTCAATCCTCTCCGTTTTCTCATTGTGATGGTCTCAAATTGCCCTAGAATCATTATGACTCCCTGTTTGTTCCCAAAAAGGATAATAGGGCAAATATCGAAAATTTTCAAAACAGCCCCTTTTTTGACAAAATGGCAAGGGGTTAGCTCATCATTTTTGCCAAAAAGTGAAAATTTTCAATCCTCTCCGTTTTCTCATTGTGATAGTACCAACATGCCCTAGAATCATTATGACTCCCCGTTTGTTCCCAAAAAGGATATTAGGACAAATATCGGAAATTTCCAAAACAGCCCCTTTTTTGACAAGTTAGCTCATTGTTTTTGCCAAAAAGTGAAAATTTTCAATCCTCTCCGTTTTCTCATTGTGATAGTCCCAACATGCCCTACAATCATTATGACTCCCTGTTTGTTCCCAAAAAGGATATTACGGCAAATATAGGAAATTTCTAAAACGGCCCCTTTTTTGAAAAAATGGCAAGGGGTTAGCTCATCGATTTTACCAAAAAGTGAAAATTTTCAATCCTCTCCGTTTTCTCATTGTGATGGTCTCAACATGCCCTAGAATCATTATGACTCCCCGTTTGTTCCCAAAAAGGATATTAGGGCAAATATCGGAAATTTCCAAAACAGCCCCTTTTTTGACAAAATGGCAAGGGGTTAGCTCATTGTTTTTGCCAAAAAGTGAAAATTTTCAATCCTCTCCGTTTTCTCATTGTGATAGTCCCAACATGCCCTCCAATCATTA
This sequence comes from Strongylocentrotus purpuratus, assembly GCF_000002235.5. NCBI lineage: Eukaryota > Metazoa > Echinodermata > Echinoidea > Camarodonta > Strongylocentrotidae > Strongylocentrotus > Strongylocentrotus purpuratus. The sequence goes on from NW_022145611.1 coordinate 14,588,848, forward strand.
TGACTCCCTGTTTGTTCCCAAAAAGGATATTACGGCAAATATCGGAAATTTCCAAAACAGCCCCTTTTTTGAAAAAATGGCAAGGGGTTAGCTCATCGATTTTGCCAAAAAGTGAAAATTTTCAATACTCTCCGTTTTCTCATTGTGATAGTCCCAACATGCCCTAGAATCATTATGACTCCCCGTTTGTTCCCAAAAAGGATATTAGGGCAAATATCGGAAATTTCCAAAACAACCCCTTTTTTGACAAAATGGCAAGGGGTTAGCTCATCGATTTTGCCAAAAAGTGAAAATTTTCAATCCTCTCCGTTTTCTCATTGTAATGGTCTCAACATGCCCTAGAATCATTATGACTCCCCGTTTGTTCCCAAAAAGGATAATAGGGCAAATATCGGAAATTTCCAAAACAGCCCCTTTTTTGACAAAATGGCAAGGGGTTAGCTCATCATTTTTGCCAAAAAGTGAAAATTTTCAATCCTCTCCGTTTTCTCTTTGTGATAGTCCCAACATGCCCTACAATCATTATGACTCCCTGTTTGTTCCCAAAAAGGATATTACGGCAAATATCGGAAATTTCCAAAACAGCCCCTTTTTTGACAAAATGGCAAGGGGTTAGCTCATTGTTTTTGCCAAAAAGTGAAAATTTTCAATCCTCTCCGTTTTCTCATTGTGATGGTCTCAAATTGCCCTAGAATCATTATGACTCCCTGTTTGTTCCCAAAAAGGATAATAGGGCAAATATCGAAAATTTCTAAAACAGCCCCTTTTTTTAAAAAATGGCAAGGGGTTAGCTCATCGATTTTACCAAAAAGTGAAAATTTTCAATCCTCTCCGTTTTCTCATTGTGATGGTCTCAACATGCCCTAGAATCATTATGACTCCCCGTTTGTTCCCAAAAAGGATATTAGGGCAAATATCGGAAATTTCCAAAACAGCCCCTTTTTTGACAAAATGGCAAGGGGTTAGCTCATCATTTTTGCCAAAAAGTGAAAATTTTCAATCCTCTCCGTTTTCTCATTGTGATAGTCCCAACATGCCCTACAATCATTATGACTCCCTGTTTGTTCCCAAAAAGGATATTACGGCAAATATCGGAAATTTCCAAAACAGCCCCTTTTTTGACAAAATGGCAAGGGGTTAGCTCATTGTTTTTGCCAAAAAGTGAAAATTTTCAATCCTCTCCGTTTTCTCATTGTGATAGTCCCAACATGCCCTCCAATCATTATGACTCCCTGTTTGTTCCCAAAAAGGATAATAGGGCAAATATCGAAAATTTTCAAAACAGCCCCTTTTTTGACAAAATGGCAAGGGGTTAGCTCATCGATTTTGCCAAAAAGTGAAAATTTTCAATCCTCTCCGTTTTCTCATTGTGATAGTCCCAACATGCCCTAGAATCATTATGACTCCCCGTTTGTTCCCAAAAAGGATAATAGGGCAAATATCGGAAATTTCCAAAACAGCCCCTTTTTTGACAAAATGGCAAGGGGTTAGCTCATCATTTTTGCCAAAAAGTGAAAATTTTCAATCCTCTCCGTTTTCTCTTTGTGATAGTCCCAACATGCCCTACAATCATTATGACTCCCTGTTTGTTCCCAAAAAGGATATTACGGCAAATATCGGAAATTTCCAAAACAGCCCCTTTTTTGACAAAATGGCAAGGGGTTAGCTCATCATTTTTGCCAAAAAGTGAAATTTTCAATCCTCTCCGTTTTCTCATTGTGATAGTCCCAACATGCCCTAGAATCATTATGACTCCCCGTTTGTTCCCAAAAAGGATATTAGGACAAATATCGGAAATTTCTAAAACAGCCCCTTTTTTGACAAAATGGCAAGGGGTTAGCTCATTGTTTTTGCCAAAAAGTGAAAATTTTCAATCCTCTCCGTTTTCTCATTGTGATAGTCCCAACATGCCCTACAATCATTATGACTCCCTGTTTGTTCCCAAAAAGGATATTACGGCAAATATAGGAAATTTCTAAAACAGCCCCTTTTTTGAAAAAATGGCAAGGGGTTAGCTCATCGATTTTGCCAAAAAGTGAAAATTTTCAATCCTCTCCGTTTTCTCATTGTAATGGTCTCAACATGCCCTAGAATCATTATGACTCCCCGTTTGTTCCCAAAAAGGATAATAGGGCAAATATCGGAAATTTCCAAAACAGCCCCTTTTTTGACAAAATGGCAAGGGGTTAGCTCATCATTTTTGCCAAAAAGTGAAAATTTTCAATCCTCTCCGTTTTCTCTTTGTGATAGTCCCAACATGCCCTACAATCATTATGACTCCCTGTTTGTTCCCAAAAAGGATATTACGGCAAATATCGGAAATTTTCAAAACAGCCCCTTTTTTGACAAAATGGCAAGGGGTTAGCTCATCATTTTTGCCAAAAAGTGAAAATTTTCAATCCTCTCCGTTTTCTCATTGTGATAGTCCCAACATGCCCTAGAATCATTATGACTCCCCGTTTGTTCCCAAAAAGGATATTAGGACAAATATCGGAAATTTCCAAAACAGCCCCTTTTTTGACAAGTTAGCTCATTGTTTTTGCCAAAAAGTGAAAATTTTCAATCCTCTCCGTTTTCTCATTGTGATAGTCTCAACATGCCCTAGAATCATTATGACTCCCCGTTTGTTCCCAAAAAGGATATTAGGGCAAATATCGGAAATTTCCAAAACAGCCCCTTTTTTGACAAAATGGCAAGGGGTTAGCTCATTGTTTTTGCCAAAAAGTGAAAATTTTCAATCCTCTCCGTTTTCTCATTGTGATAGTCCCAACATGCCCTAGAATCATTATGACTCCCTGTTTGTTCCCAAAAAGGATATTAGGGCAAATATCGGAAATTTCCAAAACAGCCCCTTTTTTGACAAAATGGCAAGGGGTTAGCTCATTGTTTTTGCCAAAAAGTGAAAATTTTCAATCCTCTCCGTTTTCTCATTGTGATAGTCCCAACATGCCCTCCAATCATTATGACTCCCTGTTTGTTCCCAAAAAGGATATTAGGGCAAATATCGGAAATTTCCAAAACAGCCCCTTTTTTGAAAAAATGGCAAGGGGTTAGCTCATCCATTTTGCCAAAAAGTGAAAATTTTCAATCCTCTCCGTTTTCTCATTGTGATAGTCTCAAATGCCCTAGAATCATTATGACTCCCCGTTTGTTCCCAAAAAGGATATTAGGACAAATATCGGAAATTTCCAAAACAGCCCCTTTTTTGACAAGTTAGCTCATTGTTTTTGCCAAAAAGTGAAAATTTTCAATCCTCTCCGTTTTCTCATTGTGATAGTCCCAACATGCCCTAGAATCATTATGACTCCCCGTTTGTTCCCAAAAAGGATATTAGGGCAAATATCGGAAATTTCCAAAACAGCCCCTTTTTTGACAAAATGGCAAGGGGTTAGCTCATTGTTTTTGCCAAAAAGTGAAAATTTTCAATCCTCTCCGTTTTCTCATTGTGATAGTCCCAACATGCCCTCCAATCATTATGACTCCCTGTTTGTTCCCAAAAAGGATATTAGGGCAAATATCGGAAATTTCCAAAACAGCCCCTTTTTTGAAAAAATGGCAAGGGGTTAGCTCATCGATTTTGCCAAAAAGTGAAAATTTTCAATCCTCTCCGTTTTCTCATTGTGATGGTCTCAACATGCCCTAGAATCATTATGACTCCCCGTTTGTTCCCAAAAAGGATAATAGGGCAAATATCGGAAATTTCCAAAACAGCCCCTTTTTTGACAAAATGGCAAGGGGTTAGCTCATCATTTTTGCCAAAAAGTGAAAATTTTCAATCCTCTCCGTTTTCTCATTGTGATAGTCCCAACATGCCCTAGAATCATTATGACTCCCTGTTTGTTCCCAAAAAGGATATTAGGGCAAATATCGGAAATTTCCAAAACAGCCCCTTTTTTGACAAGTTAGCTCATTGTTTTTGCCAAAAAGTGAAAATTTTCAATCCTCTCCGTTTTCTCATTGTGATAGTCCCAACATGCCCTACAATCATTATGACTCCCTGTTTGTTCCCAAAAAGGATATTACGGCAAATATAGGAAATTTCTAAAACAGCCCCTTTTTTGAAAAAATGGCAAGGGGTTAGCTCATCGATTTTGCCAAAAAGTGAAAATTTTCAATCCTCTCCGTTTTCTCATTGTGATGGTCTCAACATGCCCTAGAATCATTATGACTCCCCGTTTGTTCCCAAAAAGGATATTAGGGCAAATATCGGAAATTTCCAAAACAGCCCCTTTTTTGACAAAATGGCAAGGGGTTAGCTCATTGTTTTTGCCAAAAAGTGAAAATTTTCAATCCTCTCCGTTTTCTCTTTGTGATAGTCCCAACATGCCCTACAATCATTATGACTCCCTGTTTGTTCCCAAAAAGGATATTACGGCAAATATCGGAAATTTTCAAAACAGCCCCTTTTTTGACAAAATGGAAAGGGGTTAGCTCATCATTTTTGCCAAAAAGTGAAAATTTTCAATCCTCTCCGTTTTCTCATTGTGATAGTCCCAACATGCCCTAGAATCATTATGACTCCCCGTTTGTTCCCAAAAAGGATATTAGGACAAATATCGGAAATTTCCAAAACAGCCCCTTTTTTGACAAGTTAGCTCATTGTTTTTGCCAAAAAGTGAAAATTTTCAATCCTCTCCGTTTTCTCATTGTGATGGTCCCAACATGCCCTAGAATCATTATGACTCCCCGTTTGTTCCCAAAAAGGATATTAGGGCAAATATCGGAAATTTCCAAAACAGCCCCTTTTTTGACAAAATGGCAAGGGGTTAGCTCATTGTTTTTGCCAAAAAGTGAAAATTTTCAATCCTCTCCGTTTTCTCTTTGTGATAGTCCCAACATGCCCTACAATCATTATGACTCCCTGTTTGTTCCCAAAAAGGATATTACGGCAAATATCGGAAATTTCCAAAACAGCCCCTTTTTTGACAAAATGGCAAGGGGTTAGCTCATTGTTTTTGCCAAAAAGTGAAAATTTTCAATCCTCTCCGTTTTCTCATTGTGATAGTCCCAACATGCCCTCCAATCATTATGACTCCCTGTTTGTTCCCAAAAAGGATATTAGGGCAAATATCGGAAATTTCCAAAACAGCCCCTTTTTTGAAAAAATGGCAAGGGGTTAGCTCATCCATTTTGCCAAAAAGTGAAAATTTTCAATCCTCTCCGTTTTCTCATTGTGATGGTCTCAAATGCCCTAGAATCATTATGACTCCCTGTTTGTTCCCAAAAAGGATAATAGGGCAAATATCGAAAATTTCCAAAACAGCCCCTTTTTTGACAAAATGGCAAGGGGTTAGCTCATCATTTTTGCCAAAAAGTGAAAATTTTCAATCCTCTCCGTTTTCTCATTGTGATAGTCCCAACATGCCCTAGAATCATTATGACTCCCCGTTTGTTCCCAAAAAGGATATTAGGACAAATATCGGAAATTTCCAAAACAGCCCCTTTTTTGACAAGTTAGCTCATTGTTTTTGCCAAAAAGTGAAAATTTTCAATCCTCTCCGTTTTCTCATTGTGATAGTCCCAACATGCCCTACAATCATTATGACTCCCTGTTTGTTCCCAAAAAGGATATTACGGCAAATATAGGAAATTTCTAAAACGGCCCCTTTTTTGAAAAAATGGCAAGGGGTTAGCTCATCGATTTTGCCAAAAAGTGAAAATTTTCAATCCTCTCCGTTTTCTCATTGTGATGGTCTCAACATGCCCTAGAATCATTATGACTCCCCGTTTGTTCCCAAAAAGGATATTAGGGCAAATATCGGAAATTTCCAAAACAGCCCCTTTTTTGACAAAATGGCAAGGGGTTAGCTCATTGTTTTTGCCAAAAAGTGAAAATTTTCAATCCTCTCCGTTTTCTCATTGTGATAGTCCCAACATGCCCTAGAATCATTATGACTCCCCGTTTGTTCCCAAAAAGGATATTAGGACAAATATCGGAAATTTCCAAAACAGCCCCTTTTTTGACAAGTTAGCTCATTGTTTTTGCCAAAAAGTGAAAATTTTCAATCCTCTCCGTTTTCTCATTGTGATGTCTCAACATGCCCTAGAATCATTATGACTCCCCGTTTGTTCCCAAAAAGGATATTAGGGCAAATATCGGAAATTTCCAAAACAGCCCCTTTTTTGACAAAATGGCAAGGGGTTAGCTCATCCATTTTTGCCAAAAAGTGAAAATTTTCAATCCTCTCCGTTTTCTCATTGTGATGGTCTCAAATGCCCTAGAATCATTATGACTCCCTGTTTGTTCCCAAAAAGGATATTACGGCAAATATCGAAAATTTTCAAAACAGCCCCTTTTTTGACAAAATGGCAAGGGGTTAGCTCATCATTTTTGCCAAAAAGTGAAAATTTTCAATCCTCTCCGTTTTCTCATTGTGATAGTCCCAACATGCCCTAGAATCATTATGACTCCCCGTTTGTTCCCAAAAAGGATATTAGGACAAATATCGGAAATTTCCAAAACAGCCCCTTTTTTGACAAGTTAGCTCATTGTTTTTGCCAAAAAGTGAAAATTTTCAATCCTCTCCGTTTTCTCATTGTGATAGTCCCAACATGCCCTACAATCATTATGACTCCCTGTTTGTTCCCAAAAAGGATATTACGGCAAATATAGGAAATTTCTAAAACAGCCCCTTTTTTGAAAAAATGGCAAGGGGTTAGCTCATCGATTTTGCCAAAAAGTGAAAATTTTCAATCCTCTCCGTTTTCTCATTGTGATGGTCTCAACATGCCCTAGAATCATTATGACTCCCCGTTTGTTCCCAAAAAGGATATTAGGGCAAATATCGGAAATTTCCAAAACAGCCCCTTTTTTGACAAAATGGCAAGGGGTTAGCTCATTGTTTTTGCCAAAAAGTGAAAATTTTCAATCCTCTCCGTTTTCTCATTGTGATAGTCCCAACATGCCCTCCAATCATTATGACTCCCTGTTTGTTCCCAAAAAGGATATTACGGCAAATATCGGAAATTTCCAAAACAGCCCCTTTTTTGAAAAAATGGCAAGGGGTTAGCTCATCGATTTTGCCAAAAAGTGAAAATTTTCAATCCTCTCCGTTTTCTCATTGTGATAGTCCCAACATGCCCTAGAATCATTATGACTCCCCGTTTGTTCCCAAAAAGGATATTAGGGCAAATATCGGAAATTTCCAAAACAGCCCCTTTTTTGACAAAATGGCAAGGGGTTAGCTCATCGATTTTGCCAAAAAGTGAAAATTTTCAATCCTCTCCGTTTTCTCATTGTGATGGTCCCAACATGCCCTAGAATCATTATGACTCCCCGTTTGTTCCCAAAAAGGATAATAGGGCAAATATCGGAAATTTCCAAAACAGCCCCTTTTTTGACAAAATGGCAAGGGGTTAGCTCATCATTTTTGCCAAAAAGTGAAAATTTTCAATCCTCTCCGTTTTCTCTTTGTGATAGTCCCAACATGCCCTACAATCATTATGACTCCCTGTTTGTTCCCAAAAAGGATATTACGGCAAATATCGGAAATTTCCAAAACAGCCCCTTTTTTGACAAAATGGCAAGGGGTTAGCTCATTGTTTTTGCCAAAAAGTGAAAATTTTCAATCCTCTCCGTTTTCTCATTGTGATAGTCCCAACATGCCCTACAATCATTATGACTCCCTGTTTGTTCCCAAAAAGGATATTACGGCAAATATAGGAAATTTCTAAAACAGCCCCTTTTTTGAAAAAATGGCAAGGGGTTAGCTCATCGATTTTGCCAAAAAGTGAAAATTTTCAATCCTCTCCGTTTTCTCATTGTGATGGTCTCAACATGCCCTAGAATCATTATGACTCCCCGTTTGTTCCCAAAAAGGATAATAGGGCAAATATCGGAAATTTCCAAAACAGCCCCTTTTTTGACAAAATGGCAAGGGGTTAGCTCATCATTTTTGCCAAAAAGTGAAAATTTTCAATCCTCTCCGTTTTCTCATTGTGATAGTCCCAACATGCCCTAGAATCATTATGACTCCCCGTTTGTTCCCAAAAAGGATAATAGGGCAAATATCGGAAATTTCCAAAACAGCCCCTTTTTTGACAAAATGGCAAGGGGTTAGCTCATCATTTTTGCCAAAAAGTGAAAATTTTCAATCCTCTCCGTTTTCTCATTGTGATAGTCCCAACATGCCCTACAATCATTATGACTCCCTGTTTGTTCCCAAAAAGGATATTACGGCAAATATCGGAAATTTCCAAAACAGCCCCTTTTTTGACAAAATGGCAAGGGGTTAGCTCATTGTTTTTGCCAAAAAGTGAAAATTTTCAATCCTCTCCGTTTTCTCATTGTGATAGTCCCAACATGCCCTCCAATCATTATGACTCCCTGTTTGTTCCCAAAAAGGATATTAGGGCAAATATCGGAAATTTCCAAAACAGCCCCTTTTTTGAAAAAATGGCAAGGGGTTAGCTCATCCATTTTGCCAAAAAGTGAAAATTTTCAATCCTCTCCGTTTTCTCATTGTGATAGTCTCAAATGCCCTAGAATCATTATGACTCCCTGTTTGTTCCCAAAAAGGATAATAGGGCAAATATCGAAAATTTCCAAAACAGCCCCTTTTTTGAAAAAATGGCAAGGGGTTAGCTCATCGATTTTGCCAAAAAGTGAAAATTTTCAATCCTCTCCGTTTTCTCATTGTGATAGTCCCAACATGCCCTAGAATCATTATGACTCCCCGTTTGTTCCCAAAAAGGATATTAGGGCAAATATCGGAAATTTCCAAAACAGCCCCTTTTTTGACAAAATGGCAAGGGGTTAGCTCATCATTTTTGCCAAAAAGTGAAAATTTTCAATCCTCTCCGTTTTCTCATTGTGATAGTCCCAACATGCCCTACAATCATTATGACTCCCTGTTTGTTCCCAAAAAGGATATTACGGCAAATATCGGAAATTTCCAAAACAGCCCCTTTTTTGACAAAATGGCAAGGGGTTAGCTCATTGTTTTTGCCAAAAAGTGAAAATTTTCAATCCTCTCCGTTTTCTCATTGTGATAGTCCCAACATGCCCTAGAATCATTATGACTCCCTGTTTGTTCCCAAAAAGGATATTAGGGCAAATATCGAAAATTTTCAAAACAGCCCCTTTTTTGACAAAATGGCAAGGGGTTAGCTCATCGATTTTGCCAAAAAGTGAAAATTTTCAATCCTCTCCGTTTTCTCATTGTGATAGTCCCAACATGCCCTAGAATCATTATGACTCCCCGTTTGTTCCCAAAAAGGATATTAGGGCAAATATCGGAAATTTCCAAAACAGCCCCTTTTTTGACAAAATGGCAAGGGGTTAGCTCATCATTTTTGCCAAAAAGTGAAAATTTTCAATCCTCTCCGTTTTCTCATTGTGATAGTCCCAACATGCCCTACAATCATTATGACTCCCTGTTTGTTCCCAAAAAGGATATTAGGGCAAATATCGGAAATTTCCAAAACAGCCCCTTTTTTGACAAAATGGCAAGGGGTTAGCTCATCCATTTTGCCAAAAAGTGAAAATTTTCAATCCTCTCCGTTTTCTCATTGTGATGGTCTCAAATGCCCTAGAATCATTATGACTCCCTGTTTGTTCCCAAAAAGGATAATAGGGCAAATATCGAAAATTTTCAAAACAGCCCCTTTTTTGACAAAATGGCAAGGGGTTAGCTCATCATTTTTGCCAAAAAGTGAAATTTTCAATCCTCTCCGTTTTCTCATTGTGATAGTCCCAACATGCCCTAGAATCATTATGACTCCCCGTTTGTTCCCAAAAAGGATATTAGGACAAATATCGGAAATTTCTAAAACAGCCCCTTTTTTGACAAAATGGCAAGGGGTTAGCTCATCATTTTTGCCAAAAAGTGAAAATTTTCAATCCTCTCCGTTTTCTCATTGTGATAGTCCCAACATGCCCTAGAATCATTATGACTCCCCGTTTGTTCCCAAAAAGGATATTACGGCAAATATAGGAAATTTCTAAAACGCCCCTTTTTTGAAAAAATGGCAAGGGGTTAGCTCATCGATTTTGCCAAAAAGTGAAAATTTTCAATCCTCTCCGTTTTCTCATTGTGATGGTCTCAACATGCCCTAGAATCATTATGACTCCCCGTTTGTTCCCAAAAAGGATAATAGGGCAAATATCGGAAATTTCCAAAACAGCCCCTTTTTTGACAAAATGGCAAGGGGTTAGCTCATCATTTTTGCCAAAAAGTGAAAATTTTCAATCCTCTCCGTTTTCTCTTTGTGATAGTCCCAACATGCCCTACAATCATTATGACTCCCTGTTTGTTCCCAAAAAGGATATTACGGCAAATATCGGAAATTTTCAAAACAGCCCCTTTTTTGACAAAATGGCAAGGGGTTAGCTCATCATTTTTGCCAAAAAGTGAAAATTTTCAATCCTCTCCGTTTTCTCATTGTGATAGTCCCAACATGCCCTAGAATCATTATGACTCCCCGTTTGTTCCCAAAAAGGATATTAGGGCAAATATCGGAAATTTCCAAAACAGCCCCTTTTTTGACAAGTTAGCTCATTGTTTTTGCCAAAAAGTGAAAATTTTCAATCCTCTCCGTTTTCTCATTGTGATGGTCTCAACATGCCCTAGAATCATTATGACTCCCCGTTTGTTCCCAAAAAGGATATTAGGGCAAATATCGGAAATTTCCAAAACAGCCCCTTTTTTGACAAAATGGCAAGGGGTTAGCTCATTGTTTTTGCCAAAAAGTGAAAATTTTCAATCCTCTCCGTTTTCTCATTGTGATAGTCCCAACATGCCCTACAATCATTATGACTCCCTGTTTGTTCCCAAAAAGGATATTACGGCAAATATCGGAAATTTCCAAAACAGCCCCTTTTTTGACAAAATGGCAAGGGGTTAGCTCATTGTTTTTGCCAAAAAGTGAAAATTTTCAATCCTCTCCGTTTTCTCATTGTGATAGTCCCAACATGCCCTACAATCATTATGACTCCCTGTTTGTTCCCAAAAAGGATATTACGGCAAATATAGGAAATTTCCAAAACAGCCCCTTTTTTGAAAAAATGGCAAGGGGTTAGCTCATCGATTTTGCCAAAAAGTGAAAATTTTCAATCCTCTCCGTTTTCTCATTGTGATGGTCTCAACATGCCCTAGAATCATTATGACTCCCCGTTTGTTCCCAAAAAGGATAATAGGGCAAATATCGGAAATTTCCAAAACAGCCCCTTTTTTGACAAAATGGCAAGGGGTTAGCTCATCATTTTTGCCAAAAAGTGAAAATTTTCAATCCTCTCCGTTTTCTCATTGTGATAGTCCCAACATGCCCTACAATCATTATGACTCCCTGTTTGTTCCCAAAAAGGATATTACGGCAAATATAGGAAATTTCTAAAACAGCCCCTTTTTTGAAAAAATGGCAAGGGGTTAGCTCATCGATTTTGCCAAAAAGTGAAAATTTTCAATCCTCTCCGTTTTCTCATTGTGATGGTCTCAACATGCCCTAGAATCATTATGACTCCCCGTTTGTTCCCAAAAAGGATATTAGGGCAAATATCGGAAATTTCCAAAACAGCCCCTTTTTTGACAAAATGGCAAGGGGTTAGCTCATTGTTTTTGCCAAAAAGTGAAAATTTTCAATCCTCTCCGTTTTCTCATTGTGATAGTCCCAACATGCCCTCCAATCATTATGACTCCCTGTTTGTTCCCAAAAAGGATATTACGGCAAATATCGGAAATTTCCAAAACAGCCCCTTTTTTGAAAAAATGGCAAGGGGTTAGCTCATCGATTTTGCCAAAAAGTGAAAATTTTCAATCCTCTCCGTTTTCTCATTGTGATAGTCCCAACATGCCCTAGAATCATTATGACTCCCCGTTTGTTCCCAAAAAGGATATTAGGGCAAATATCGGAAATTTCCAAAACAGCCCCTTTTTTGACAAAATGGCAAGGGGTTAGCTCATCGATTTTGCCAAAAAGTGAAAATTTTCAATCCTCTCCGTTTTCTCATTGTGATGGTCTCAACATGCCCTAGAATCATTATGACTCCCCGTTTGTTCCCAAAAAGGATAATAGGGCAAATATCGGAAATTTCCAAAACAGCCCCTTTTTTGACAAAATGGCAAGGGGTTAGCTCATCATTTTTGCCAAAAAGTGAAAATTTTCAATCCTCTCCGTTTTCTCTTTGTGATAGTCCCAACATGCCCTACAATCATTATGACTCCCTGTTTGTTCCCAAAAAGGATATTACGGCAAATATCGGAAATTTCCAAAACAGCCCCTTTTTTGACAAAATGGCAAGGGGTTAGCTCATTGTTTTTGCCAAAAAGTGAAAATTTTCAATCCTCTCCGTTTTCTCATTGTGATAGTCCCAACATGCCCTACAATCATTATGACTCCCTGTTTGTTCCCAAAAAGGATATTACGGCAAATATAGGAAATTTCTAAAACGCCCCTTTTTTGAAAAAATGGCAAGGGGTTAGCTCATCATTTTTGCCAAAAAGTGAAAATTTTCAATCCTCTCCGTTTTCTCATTGTGATGGTCCCAACATGCCCTAGAATCATTATGACTCCCCGTTTGTTCCCAAAAAGGATAATAGGGCAAATATCGGAAATTTCCAAAACAGCCCCTTTTTTGACAAAATGGCAAGGGGTTAGCTCATTGTTTTTGCCAAAAAGTGAAAATTTTCAATCCTCTCCGTTTTCTCATTGTGATAGTCCCAACATGCCCTCCAATCATTATGACTCCCTGTTTGTTCCCAAAAAGGATATTAGGGCAAATATCGGAAATTTCCAAAACAGCCCCTTTTTTGAAAAAATGGCAAGGGGTTAGCTCATCCATTTTGCCAAAAAGTGAAAATTTTCAATCCTCTCCGTTTTCTCATTGTGATGGTCTCAAATGCCCTAGAATCATTATGACTCCCTGTTTGTTCCCAAAAAGGATAATAGGGCAAATATCGAAAATTTTCAAAACAGCCCCTTTTTTGACAAAATGGCAAGGGGTTAGCTCATCATTTTTGCCAAAAAGTGAAAATTTTCAATCCTCTCCGTTTTCTCATTGTGATAGTCCCAACATGCCCTAGAATCATTATGACTCCCCGTTTGTTCCCAAAAAGGATATTAGGACAAATATCGGAAATTTCCAAAACAGCCCCTTTTTTGACAAGTTAGCTCATTGTTTTTGCCAAAAAGTGAAAATTTTCAATCCTCTCCGTTTTCTCTTTGTGATAGTCCCAACATGCCCTACAATCATTATGACTCCCTGTTTGTTCCCAAAAAGGATATTACGGCAAATATCGGAAATTTCCAAAACAGCCCCTTTTTTGACAAAATGGCAAGGGGTTAGCTCATTGTTTTTGCCAAAAAGTGAAAATTTTCAATCCTCTCCGTTTTCTCATTGTGATAGTCCCAACATGCCCTCCAATCATTATGACTCCCTGTTTGTTCCCAAAAAGGATATTAGGGCAAATATCGGAAATTTCCAAAACAGCCCCTTTTTTGAAAAAATGGCAAGGGGTTAGCTCATCCATTTTGCCAAAAAGTGAAAATTTTCAATCCTCTCCGTTTTCTCATTGTGATGGTCTCAAATTGCCCTAGAATCATTATGACTCCCTGTTTGTTCCCAAAAAGGATAATAGGGCAAATATCGAAAATTTCAAAACAGCCCCTTTTTTGACAAAATGGCAAGGGGTTAGCTCATCATTTTTGCCAAAAAGTGAAATTTTCAATCCTCTCCGTTTTCTCATTGTGATAGTCCCAACATGCCCTAGAATCATTATGACTCCCCGTTTGTTCCCAAAAAGGATATTAGGACAAATATCGGAAATTTCCAAAACAGCCCCTTTTTTGACAAGTTAGCTCATTGTTTTTGCCAAAAAGTGAAAATTTTCAATCCTCTCCGTTTTCTCATTGTGATAGTCCCAACATGCCCTACAATCATTATGACTCCCTGTTTGTTCCCAAAAAGGATATTACGGCAAATATAGGAAATTTCTAAAACGGCCCCTTTTTTGAAAAAATGGCAAGGGGTTAGCTCATCGATTTTACCAAAAAGTGAAAATTTTCAATCCTCTCCGTTTTCTCATTGTGATGGTCTCAACATGCCCTAGAATCATTATGACTCCCCGTTTGTTCCCAAAAAGGATATTAGGGCAAATATCGGAAATTTCCAAAACAGCCCCTTTTTTGACAAAATGGCAAGGGGTTAGCTCATTGTTTTTGCCAAAAAGTGAAAATTTTCAATCCTCTCCGTTTTCTCATTGTGATAGTCCCAACATGCCCTCCAATCATTATGACTCCCTGTTTGTTCCCAAAAAGGATATTAGGGCAAATATCGGAAATTTCCAAAACAGCCCCTTTTTTGAAAAAATGGCAAGGGGTTAGCTCATCGATTTTGCCAAAAAGTAAAAATTTTCAATACTCTCCGTTTTCTCATTGTGATAGTCCCAACATGCCCTAGAATCATTATGACTCCCCGTTTGTTCCCAAAAAGGATATTAGGGCAAATATCGGAAATTTCCAAAACAGCCCCTTTTTTGACAAAATGGCAAGGGGTTAGCTCATCGATTTTGCCAAAAAGTGAAAATTTTCAATCCTCTCCGTTTTCTCATTGTAATGGTCTCAACATGCCCTAGAATCATTATGACTCCCCGTTTGTTCCCAAAAAGGATAATAGGGCAAATATCGGAAATTTCCAAAACAGCCCCTTTTTTGACAAAATGGCAAGGGGTTAGCTCATTGTTTTTGCCAAAAAGTGAAAATTTTCAATCCTCTCCGTTTTCTCATTGTGATAGTCCCAACATGCCCTACAATCATTATGACTCCCTGTTTGTTCCCAAAAAGGATATTACGGCAAATATAGGAAATTTCTAAAACGCCCCTTTTTTGAAAAAATGGCAAGGGGTTAGCTCATCGATTTTGCCAAAAAGTAAAAATTTTCAATCCTCTCCGTTTTCTCATTGTAATGGTCTCAACATGCCCTAGAATCATTATGACTCCCCGTTTGTTCCCAAAAAGGATAATAGGGCAAATATCGGAAATTTCCAAAACAGCCCCTTTTTTGACAAAATGGCAAGGGGTTAGCTCATTGTTTTTGCCAAAAAGTGAAAATTTTCAATCCTCTCCGTTTTCTCATTGTGATAGTCCCAACATGCCCTCCAATCATTATGACTCCCTGTTTGTTCCCAAAAAGGATATTAGGGCAAATATCGGAAATTTCCAAAACAGCCCCTTTTTTGAAAAAATGGCAAGGGGTTAGCTCATCCATTTTGCCAAAAAGTGAAAATTTTCAATCCTCTCCGTTTTCTCATTGTGATGGTCTCAAATTGCCCTAGAATCATTATGACTCCCTGTTTGTTCCCAAAAAGGATAATAGGGCAAATATCGAAAATTTTCAAAACAGCCCCTTTTTTGACAAAATGGCAAGGGGTTAGCTCATCATTTTTGCCAAAAATTGAAATTTTCAATCCTCTCCGTTTTCTCATTGTGATAGTCCCAACATGCCCTAGAATCATTATGACTCCCCGTTTGTTCCCAAAAAGGATAATAGGGCAAATATCGGAAATTTCCAAAACAGCCCCTTTTTTGACAAAATGGCAAGGGGTTAGCTCATCATTTTTGCCAAAAAGTGAAAATTTTCAATCCTCTCCGTTTTCTCTTTGTGATAGTCCCAACATGCCCTACAATCATTATGACTCCCTGTTTGTTCCCAAAAAGGATATTACGGCAAATATCGGAAATTTCCAAAACAGCCCCTTTTTTGACAAAATGGCAAGGGGTTAGCTCATTGTTTTTGCCAAAAAGTGAAAATTTTCAATCCTCTCCGTTTTCTCATTGTGATAGTCCCAACATGCCCTACAATCATTATGACTCCCTGTTTGTTCCCAAAAAGGATATTACGGCAAATATAGGAAATTTCTAAAACGCCCCTTTTTTGAAAAAATGGCAAGGGGTTAGCTCATCATTTTTGCCAAAAAGTGAAAATTTTCAATCCTCTCCGTTTTCTCATTGTAATGGTCCCAACATGCCCTAGAATCATTATGACTCCCCGTTTGTTCCCAAAAAGGATAATAGGGCAAATATCGGAAATTTCCAAAACAGCCCCTTTTTTGACAAAATGGCAAGGGGTTAGCTCATTGTTTTTGCCAAAAAGTGAAAATTTTCAATCCTCTCCGTTTTCTCATTGTGATAGTCCCAACATGCCCTCCAATCATTATGACTCCCTGTTTGTTCCCAAAAAGGATATTAGGGCAAATATCGGAAATTTCCAAAACAGCCCCTTTTTTGAAAAAATGGCAAGGGGTTAGCTCATCCATTTTGCCAAAAAGTGAAAATTTTCAATCCTCTCCGTTTTCTCATTGTGATGGTCTCAAATTGCCCTAGAATCATTATGACTCCCTGTTTGTTCCCAAAAAGGATAATAGGGCAAATATCGAAAATTTCAAAACAGCCCCTTTTTTGACAAAATGGCAAGGGGTTAGCTCATCATTTTTGCCAAAAATTGAAATTTTCAATCCTCTCCGTTTTCTCATTGTGATAGTCCCAACATGCCCTAGAATCATTATGACTCCCCGTTTGTTCCCAAAAAGGATATTAGGACAAATATCGGAAATTTCCAAAACAGCCCCTTTTTTGACAAGTTAGCTCATTGTTTTTGCCAAAAAGTGAAAATTTTCAATCCTCTCCGTTTTCTCTTTGTGATAGTCCCAACATGCCCTACAATCATTATGACTCCCTGTTTGTTCCCAAAAAGGATATTACGGCAAATATCGGAAATTTCCAAAACAGCCCCTTTTTTGACAAAATGGCAAGGGGTTAGCTCATTGTTTTTGCCAAAAAGTGAAAATTTTCAATCCTCTCCGTTTTCTCATTGTGATAGTCCCAACATGCCCTCCAATCATTATGACTCCCTGTTTGTTCCCAAAAAGGATATTAGGGCAAATATCGGAAATTTCCAAAACAGCCCCTTTTTTGAAAAAATGGCAAGGGGTTAGCTCATCCATTTTGCCAAAAAGTGAAAATTTTCAATCCTCTCCGTTTTCTCATTGTGATGGTCTCAAATTGCCCTAGAATCATTATGACTCCCTGTTTGTTCCCAAAAAGGATAATAGGGCAAATATCGAAAATTTTCAAAACAGCCCCTTTTTTGACAAAATGGCAAGGGGTTAGCTCATCATTTTTGCCAAAAATTGAAATTTTCAATCCTCTCCGTTTTCTCATTGTGATAGTCCCAACATGCCCTAGAATCATTATGACTCCCCGTTTGTTCCCAAAAAGGATATTAGGACAAATATCGGAAATTTCCAAAACAGCCCCTTTTTTGACAAGTTAGCTCATTGTTTTTGCCAAAAAGTGAAAATTTTCAATCCTCTCCGTTTTCTCATTGTGATAGTCCCAACATGCCCTACAATCATTATGACTCCCTGTTTGTTCCCAAAAAGGATATTACGGCAAATATAGGAAATTTCTAAAACGGCCCCTTTTTTGAAAAAATGGCAAGGGGTTAGCTCATCGATTTTACCAAAAAGTGAAAATTTTCAATCCTCTCCGTTTTCTCATTGTGATGGTCTCAACATGCCCTAGAATCATTATGACTCCCCGTTTGTTCCCAAAAAGGATATTAGGGCAAATATCGGAAATTTCCAAAACAGCCCCTTTTTTGACAAAATGGCAAGGGGTTAGCTCATTGTTTTTGCCAAAAAGTGAAAATTTTCAATCCTCTCCGTTTTCTCATTGTGATAGTCCCAACATGCCCTCCAATCATTATGACTCCCTGTTTGTTCCCAAAAAGGATATTAGGGCAAATATCGGAAATTTCCAAAACAGCCCCTTTTTTGAAAAAATGGCAAGGGGTTAGCTCATCGATTTTGCCAAAAAGTAAAAATTTTCAATACTCTCTCCGTTTTCTCATTGTGATAGTCCCAACATGCCCTAGAATCATTATGACTCCCCGTTTGTTCCCAAAAAGGATATTAGGGCAAATATCGGAAATTTCCAAAACAGCCCCTTTTTTGACAAAATGGCAAGGGGTTAGCTCATCGATTTTGCCAAAAAGTGAAAATTTTCAATCCTCTCCGTTTTCTCATTGTGATGGTCTCAACATGCCCTAGAATCATTATGACTCCCCGTTTGTTCCCAAAAAGGATAATAGGGCAAATATCGGAAATTTCCAAAACAGCCCCTTTTTTGACAAAATGGCAAGGGGTTAGCTCATTGTTTTTGCCAAAAAGTGAAAATTTTCAATCCTCTCCGTTTTCTCATTGTGATAGTCCCAACATGCCCTACAATCATTATGACTCCCTGTTTGTTCCCAAAAAGGATATTACGGCAAATATAGGAAATTTCTAAAACGCCCCTTTTTTGAAAAAATGGCAAGGGGTTAGCTCATCGATTTTGCCAAAAAGTAAAAATTTTCAATACTCTCTCCGTTTTCTCATTGTAATGGTCTCAACATGCCCTAGAATCATTATGACTCCCCGTTTGTTCCCAAAAAGGATAATAGGGCAAATATCGGAAATTTCCAAAACAGCCCCTTTTTTGACAAAATGGCAAGGGGTTAGCTCATTGTTTTTGCCAAAAAGTGAAAATTTTCAATCCTCTCCGTTTTCTCATTGTGATAGTCCCAACATGCCCTCCAATCATTATGACTCCCTGTTTGTTCCCAAAAAGGATATTAGGGCAAATATCGGAAATTTCCAAAACAGCCCCTTTTTTGAAAAAATGGCAAGGGGTTAGCTCATCCATTTTGCCAAAAAGTGAAAATTTTCAATCCTCTCCGTTTTCTCATTGTGATGGTCTCAAATTGCCCTAGAATCATTATGACTCCCTGTTTGTTCCCAAAAAGGATAATAGGGCAAATATCGAAAATTTTCAAAACAGCCCCTTTTTTGACAAAATGGCAAGGGGTTAGCTCATCATTTTTGCCAAAAATTGAAATTTTCAATCCTCTCCGTTTTCTCATTGTGATAGTCCCAACATGCCCTAGAATCATTATGACTCCCCGTTTGTTCCCAAAAAGGATATTAGGACAAATATCGGAAATTTCTAAAACAGCCCCTTTTTTGACAAAATGGCAAGGGGTTAGCTCATTGTTTTTGCCAAAAAGTGAAAATTTTCAATCCTCTCCGTTTTCTCATTGTGATAGTCCCAACATGCCCTACAATCATTATGACTCCCTGTTTGTTCCCAAAAAGGATATTACGGCAAATATAGGAAATTTCTAAAACGCCCCTTTTTTGAAAAAATGGCAAGGGGTTAGCTCATCGATTTTGCCAAAAAGTGAAAATTTTCACTCCTCTCCGTTTTCTCATTGTAATGGTCTCAACATGCCCTAGAATCATTATGACTCCCCGTTTGTTCCCAAAAAGGATAATAGGGCAAATATCGGAAATTTCCAAAACAGCCCCTTTTTTGACAAAATGGCAAGGGGTTAGCTCATCATTTTTGCCAAAAAGTGAAAATTTTCAATCCTCTCCGTTTTCTCTTTGTGATAGTCCCAACATGCCCTACAATCATTATGACTCCCTGTTTGTTCCCAAAAAGGATATTACGGCAAATATAGGAAATTTCTAAAACGGCCCCTTTTTTGAAAAAATGGCAAGGGGTTAGCTCATCGATTTTACCAAAAAGTGAAAATTTTCAATCCTCTCCGTTTTCTCATTGTGATGGTCTCAACATGCCCTAGAATCATTATGACTCCCCGTTTGTTCCCAAAAAGGATATTAGGGCAAATATCGGAAATTTCCAAAACAGCCCCTTTTTTGACAAAATGGCAAGGGGTTAGCTCATTGTTTTTGCCAAAAAGTGAAAATTTTCAATCCTCTCCGTTTTCTCATTGTGATAGTCCCAACATGCCCTCCAATCATTATGACTCCCTGTTTGTTCCCAAAAAGGATATTACGGCAAATATCGGAAATTTCCAAAACAGCCCCTTTTTTGAAAAAATGGCAAGGGGTTAGCTCATCGATTTTGCCAAAAAGTAAAAATTTTCAATACTCTCCGTTTTCTCATTGTGATAGTCCCAACATGCCCTAGAATCATTATGACTCCCCGTTTGTTCCCAAAAAGGATATTAGGGCAAATATCGGAAATTTCCAAAACAGCCCCTTTTTTGACAAAATGGCAAGGGGTTAGCTCATCGATTTTGCCAAAAAGTGAAAATTTTCAATCCTCTCCGTTTTCTCATTGTAATGGTCTCAACATGCCCTAGAATCATTATGACTCCCCGTTTGTTCCCAAAAAGGATAATAGGGCAAATATCGGAAATTTCCAAAACAGCCCCTTTTTTGACAAAATGGCAAGGGGTTAGCTCATCATTTTTGCCAAAAAGTGAAAATTTTCAATCCTCTCCGTTTTCTCTTTGTGATAGTCCCAACATGCCCTACAATCATTATGACTCCCTGTTTGTTCCCAAAAAGGATATTACGGCAAATATCGGAAATTTCCAAAACAGCCCCTTTTTTGACAAAATGGCAAGGGGTTAGCTCATTGTTTTTGCCAAAAAGTGAAAATTTTCAATCCTCTCCGTTTTCTCATTGTGATAGTCCCAACATGCCCTACAATCATTATGACTCCCTGTTTGTTCCCAAAAAGGATATTACGGCAAATATAGGAAATTTCTAAAACGCCCCTTTTTTGAAAAAATGGCAAGGGGTTAGCTCATCATTTTTGCCAAAAAGTGAAAATTTTCAATCCTCTCCGTTTTCTCATTGTAATGGTCCCAACATGCCCTAGAATCATTATGACTCCCCGTTTGTTCCCAAAAAGGATAATAGGGCAAATATCGGAAATTTCCAAAACAGCCCCTTTTTTGACAAAATGGCAAGGGGTTAGCTCATTGTTTTTGCCAAAAAGTGAAAATTTTCAATCCTCTCCGTTTTCTCATTGTGATAGTCCCAACATGCCCTCCAATCATTATGACTCCCTGTTTGTTCCCAAAAAGGATATTAGGGCAAATATCGGAAATTTCCAAAACAGCCCCTTTTTTGAAAAAATGGCAAGGGGTTAGCTCATCCATTTTGCCAAAAAGTGAAAATTTTCAATCCTCTCCGTTTTCTCATTGTGATGGTCTCAAATTGCCCTAGAATCATTATGACTCCCTGTTTGTTCCCAAAAAGGATAATAGGGCAAATATCGAAAATTTTCAAAACAGCCCCTTTTTTGACAAAATGGCAAGGGGTTAGCTCATCATTTTTGCCAAAAATTGAAATTTTCAATCCTCTCCGTTTTCTCATTGTGATAGTCCCAACATGCCCTAGAATCATTATGACTCCCCGTTTGTTCCCAAAAAGGATATTAGGACAAATATCGGAAATTTCCAAAACAGCCCCTTTTTTGACAAGTTAGCTCATTGTTTTTGCCAAAAAGTGAAAATTTTCAATCCTCTCCGTTTTCTCTTTGTGATAGTCCCAACATGCCCTACAATCATTATGACTCCCTGTTTGTTCCCAAAAAGGATATTACGGCAAATATCGGAAATTTCCAAAACAGCCCCTTTTTTGACAAAATGGCAAGGGGTTAGCTCATTGTTTTTGCCAAAAAGTGAAAATTTTCAATCCTCTCCGTTTTCTCATTGTGATAGTCCCAACATGCCCTCCAATCATTATGACTCCCTGTTTGTTCCCAAAAAGGATATTAGGGCAAATATCGGAAATTTCCAAAACAGCCCCTTTTTTGAAAAAATGGCAAGGGGTTAGCTCATCCATTTTGCCAAAAAGTGAAAATTTTCAATCCTCTCCGTTTTCTCATTGTGATGGTCTCAAATTGCCCTAGAATCATTATGACTCCCTGTTTGTTCCCAAAAAGGATAATAGGGCAAATATCGAAAATTTTCAAAACAGCCCCTTTTTTGACAAAATGGCAAGGGGTTAGCTCATCATTTTTGCCAAAAATTGAAATTTTCAATCCTCTCCGTTTTCTCATTGTGATAGTCCCAACATGCCCTAGAATCATTATGACTCCCCGTTTGTTCCCAAAAAGGATATTAGGACAAATATCGGAAATTTCCAAAACAGCCCCTTTTTTGACAAGTTAGCTCATTGTTTTTGCCAAAAAGTGAAAATTTTCAATCCTCTCCGTTTTCTCATTGTGATAGTCCCAACATGCCCTACAATCATTATGACTCCCTGTTTGTTCCCAAAAAGGATATTACGGCAAATATAGGAAATTTCTAAAACGGCCCCTTTTTTGAAAAAATGGCAAGGGGTTAGCTCATCGATTTTACCAAAAAGTGAAAATTTTCAATCCTCTCCGTTTTCTCATTGTGATGGTCTCAACATGCCCTAGAATCATTATGACTCCCCGTTTGTTCCCAAAAAGGATATTAGGGCAAATATCGGAAATTTCCAAAACAGCCCCTTTTTTGACAAAATGGCAAGGGGTTAGCTCATTGTTTTTGCCAAAAAGTGAAAATTTTCAATCCTCTCCGTTTTCTCATTGTGATAGTCCCAACATGCCCTCCAATCATTATGACTCCCTGTTTGTTCCCAAAAAGGATATTAGGGCAAATATCGGAAATTTCCAAAACAGCCCCTTTTTTGAAAAAATGGCAAGGGGTTAGCTCATCGATTTTGCCAAAAAGTAAAAATTTTCAATACTCTCCGTTTTCTCATTGTGATAGTCCCAACATGCCCTAGAATCATTATGACTCCCCGTTTGTTCCCAAAAAGGATATTAGGGCAAATATCGGAAATTTCCAAAACAGCCCCTTTTTTGACAAAATGGCAAGGGGTTAGCTCATCGATTTTGCCAAAAAGTGAAAATTTTCACTCCTCTCCGTTTTCTCATTGTAATGGTCTCAACATGCCCTAGAATCATTATGACTCCCCGTTTGTTCCCAAAAAGGATAATAGGGCAAATATCGGAAATTTCCAAAACAGCCCCTTTTTTGACAAAATGGCAAGGGGTTAGCTCATTGTTTTTGCCAAAAAGTGAAAATTTTCAATCCTCTCCGTTTTCTCATTGTGATAGTCCCAACATGCCCTACAATCATTATGACTCCCTGTTTGTTCCCAAAAAGGATATTACGGCAAATATAGGAAATTTCTAAAACGCCCCTTTTTTGAAAAAATGGCAAGGGGTTAGCTCATCGATTTTGCCAAAAAGTAAAAATTTTCAATACTCTCCGTTTTCTCATTGTAATGGTCTCAACATGCCCTAGAATCATTATGACTCCCCGTTTGTTCCCAAAAAGGATAATAGGGCAAATATCGGAAATTTCCAAAACAGCCCCTTTTTTGACAAAATGGCAAGGGGTTAGCTCATTGTTTTTGCCAAAAAGTGAAAATTTTCAATCCTCTCCGTTTTCTCATTGTGATAGTCCCAACATGCCCTCCAATCATTATGACTCCCTGTTTGTTCCCAAAAAGGATATTAGGGCAAATATCGGAAATTTCCAAAACAGCCCCTTTTTTGAAAAAATGGCAAGGGGTTAGCTCATCCATTTTGCCAAAAAGTGAAAATTTTCAATCCTCTCCGTTTTCTCATTGTGATGGTCTCAAATTGCCCTAGAATCATTATGACTCCCTGTTTGTTCCCAAAAAGGATAATAGGGCAAATATCGAAAATTTTCAAAACAGCCCCTTTTTTGACAAAATGGCAAGGGGTTAGCTCATCATTTTTGCCAAAAATTGAAATTTTCAATCCTCTCCGTTTTCTCATTGTGATAGTCCCAACATGCCCTAGAATCATTATGACTCCCCGTTTGTTCCCAAAAAGGATAATAGGGCAAATATCGGAAATTTCCAAAACAGCCCCTTTTTTGACAAAATGGCAAGGGGTTAGCTCATCATTTTTGCCAAAAAGTGAAAATTTTCAATCCTCTCCGTTTTCTCTTTGTGATAGTCCCAACATGCCCTACAATCATTATGACTCCCTGTTTGTTCCCAAAAAGGATATTACGGCAAATATCGGAAATTTCCAAAACAGCCCCTTTTTTGACAAAATGGCAAGGGGTTAGCTCATTGTTTTTGCCAAAAAGTGAAAATTTTCAATCCTCTCCGTTTTCTCATTGTGATAGTCCCAACATGCCCTACAATCATTATGACTCCCTGTTTGTTCCCAAAAAGGATATTACGGCAAATATAGGAAATTTCTAAAACGCCCCTTTTTTGAAAAAATGGCAAGGGGTTAGCTCATCATTTTTGCCAAAAAGTGAAAATTTTCAATCCTCTCCGTTTTCTCATTGTAATGGTCCCAACATGCCCTAGAATCATTATGACTCCCCGTTTGTTCCCAAAAAGGATAATAGGGCAAATATCGGAAATTTCCAAAACAGCCCCTTTTTTGACAAAATGGCAAGGGGTTAGCTCATTGTTTTTGCCAAAAAGTGAAAATTTTCAATCCTCTCCGTTTTCTCATTGTGATAGTCCCAACATGCCCTCCAATCATTATGACTCCCTGTTTGTTCCCAAAAAGGATATTAGGGCAAATATCGGAAATTTCCAAAACAGCCCCTTTTTTGAAAAAATGGCAAGGGGTTAGCTCATCCATTTTGCCAAAAAGTGAAAATTTTCAATCCTCTCCGTTTTCTCATTGTGATGGTCTCAAATTGCCCTAGAATCATTATGACTCCCTGTTTGTTCCCAAAAAGGATAATAGGGCAAATATCGAAAATTTTCAAAACAGCCCCTTTTTTGACAAAATGGCAAGGGGTTAGCTCATCATTTTTGCCAAAAATTGAAATTTTCAATCCTCTCCGTTTTCTCATTGTGATAGTCCCAACATGCCCTAGAATCATTATGACTCCCCGTTTGTTCCCAAAAAGGATATTAGGACAAATATCGGAAATTTCCAAAACAGCCCCTTTTTTGACAAGTTAGCTCATTGTTTTTGCCAAAAAGTGAAAATTTTCAATCCTCTCCGTTTTCTCTTTGTGATAGTCCCAACATGCCCTACAATCATTATGACTCCCTGTTTGTTCCCAAAAAGGATATTACGGCAAATATCGGAAATTTCCAAAACAGCCCCTTTTTTGACAAAATGGCAAGGGGTTAGCTCATTGTTTTTGCCAAAAAGTGAAAATTTTCAATCCTCTCCGTTTTCTCATTGTGATAGTCCCAACATGCCCTCCAATCATTATGACTCCCTGTTTGTTCCCAAAAAGGATATTAGGGCAAATATCGGAAATTTCCAAAACAGCCCCTTTTTTGAAAAAATGGCAAGGGGTTAGCTCATCCATTTTGCCAAAAAGTGAAAATTTTCAATCCTCTCCGTTTTCTCATTGTGATGGTCTCAAATTGCCCTAGAATCATTATGACTCCCTGTTTGTTCCCAAAAAGGATAATAGGGCAAATATCGAAAATTTTCAAAACAGCCCCTTTTTTGACAAAATGGCAAGGGGTTAGCTCATCATTTTTGCCAAAAATTGAAATTTTCAATCCTCTCCGTTTTCTCATTGTGATAGTCCCAACATGCCCTAGAATCATTATGACTCCCCGTTTGTTCCCAAAAAGGATATTAGGACAAATATCGGAAATTTCCAAAACAGCCCCTTTTTTGACAAGTTAGCTCATTGTTTTTGCCAAAAAGTGAAAATTTTCAATCCTCTCCGTTTTCTCATTGTGATAGTCCCAACATGCCCTACAATCATTATGACTCCCTGTTTGTTCCCAAAAAGGATATTACGGCAAATATAGGAAATTTCTAAAACGGCCCCTTTTTTGAAAAAATGGCAAGGGGTTAGCTCATCGATTTTACCAAAAAGTGAAAATTTTCAATCCTCTCCGTTTTCTCATTGTGATGGTCTCAACATGCCCTAGAATCATTATGACTCCCCGTTTGTTCCCAAAAAGGATATTAGGGCAAATATCGGAAATTTCCAAAACAGCCCCTTTTTTGACAAAATGGCAAGGGGTTAGCTCATTGTTTTTGCCAAAAAGTGAAAATTTTCAATCCTCTCCGTTTTCTCATTGTGATAGTCCCAACATGCCCTCCAATCATTATGACTCCCTGTTTGTTCCCAAAAAGGATATTAGGGCAAATATCGGAAATTTCCAAAACAGCCCCTTTTTTGAAAAAATGGCAAGGGGTTAGCTCATCGATTTTGCCAAAAAGTAAAAATTTTCAATACTCTCCGTTTTCTCATTGTGATAGTCCCAACATGCCCTAGAATCATTATGACTCCCCGTTTGTTCCCAAAAAGGATATTAGGGCAAATATCGGAAATTTCCAAAACAGCCCCTTTTTTGACAAAATGGCAAGGGGTTAGCTCATCGATTTTGCCAAAAAGTGAAAATTTTCACTCCTCTCCGTTTTCTCATTGTAATGGTCTCAACATGCCCTAGAATCATTATGACTCCCCGTTTGTTCCCAAAAAGGATAATAGGGCAAATATCGGAAATTTCCAAAACAGCCCCTTTTTTGACAAAATGGCAAGGGGTTAGCTCATTGTTTTTGCCAAAAAGTGAAAATTTTCAATCCTCTCCGTTTTCTCATTGTGATAGTCCCAACATGCCCTACAATCATTATGACTCCCTGTTTGTTCCCAAAAAGGATATTACGGCAAATATAGGAAATTTCTAAAACGCCCCTTTTTTGAAAAAATGGCAAGGGGTTAGCTCATCGATTTTGCCAAAAAGTAAAAATTTTCAATACTCTCCGTTTTCTCATTG
The DNA here is from genome assembly GCF_000002235.5 of Strongylocentrotus purpuratus. Lineage (NCBI taxonomy): Eukaryota > Metazoa > Echinodermata > Echinoidea > Camarodonta > Strongylocentrotidae > Strongylocentrotus > Strongylocentrotus purpuratus. The sequence continues at coordinate 14,615,391 of NW_022145611.1, forward strand.
TAATGGTCTCAACATGCCCTAGAATCATTATGACTCCCCGTTTGTTCCCAAAAAGGATAATAGGGCAAATATCGGAAATTTCCAAAACAGCCCCTTTTTTGACAAAATGGCAAGGGGTTAGCTCATTGTTTTTGCCAAAAAGTGAAAATTTTCAATCCTCTCCGTTTTCTCATTGTGATAGTCCCAACATGCCCTCCAATCATTATGACTCCCTGTTTGTTCCCAAAAAGGATATTAGGGCAAATATCGGAAATTTCCAAAACAGCCCCTTTTTTGAAAAAATGGCAAGGGGTTAGCTCATCCATTTTGCCAAAAAGTGAAAATTTTCAATCCTCTCCGTTTTCTCATTGTGATGGTCTCAAATTGCCCTAGAATCATTATGACTCCCTGTTTGTTCCCAAAAAGGATAATAGGGCAAATATCGAAAATTTTCAAAACAGCCCCTTTTTTGACAAAATGGCAAGGGGTTAGCTCATCATTTTTGCCAAAAATTGAAATTTTCAATCCTCTCCGTTTTCTCATTGTGATAGTCCCAACATGCCCTAGAATCATTATGACTCCCCGTTTGTTCCCAAAAAGGATATTAGGACAAATATCGGAAATTTCTAAAACAGCCCCTTTTTTGACAAAATGGCAAGGGGTTAGCTCATTGTTTTTGCCAAAAAGTGAAAATTTTCAATCCTCTCCGTTTTCTCATTGTGATAGTCCCAACATGCCCTACAATCATTATGACTCCCTGTTTGTTCCCAAAAAGGATATTACGGCAAATATAGGAAATTTCTAAAACGCCCCTTTTTTGAAAAAATGGCAAGGGGTTAGCTCATCGATTTTGCCAAAAAGTGAAAATTTTCACTCCTCTCCGTTTTCTCATTGTAATGGTCTCAACATGCCCTAGAATCATTATGACTCCCCGTTTGTTCCCAAAAAGGATAATAGGGCAAATATCGGAAATTTCCAAAACAGCCCCTTTTTTGACAAAATGGCAAGGGGTTAGCTCATCATTTTTGCCAAAAAGTGAAAATTTTCAATCCTCTCCGTTTTCTCTTTGTGATAGTCCCAACATGCCCTACAATCATTATGACTCCCTGTTTGTTCCCAAAAAGGATATTACGGCAAATATCGGAAATTTCCAAAACAGCCCCTTTTTTGACAAAATGGCAAGGGGTTAGCTCATTGTTTTTGCCAAAAAGTGAAAATTTTCAATCCTCTCCGTTTTCTCATTGTGATAGTCCCAACATGCCCTCCAATCATTATGACTCCCTGTTTGTTCCCAAAAAGGATATTAGGGCAAATATCGGAAATTTCCAAAACAGCCCCTTTTTTGAAAAAATGGCAAGGGGTTAGCTCATCCATTTTGCCAAAAAGTAAAAATTTTCAATACTCTCCGTTTTCTCATTGTGATAGTCCCAACATGCCCTAGAATCATTATGACTCCCCGTTTGTTCCCAAAAAGGATATTAGGGCAAATATCGGAAATTTCCAAAACAGCCCCTTTTTTGACAAAATGGCAAGGGGTTAGCTCATCGATTTTGCCAAAAAGTGAAAATTTTCACTCCTCTCCGTTTTCTCATTGTAATGGTCTCAACATGCCCTAGAATCATTATGACTCCCCGTTTGTTCCCAAAAAGGATATTAGGACAAATATCGGAAATTTCCAAAACAGCCCCTTTTTTGACAAGTTAGCTCATTGTTTTTGCCAAAAAGTGAAAATTTTCAATCCTCTCCGTTTTCTCATTGTGATAGTCCCAACATGCCCTACAATCATTATGACTCCCTGTTTGTTCCCAAAAAGGATATTACGGCAAATATAGGAAATTTCTAAAACGCCCCTTTTTTGAAAAAATGGCAAGGGGTTAGCTCATCATTTTTGCCAAAAAGTGAAAATTTTCAATCCTCTTTGTTTATTCATCGTGATAGTCCCATTATGCCCTACAATCATTATGACTCCCTGTTTGTTCCCAAAAAGGATAATAGGGCAAATATCGGAAATTTCCAAAACAGCCCCTTTTTTGACAAAATGGCAAGGGGTTAGCTCATTGTTTTTGCCAAAAAGTGAAAATTTTCAATCCTCTCCGTTTTCTCATTGTGATAGTCCCAACATGCCCTACAATCATCATGACTCCCTGTTTGTTCCCAAAAAGGATATTACGGCAAATATAGGAAATTTCTAAAACGGCCCCTTTTTTGAAAAAATGGCAAGGGGTTAGCTCATCGATTTTGCCAAAAAGTGAAAATTTTCAATCCTCTCCGTTTTCTCATTGTAATGGTCTCAACATGCCCTAGAATCATTATGACTCCCCGTTTGTTCCCAAAAAGGATAATAGGGCAAATATCGGAAATTTCCAAAACACCCCTTTTTTGACAAAATGGCAAAATGGCTCATCATTTTTGCCAAAAAGTGAAAATTTTCAATCCTCTCCGTTTTCTCTTTGTGATAGTCCCAACATGCCCTACAATCATTATGACTCCCTGTTTGTTCCCAAAAAGGATATTACGGCAAATATCGGAAATTTCCAAAACAGCCCCTTTTTTGACAAAATGGCAAGGGGTTAGCTCATTGTTTTTGCCAAAAAGTGAAAATTTTCAATCCTCTCCGTTTTCTCATTGTGATAGTCCCAACATGCCCTCCAATCATTATGACTCCCTGTTTGTTCCCAAAAAGGATATTAGGGCAAATATCGGAAATTTCCAAAACAGCCCCTTTTTTGAAAAAATGGCAAGGGGTTAGCTCATCCATTTTGCCAAAAAGTGAAAATTTTCAATCCTCTCCGTTTTCTCATTGTGATGGTCTCAAATTGCCCTAGAATCATTATGACTCCCTGTTTGTTCCCAAAAAGGATAATAGGGCAAATATCGAAAATTTTCAAAACAGCCCCTTTTTTGACAAAATGGCAAGGGGTTAGCTCATCATTTTTGCCAAAAAGTGAAAATTTTCAATCCTCTCCGTTTTCTCATTGTGATAGTCCCAACATGCCCTAGAATCATTATGACTCCCCGTTTGTTCCCAAAAAGGATATTAGGACAAATATCGGAAATTTCTAAAACAGCCCCTTTTTTGACAAAATGGCAAGGGGTTAGCTCATTGTTTTTGCCAAAAAGTGAAAATTTTCAATCCTCTCCGTTTTCTCATTGTGATAGTCCCAACATGCCCTACAATCATTATGACTCCCTGTTCCCAAAAAGGATATTACGGCAAATATAGGAAATTTCTAAAACGCCCCTTTTTTGAAAAAATGGCAAGGGGTTAGCTCATCGATTTTGCCAAAAAGTGAAAATTTTCAATCCTCTCCGTTTTCTCATTGTAATGGTCTCAACATGCCCTAGAATCATTATGACTCCCCGTTTGTTCCCAAAAAGGATAATAGGGCAAATATCGGAAATTTCCAAAACACCCCCTTTTTTGACAAAATGGCAAAATGGCTCATCATTTTTGCCAAAAAGTGAAAATTTTCAATCCTCTCCGTTTTCTCTTTGTGATAGTCCCAACATGCCCTACAATCATTATGACTCCCTGTTTGTTCCCAAAAAGGATATTACGGCAAATATCGGAAATTTCCAAAACAGCCCCTTTTTTGACAAGTTAGCTCATTGTTTTTGCCAAAAAGTGAAAATTTTCAATCCTCTCCGTTTTCTCATTGTGATAGTCCCAACATGCCCTACAATCATCATGACTCCCTGTTTGTTCCCAAAAAGGATATTACGGCAAATATAGGAAATTTCTAAAACGGCCCCTTTTTTGAAAAAATGGCAAGGGGTTAGCTCATCGATTTTGCCAAAAAGTGAAAATTTTCAATCCTCTCCGTTTTCTCATTGTAATGGTCTCAACATGCCCTAGAATCATTATGACTCCCCGTTTGTTCCCAAAAAGGATATTAGGGCAAATATCGGAAATTTCCAAAACAGCCCCTTTTTTTACAAAATGGCAAGGGGTTAGCTCATCGATTTTGCCAAAAAGTGAAAATTTTCAATCCTCTCCGTTTTCTCATTGTAATGGTCTCAACATGCCCTAGAATCATTATGACTCCCCGTTTGTTCCCAAAAAGGATAATAGGGCAAATATCGGAAATTTCCAAAACAGCCCCTTTTTTTACAAAATGGCAAGGGGTTAGCTCATCATTTTTGCCAAAAAGTGAAAATTTTCAATCCTCTCCGTTTTCTCTTTGTGATAGTCCCAACATGCCCTACAATCATCATGACTCCCTGTTTGTTCCCAAAAAGGATATTAGGGAAAATATCGGAAATTTCCAAAACAGCCCCTTTTTTGACAAAATGGCAAGGGGTTAGCTCATCGATTTTGCCAAAAAGTGAAAATTTTCAATCCTCTCCGTTTTCTCATTGTGATAGTCCCAACATGCCCTAGAATCATAATGACTCCCTGTTTGTTCCCAAAAAGGATATTAGGGCAAATATCGGAAATTTCCAAAACAGCCCCTTTTTTGAAAAAATGGCAAGGGGTTAGCTCATCATTTTTGCCAAAAAGTGAAAATTTTCAATCCTCTCCGTTTTCTCATTGTGATAGTCCCAACATGCCCTAGAATCATTATGACTCCCCGTTTGTTCCCAAAAAGGATATTAGGGCAAATATCGGAAATTTCCAAAACAGCCCCTTTTTTGAAAAAATGGCAAGGGGTTAGCTCATCCATTTTGCCAAAAAGTGAAAATTTTCAATCCTCTCCGTTTTCTCATTGTGATGGTCTCAACATGCCCTAGAATCATTATGACTCCCTGTTTGTTCCCAAAAAGGATAATAGGGCAAATATCGGAAATTTCCAAAACAGCCCCTTTTTTGACAAAATGGCAAGGGGTTAGCTCATCATTTTTGCCAAAAAGTGAAAATTTTCAATCCTCTCCGTTTTCTCATTGTGATAGTCCCAACATGCCCTAGAATCATTATGACTCCCCGTTTGTTCCCAAAAAGGATATTAGGACAAATATCGGAAATTTCCAAAACAGCCCCTTTTTTGAAAAAATGGCAAGGGGTTAGCTCATCCATTTTGCCAAAAAGTGAAAATTTTCAATCCTCTCCGTTTTCTCATTGTGATGGTCTCAACATGCCTTCCAATCATGATGACTCCCTGTTTGTTCCCAAAAAGGATATTACGGCAAATATAGGAAATTTCTAAAACAGCCCCTTTTTTGAAAAAATGGCAAGGGGTTAGCTCATCGATTTTGCCAAAAAGTGAAAATTTTCAATCCTCTCCGTTTTCTCATTGTGATAGTCCCAACATGCCCTCCAATCATTATGACTCCCTGTTTGTTCCCAAAAAGGATATTACGGCAAATATCGGAAATTTCCAAAACAGCCCTTTTTTTGAAAAAATGGCAAGGGGTTAGCTCATCGATTTTGCCAAAAAGTTAAAATTTTCAACTCTCTTCGTTTTCTCATCGTGATAGTCCCATGATGCCCTAGAATCATTATGACTCCCCGTTTGTTCCCAAAAAGGATATTAGGGCAAATATAGAAAATTTCCATTACAGCCCCTTTTTTGAAAAAATGGCAAGGGGTTAGCTCATCGTTTTTGCCAAAAAGTGAAAATTTTCAATCCTCTCCGTTTATTCATTGTGATAGTCCCAACATGCCCTTAGAATCATTATGATTCCCGTTTGTTCCCAAAAAGGATATTAGGGCAAATATTGTAAATTTCCAGGACTGCCCCATGAATGAGTTAATGGCAAGGGATTAGCTCATAGTTTTAGCCAAAAAATGAAAATTTTCAATCCTTTCCGTTTTCTCATTGCGATAATTATAACTTCTGCTTGTTCTAAAAATAGCTATATATTCAAACAGAAGTGGGTTTTAGTGATAGATAATATCATGAGATAATGAGAGAAAAAAATGTTCCTGATTACCATGAAAAATAGAGAGAAAGGGAAAATCTAAAGGGAAAAAAAAAGAATTGATAAAAAAATCCCCTGTACATCAGTTAAATTATTAGCAATTAGAACCTTATAGTTCTTCCCCGTCTTTGATCGACATCCTTCCTCATGACAGATATCTCTTCTGATAAGACCAAAATACTAAGAATTGTTCACTTTCATTTCAATTCATATCCGGGATCAGCAGAAAATAGTACAGTATCAGTCCATATGACCTCTTTTTACATACAACTATACCTAGTACAGGATAAAGATACCATTTTTACATATTGGTTATTGTACCTGCTATTACTTTTCAAAGCCTAATGATAAAAGTAATCTGAAAGTGCACATGGATCCCTTGTAGGCATGCAGATTAATATTGACGATATAAGGTTTCTTCCAAACCCTCACCAGGATAGTCTTGCAAATTACCTCCGGGAAAATAAAAAAGATTATTACGCCTCTGACAATTCATGTATTTAAAAAGACAATAACAACAACTAACAATGTCATTGTTCTAGGGGGTAATTGTCCTCGGGGAGGGGATGTAATTTTCCTTGGAGGGGTTGTCCTTGGGGGGTAATTTTCCCACTGGTAATTTGCCAGGGGGGGGGGGGGGGGAGGTGATTGCCCAGGCGGTAATCGTCCTAGAATCTGTTGTCTCCACCTACATGTATATCTTTCTTCCACCTGTCAGAATCTTTTTTCAATTTTATTCTTTTTTAATGCTTTTGTGAGAACTAACCTATTCCCTAAAGTTCCCCCTCATTTTCAAAAATAATCTGGACAAATGATAATTTTTGCTTGACTGCATAAAAGTGCATAAGGTACATAAACTTAGTTAAAACATCTCTAGTAGGTTCATACCGTTAGTATATTATTTAAATTAACGTGATCAATAGACCGGTTAACCAACACATTCAAATTTATGGATGTTTCTTTCTTGGGGACCTAATGTTGTTCCATAAACCTGTGAATGAACTACAATACCTGGAATCCAGTCTGCATACATTACATGTTGCTATGTCGGGCAAACCTTTCAGGTTTAAAATGGCTGAAATTTGAATATGTTAGTAAACTGGTCTCGGAGGGAACGCAAGCTCGTTCCCAAAATATCGGGTATAAGGGGTACTTTTCACGCACCAAAGTCCGGCTAGTAGTACACATAAATATGGCCCGTATTGACTTTACACACCGGACTTAGGGGGGTGTTTTCAAAAGGAGGGAACATGCATACGTGTACCCTAAATAACACTGAGTGAGGGGGCCACCAAAAGCAAGCAAAATATTTTATCCAATGTATGTATGTCCTTTTTCAGCACTTTTTATTTGTCATCAAAATATTTCAAAATATATTTAATGGAAGTTTCATATTCTGAATAGTTTTCTTATTTTCTGTATGACTCACTCCATAGACTCACCTGCCAGGGTATGTAGGTGACTTTGACAAGCTCAAGGCCAAGGGTGCAGAGGTCATCGCCTGCGTGGCCGTCAACGACCCTTTTGTAATGGCTGCATGGGGGAAGGCACATGAAGCCGACGGCAAGGTAACTATTGTAGGAGCACTTTTTTAAACAATTTTTTTTAATAAAGGAAATATGCTAAACTAACCCCCATGCCATAGTGACCCAAAAGTCATGATTTCCCATTTTTATTGTACTGTCCCCATTGGCCCTGTAATTGACATACAGGAGTTGTGATCAGTCTCATGATATTTAGCTCCATTCAATTTGAGCAAATAAGCAGAAGAGAAAGAAAACAAAAATCACGAAAATGCTTAGTTCACCCCTTACCATTTAGGTCAAAAAGCGATGAATTTCCATTTTTTTTTTCTTCAAATTGCCCAATTGCCGCTGTAAGGGACAAATAGGGGCTGTGATTAACCTAGTTATCTATCTGGGGGACATTCATTTTGGGCAAATACGATAAACAAAAAGGATTTTTTTTTTTCCCTTCTTCTTTTCTTTTCTCACAAAAATGCTGAACTTTGGCCAGAAAGTGGTGATTTCCATATTTTGCCAAATTTGCCAAACTCCCCTCCACTAGGGTCCTAATCAGCCTCATGATATTTAGCCATATTCATTTTGAGCAAATAAAAAAAAATTTGCCTCAAAAGTGGCGTTTGTCTCTATTTCTTGGGAAAACATTATGAAAGATAAGCTACCTGGAAAAGTTTATTTGGCACATTTCTAGTCCTATTATCAATCTTGATTGTGAAATGGGGTCTCTCTAAGAGGCAAATTTCTCCTTTCGTTTTCAGACTTTTTTTTGGATAAAGTAAAGTATTCTGCATGTGAATGTAAAGTAGGCTCTACTGCATCTGCAACATTACTAAGTGTTTGAGGAGGTGTGATGCTCAGTGCAGGGACATGATAGAGAAGGACTGGAATCAAGCCGGCGAAACTCTTGTAATTTATTCAAACGCATTCGTGAGTAAAAGCCTAACAATGGGATGTGTAACATTCCACTTGGCTTTGAAGTTCCATGCTCCGAACCGCGCTTCCACTGCGGGGACTTTCGGAAGCCAGGCACCAGTTTTACATTTATTACAGGCAAAATTTCAGTGTAAATCAAAAACTTTATCTGGGGATTGTATTGGGAATAGTGCATCAAACACATTTCCAAATTTAGAACTCCGTCCTTCCTATAATTTGTTTGCCAGAGTTGGTAAAAGAAAAATTACATCCTGACAAAAACTCAATAGTTTAGGATGCGCTAATTTGTGCATGTTTTAATGTCCCGTTATTTGATCCATGATTTACAATCTTTAATAACATTAAGTTTGCTAATGTGTGTTTTTGCATGTTTTTTGTTCTTTTGAAGTTAAAAAAGGATGAAAGTACACAAGTTTGTGTTCGCTTGTTCACCTCTCTACACATTCAACAATGGATGAGAAGGGACAGCGAACAGTTGCTGTGATACCATTTTCTGATGTAGGAATTCTAAATCCTGAAATTCATGCGCTCTTTTATCTCACCATCTGGTCAAAACAGTTGCAGATTAGTGCATAACTTTTTCGGCGGCTTGGAGCATGGGGTCAAAGGTGAGCAGCTTGATTTGAGTCCTTCTCTATCACGTCCCTGCTCAGTGGTAGAGCAGTGCACTTGTAACCAGGATGTCCAGAGTTCAAAACCCAAGTCGATGCACAAGTGTCTTTAGCAATGCATTAATGCTCACTGCGAAGTTCCTGGGAAAGGACTTAAAGCTGTCGGTCCCTTGCTTGCTTACCTACAAGCATACACATGCTTTCTTAGGATTCGGGTAAAACAAGCCAACAAGTATTATTTATTAAAGTGGCATGTTCCCCGTATTCCAGAGGGCGTTCAAAATACGTACCCGCTGGCGGACGGTGCTAGCTGCCTATTGACACCAACAGAATACGGCTCTTACGCAGATGGCATGTTCCGAATGCCCGCACAATGCCGATTATCGCATACATGTGCCGAAGTAATACCAATCGCAGTTCGGTTCTAAGATTCGGCTGCTGTTCCGTCCACTTTCGTGACGTCAGGATCGGCAGCGATCAGCTGGCTTGACGAAGGCAGGCCAGGCCGCGCGTGCTTTGATTGACAGCTGTATGCAAATAAGAAGTCGATCTTCGGAACCAAGATGGCGATGACTAGAGCAGCGATAACTACAATGGCAAGAACGTGCCCCTTTATCATCCAGGTGTATAATATACATATATATGTGAGTGTGTGAGACATTAAGCGACAATGATCTTTTCTTTTTATAGGTCAGAATGCTAGCTGATCTACATGGGGAGTTTACAAAGGTAAAAATGATATACCTCATATTTGTTTTGATTCCATTTTGATCATTGTGAAAGCTCGAGCTGGTCCCATGTTTATTTTCCATTCCTAGGGATAGTGTCATAATAATCACTCGTTAACTAAATTGTGGTCAAAAGCCTGAAATAAAATGCCTCACAAAGTCACCTTGTGAGTTCAAATTTAATACAAAGTTTTGGTAACATTTCAACAGGATTGGATTATGAACTTTGACAAAATTGGGCTCTAAAGGATTTCAAGAAAATTAAATATCAAATTTATCGGTAAATTTCAAATAGCACCTAAGGCCATACAATGTTAGCTGCGACCATGAAAATCTTGAAATGTGCAGTTCCGATATGTAATCTCCAAACAGGAATAGGAAAGTGATCGATCATAGTCAAGAAACATTGTTTTGAAGCTAAAGTAATATCACTCTTAGAGGGTTATTCACAGTTTATTATTTACAATTTCATCACTTGACTCGATTTCAATTGCGACAACGATCGTTGAATATTGTAGGATCGCATATGCTTCCAAGATGTTCATTTGAACCAAATTCATGACCCCATACCAAAACTTTGTAATGTTTGTATTACCTTTAATCCAATTTAAATGTTTCCAAGTTTCAATGCATTTGATATACTTGTATATAAAATAATGAATGCTGAATGATATGTGTTTTAGACTCTTGTGGATGTGAACCTCAAGTCTCCTCTTGCAACGTCCAACAGGCTGCCAATGGTTTTGAAGATTCTCATGTTAAAGTGCATTACAGTAGATTGGCTTTCAAACAGCATTTTAGTTTAACTGAAGTCTGCAACCACATGAATGAAATAACATGAAGATTTGAGTTGCAATGTATAAGTAGTGGTACAGTTACATTAGTTTCCATAGAATTTTCAAATTTGAATAAAGAATATTATAGATATTTTAATAAAAATCTACAAACTAATATGATACATAATACATAATATGGTATATGGTACTTTCACAACAGTTGGGTTTCCTATCTACCAACCATTCATGATTCATCATTTGTTATTAAAAACAAGAATTTTATAAAGCTTTAAAGAATGACCCAAAAATTACCTTGTCTCTATTGAAAATGAAAATTCTTAGGAAATGTTTTTTTTTTTTAAATTTGACTTGTACTGTTCATGGATTATATACTTTCCATTACACTTTGTATTTCAACTCTACCATTTAGGCGGTTGATATGGTCCTCGATGCTACTCCATTCCTTGGAAACAAACGATCAAAGAGGTAAGTCGCAAGGGGCAGTTAGTTCTAATAAAAAGTACCCCAATAAAAAAAAGAAATGGATTACCGGTAGTGAAAGTTTGAGCAATATGAGAAAGTAATGAATTTTTGAAATTGTACATAAATTAGCAACCCTCAATCCTCTCCCATCTGCTCTGTTCTAAAAAATGTCAGAAATTTCATTGCCTTAGTTGTAGTAGACTCATTTCATACCGGGGAGGGGGGAGGGGGCTGAAATTTGTATTATAATAGTGTGCAGCATGACCATACAGGAAGGTAAGTAGTTGTTGTGTCAGCCAAAAATAAGAAGGCTTTTTTTTGTGTGTGTAAAGTTGCTATAAGCACCAAGGACAAATTTTTTAATTTTATTCTATTTTTCTTCTTTTTTATAGATATTCCCTCGTTATCAAGGACGGAAATGTGGTAGCAGTCAATGAAGAACCAGATGGTACCGGTTTGACCTGCAGTCTGGCCGACAATGTGCTCAAGCAACTGTGACAGATGAAAACCGGATCAGTCCATTCTAAAATGTAGAGTAGGTCAGGTTTAATCCACAGATTAATGGAGCACCTAGTGTAAATTCCCGTCATTGAATTACAAAATAAAAGACAAAAATCACAGTAATTTTTACTAAATATAGTGACATTTGAATCTATGCCTCCCCCCCCCCCCCCTCCCAAGTCTGGTGTGTAAAGTCAATACGGGCCGATTTGGGGAACATGAATGCGGTCCATCCGTGGGGGGGGGGGGGATCTATGATTGAGTCATTAATCTCAAGTTGCCATAAATAATATGTAGTTCACCACAAACAATCAACAACAATTGGATGTAAACGTTTTTACGCCTGAACTCTTTGCAAGACTATGAGCTTTTTACGCACAAAGTTTTAGTAGACCTATACTAATAATATTGTAGGATTTTGTATAAGATCAGCGAAATAAAAAAACTGGAATCTAACAGTTTAATTTGATGTTATTTTGCTGTGCATGGCATGTTAATCATGCATAATTTAATTTATACAGTATTGCATATTATAATCTATGAATAAATTAAATTGTCAGCTGATGAATGTGACGTTTCACTAATTTTGAATTTGTTGAATTTTCACTCTCTAGAAAGGACTCCTGCCTCATATGTATATTGCCACTGAATGTTGACAAGTTAACCGACGGTTGCCCTTGCGACTCCTGAACTCCCACCATTGCTTAGGAGCCAAGTGCGTTGCTCTCAACATTCAATTGGGCCTTTATTTGGATATAGTCAGGTGGCTTAGCGTCAAATTGATCTATTATTGTTACTTGCCGGATAAAAGCGTCATTTTTTTATACAGAGCTTCCTTAGGACCTCCTAAACGATAAAAGGCTGTGGGCGCGCATAGTCACCTAGTAGCCAAAAAATAATTTATAAGGTAACATTGCGAATCATGGTAGGGTAGGAGCCCCTGGCTCCTACCCTAATATCGTTCTGTAGGCCCTGTACCAAAAATGGTGCTATTTTCCGGTAAGTAACGGTAATATCACTAAGCCACCTGACTAATGGTGAATATCCAAGATGCATAATACCTCAGAAAATAATAAAATACACAAACTCTGTTCATCATAATTTTGATATATTTCCTGGGAAAATAATAGTGGCACAAACGTGAAACTGTAACATTGATACATGCATAGGCTCACAGTTTTATTCAAACACTGATCATCAACATTATGGCTTTAAGTATACTATGTACATTTCTTATTTCATGCTTGGTCTTTTGTTTATGCCACAAATCAAAACAAAATCAAAAAGTAAGCAAGAAGCTTGTCTACTTCTTGCACCAATGTTTTGATTACCTGCCTCTATATTGGGCACCTACAATGTGGACATCCATTCACAGTAGTTCTAGTTCTGCAAAAAATTGTTATGTAAATCCAAAGTGCAATGATACACATCTTTCCAAGTACTGATTTATACTGCATCACACTAGGTATCGTTAAATGCTTGTGTGGACAAGTGTGATGTCAAAAATATGTTTGTTTAACCATAAAAAATAGTACTCTTATTTTCACCACACAAAGCCATTTTACCCGATGGTTAATGTTGGGTAGTTACATAATTTTAACCACTACAAAACCGAGTAGAACTCTTTCATCAAGGTACTAGTGTATGCTACCTTCTTAAAGACATATAGCAAGAATTATATATTAATACACCGTCTATAAAAAAAAATTGTATCCTTTGGAGTTTTCACAGCCCTTTAGGTAAAAATGATATAACCAAACTTTTACCCCTCCCGAGAAAAATACCAAAAAATGGCAGTTGTTAACTTCACCATTGATCATTTAACACCTGCAAAATGCAACGTCTAATCACATATATACAAAATTAAGATCATTTCAGATGCCAGCATGCTATTACATAATGATTTTTTTTCTTAGCATCGTATGTGAAATGGAGCGATCTCGTACATGGTTTAGAAAGAAAACAAGGAAATAATTATTTTTGATTCATCCTATAGATTTCTTACTGGCAGTTTGTAGGCCGTTCTCCAGAGCATTTTTACTATCAAATAAAGTCCATACACTTTTGTACAAATACCTTTTTAGTTGCGCCACCCTTTTGAGAAATGACAAGTTTTGCGTCGCCCTAATCTTAATTTCATGTCAGGAGAATCCTTTCCCATCACTCGATACACATCTAGTACCACAGACATATTTTGTGTAAACAAAACACCTGAATGCGATGATATTCTAAATGTTACGTCTTCATAAATACCTGGGGGGTGTTTCACAAAGATCCTAAGTTGAACTTATCTCTAAGTTGGACTTAAAAATTATGGAAAGCCATTAGCATCTTTGAAAATATTTTGTAAAAGTTATTTTGAAAGGCATTAATTGTTTATTCAAATCATTCATATTTTCTATCATCAAGGAGATTTCATGTTTTGGATGTGGAATTTATAAAAAGTCTAAAATACTTGAATTTCATTTTAAGACTCCAATGGCTGTCCATAATTTTTAAGTCCAACTTAGTGTTAAGTTCTACTTAGGATCTTTGTGAAACACCCCCCAGGTGAGGGATGCCTCCACAGCTCAATATGCCCACATGAAAGCCAAGTAGAAAGTGTGCAAGAAATCTTTTTCTTTCTTAATTAAAAAAATGTGACATTTCAACTATTCCAATACCAGAGTATCCTCTACTAAATTCCAAGCAGGAAGTGGAAAGCAAAGGTCGTATCGCTCCTATCCCATCCTGTGCAAAAAACTTTAAAATGATATCAAGAATTTCATCTAGCTCTTTGAATTTCCTTGTGCACTACCTAATAATTCTCATTAAAGATTCTTACAGATAACATATAATGCACTGTTTAACAATGATTGCACTAAAAGAAAAATTGTCATAAATGAACAAAAAGTATATCAATTAAGTTTTTCCTGCACTACTGAAATGTGTAATTTCAATACATTCTTAATATTCCAAGAAAATGAAATTTATACCAACAAAAAAATAAAAGAAAAGGAAGCCTAACTTTCACATTCTATGCCTATATCAAAGCAGATGAGTGCACATCTAGATTTTCTTGTGAGAATAGCGCACAATCCTATTCTTGGCTCATGAACACTGAAAGATTTTGGTCTGGTACATGACATTGTAGTACTGGATTGATATCACGACTGTACACATTCTTTTAATAGCAGATGACGAGAATCAGCACCAAATCATTCCTGCCATTACATTTGTCAAAACGTGCTAAGTAAATAGTGAGCAATCCTTCGCTTCCAATTAAAAAGTGGTCTTCTGGACTTGAAACTTTCATTATTCCATTTTGGCCTACTACCGTCATCACACACTACCATGCATATGGTATGTAAAAGTACCTAGTCACCAAGTCAGTGTTTAGGTCTCTCCTACACTTGACAGCCGTTTCTGGAATGAAACCATGCAGTCATATCCTTGGAAAAAATAGCCAAGAAGATTTTTCCTGCTTTGTCTCACATCATTCATCCTCCAATAAAACGTTTTGTGCCAATTGTCTTCAGCTTGAAATTATATATTCAAAATCGGGTAGCTCCTTTACCTCGTTGACGTTCTCAATTCTCATGCTTATGTCGTTCACCACCAGATGCTAAGCACGAGATCAATAAAGTGAGGTACATCTTTGAAAGCATGACGATCAAAGAGCAGATGTTCAACATTCTAAAGCAAAACTATATCATACATCCCCTTAAGAACTACAAACTACTAGCTAATGACACATTTTATTTTTCTAACAAAGTATTTCAGAAAAGGTTTGCAGCTCATGTGCTAATCTCATTACAGACAGAAGGCATGAAAGCAGATTGGCTACACGGTATGCTCCAAACACCATTACAACAATCACAAAAGATTAACAGTTCTTATCAAAAAGGGAAACAATTACGAAGTATATGAAAGGGTGTCCACAAACCAGGGATATACAACCATTCACTGTTGACATGTCAAAAATAAAGAGAAAAACACTGCGATTACAACCTCATGTCAAAACACCATTCAAGAATTGTTAGACATGATGGATACTGGTAGCTCACAGGAATGATACCACATTTACACTATAACCATCGACAACATTTTATACAAGTGGTGAACCTGTCGGCTTAATTCAAGGCTCTGGATAAATTGTTCCAAATAAATGTGTTTTATGAGAGCCTTCCAAAAGGTTCTCCCAATCATAAAAGGAAAAAAAACACGGAAATTTGTTGATTTGCAAATACAACAATAACAACACTGAAGGAAGTAAAACAAATCCTCCTTCAATATGCTTGATAGGGAATTCAGCTAGCTTCAATATTTGGACAAGAAATTCAATTTAAAAACAAGAATATGTACTTGGGAGTAGTACATTTCAATTAAGTAATGACAGTCACATGATAACTTTCTTTTCAAGATAGTTGAACATTCATACAAGACAAACATATATGTACAATACAATTTTTTTTCAAAGATAAACTCTTTTGCATGGAAGATTTGCGCCACTAGAGATTTCGTCTGGTTTAAAATCTTTCAAAATACAGTACACAAGAAATCCACACTGATATATATATATATTTTTATATTCATATTTATAATACACAATATAGTAAGTATTAGAGCTAGTTTATTGGCTTGTACAAAAGAGATGTCACATATTTCTTTCGATAGCGATGTGTCGCACTAAGCACCATTACTCCATCCTGCAAAGCAAGGGTAAAAAGGAGGGATACAGTTCATGACTATGCTTATTTAAATGAGCATTTCTCAGGTAATATTCAGAAGAAAATTAACTGCTGTTTTTGAATACCCACATTATTACCAATCTTCACCTATTTCACATTCACATGATGTAAATGACAGGAATTAATTCCTTAAAAAGCCAGGGTAATAATTGGGAGCGCCAGGAGTGTCACATATGACAGACATGAGCACTATACAAGAACCCACTATTATTATTATTATGATAAATTATGTCCAACTTGCTTGTTGATGGCATATTTTTTTAAGCCATTTGAAAAGTAACAACATTAGTTTGTTACAAAATACATTATTGTAATGAAAATGAAAACAAAGATATTTTTAAAGACTTACTTTTATTGACAAGGCATACAGGTGATTCAACATAACATGGTTTGGTTCAGGCAATAGCGCTGGCTCATACTGAAAAACAACAAATCAAGATCATATTAAAGATACTATGTCCCTTTTGCAGCCAACATCTGTGAAATTTAAACGTTAGCAGTGTCCTAGTATTCAAATTATGCAAGGAAACCCATTTACCTTCTAGACTTCACTGTCATACAATATTGAGTGACTGACATGTTTTTTTTTCTTTGGTAATAACATACATAAAATGAGCTGTAACAGGTACATGAGCATTTGTCTACATCAGAGTACATCATCTACATCAGGTTGACAAACGCAGGGTGAAGGAATATCTGGTAACCCCAATGTTTATAGTTGATCTTTTTAGTATTTGAGCTGTGCCCCAATAGTAAATGTTAGATATTTTGGATTTGTATGCCTCCGCTACAAAGTGGCTGAAGGCATTATGTTTTGGGGTTGTCCGTCCTGTTCTCATGATCGCGTTATCTCAAGAACCGATTGACGGATTACTTTCATGTATGATTACTGTATGTAACTTGCAGAGTCAATGAACTGATTAGCATTGTTCAAACAATTACAAAAGTTTAATTTTGCAAAGGAGGGGGAGAGAGAATTGCAAAATGGATCGTATCAAATTGTAAGCTTTCAAGTCAAGATCGTTGATAAAAAGCCTCTTCAAAATATGGACTATGGACACAATATAACAATGTGGAGGTTTGCAATCTAGGATAAGGGGACTGAAATGGAATTAGTTTTATAGTGGGTCTGAAGGGAAGTCGGACTAAACAGCACAAAGCTCACAAAAATACATAACTTTTTGCTCACAGCAACTGTACATAATTTTGCCCACAAAAACCACAGCAAATTAGTGCATTCCACAGCAGTTGTATCAATAAGTTATCAATCTATAGGATGATTTATTCCCTAAAAAAGTAATTGGCTATTAAAGGGATCCGGTAACTTTGTCTCAGATTCTGAAACAAAATTCTGGATTTAGCTCATGATGCAATGATGATTATAAACCTTTAGGTCAGTCAGGAACCCCATGAATTTTGCAAGCCGATCACCTGTCTGATTATCAAGATATTTATGATTGGAATTACAAATTTTGAAAACCGTTCGCCTGACGGTTTTCATAACACTACAGTCTATTGGGGAAAACGAGTATGGTAAAACCGGTCACTCAAAGATTTTTACTTTTTTGAGGCACTGCTTGATCATTTTTAAGTGTAATTTTTTTAGGGCTTCAATATTACACCATATCACAGACACTGATAACACGTAGGGCCATGTATCTCAGATTTAACATGCTTAAACGATCCCTTTAAATTCATAAATTCTGCACAAGACTACATCTCTGTTTTCTCTCAATCCATCATATCCAATAAACCATATTTTGTACTCCCATTTAGGAGAGCTAATTTAGTAATGTCACTAGCAGTCTTTTCCCCAAACCTGATGAGCAGTAAATAAATTTTCTGGAAATTTCTATAATGGGGCGGGTGCCAGGCAGAAAGGCATTAGCCGAGGACTTGGTAATACACTGAATTTGTATCGGGAATTTTCCACTAAGTGCCTTCTGCCAGGAACACGACGATGACCGCAGTGCCTACCTGGGGTCCGATGTCCTTGTTGAGTATGACTTGGAGGAGCTGAGGGGGCAGGATGGGAGGACCGGTGGTACGTTGCTGTAGTTCTTGGCTAGGGATATCCTGATTGTAGTCCCCAGGAGGTGAGCCCGACATGTCCACGCCTGTGAGGGTTAAAGCAATGGAATGAATGTGAACGAGAAGTCTCATCAGACATTTGATGGATTCGTTGAAAGTGCTGAAACAGGCAGCACTCTCTCACTGAGAAATGTGGTATCTTGGAATAAACAATTATATATAATACAATACAAAAAGAACAAACTATAACCAACATGAAATAGATGTGGCAAGAAAACACATGTCACAAGGTATCCACAGAGGTATCCATGAATTCTACAATAACGACATATTTGAGTCGCATGCTCTAGTCTAACAACCCCCCCCCCCCCACACACACACACACTCGGCAATAAAACCCCTTCCAGTGCATTTTTAAAATCAGTTTTCTATTCAAACTCGGGTCTGAAAGTGATTAATGGGAACACATTCAATTGGATCCCATACGATTGTTTCATCATCCCAAGACCGAATGTGCTGGCCCATGTTCCTCTCAACATATTAAAATGTTCAATACTTGCCTTTTTCCCTCTCTGAATCTATGGCAAGAGCCTCAAATACTTCAAAGTCGGACTTGGAGACACTGATGAAGTTGTTGACAGTCCCAAATGTGTTGCTCTGCAGAGGCTGTTACAATTGAAGACAAAACATATATCATATCAGTGGGGCCTGATCAAATTACTTTATTAGACTACTTTGAACAAGAACAAGAACATAACAAATAAGAACTGTGCGGAACAGACCTTCACAATGCCTAATATTACAATAAGCAGAAACGGATCACAAGATTCTTTGAATGACGTGATATCATAACTTGCATGACAGTATGACGTTTTTCACACGTGTAATTCTGGAATATCATTGAGCAGATGTCGTAGAGATATTCACCCTAAAGCTTAACACTCTTCTACCAACAATCATAAATATTGTGCAGATAAATGGCATGCCAGATCATTGTTCATGAAGTGAATGAGGAAAAGCATTTTCTATATAAAAGGGAATAACATTGAGAGAAAAATACCAAACGATGCACAGCCGTAATATTTTGAGTTGTTACAGGTTTAGAGTCTTTAGACTCGCCCTCTATATTGAGCCAGAAGGGTGTTAACTCATATACTTAAAACAAAGAGTTAACGCTCTTGTGGCTCTAAACAGACGGGTATGTATGTTGACAGGTTTAAAGTAAAAAAAAAAAAAAATTTGAGTACGTCTAATTGGCGAACAGTGAAAGCTATACAAGGCATTCAAAGAGTGTACACAATTATGAGATGTAAACACGGCCACTACACACACTATTTCTTTGGATTAGCATGGCGATAGCAAGTTGCATCTTGTGCAGTTAGCATGATAAATGTGACTAGTGAGACATGAACTAGTACACAATAAACTCAACAGCATAAAGCCCCATTTAGACATGACGCTAAAAACGCTTCACAAAATAAGTAGCGTGGCAAAACTTTTGTATATAATAAGTGGCAAGAGGCAGTTATAATTTTATTCTATTTATTTATTTATTCATTTAAAAAAAAAATTATTATTATTATTTTTTTTTTTTAAATTTATTTATTTATTTATTTATTTTTTTTTTTTTTGGGGGGGACATTACATGCAATAATGGCCCTGGGCATACTAGCTGATTTGTGTGTATCAGTAATACAACAATGAAAAGTGCATGTGCTTGATTGTCTTGTTCAATTGTGCATTAGCGGTTCTTGGGAAGCGCTTTTAATACCGCCTCATGTCTAAGCGGGCTTCAACAACACTCGAGACAGCGAAACAACATCGCCAACTTACTTCGTCCGATTCGGGTGAGGTTCGCATCTCCAGAAACGAAGAAGAGTGCATGAGAATCATAAAGAGCAAGATCCTTGTGAAGGAAAATGCATTTAATGCTTGCTAGCGGGGGTGTGTGGAATGTTGAGTTAAATTGCAGTGATCTATTTCCCCCTTCCAATCAGAAGTACCAATCTTTATAGTTTCTCTATGTGCAACCAGTTGGAGTGCACCGTTATTAGTATTCAATGAACCATGCTCAAAAGAGTGTCTCAAATGGGCTCTCTCTTAATCTATGACTAGTATGTAACGTTTTTCCATTACTGTAACAAATTTTTACCACACTATCAGAATGTCCACAAAAATAGACATAACAAAAAAGAAAAGATTATCATATTACATACATCCACGATGAGTTTGAATATAAGAGATATACATCTGCAAAATAATAAGATGAGTATCAAGTTCAGCCCAACTAAAAGAAAAATAAACAGCTTCAATCAAATATACAGTGTATATTATGACATAGCCAGGGGGAACAGAAAACTGAAGCTGAAGTAGTCTGCAGGCACAAACCTTTTGTCAGTTATAACACGCAACACAGGATATAAACTGTAAAGCTTTGTTCAGATTTGAAGCAGTAAAACTGCTGTTTCTTTTTAAAGATGACGATAAGTGTTATATACTTCACAGAGCGAACTGAAAACTTGCCATTAACTTACATGAAGAAAAAAAAATGCACATTGCATTTTTTGCAATAGTCAACTGCTTTATATCTTAATGAGCTTTCAGACTGTGGACTGCATTCCGTACATCTTTTATTGTAGCTGTTCCTGCCTTATTTGAGACAGCCAGAGAATGATCAAGTTTGGCTAGTTTCAAGAATTTTATTGGTAAGTCGAGATAAGAGGCGAAATGGTTTCTGTGCCTGCAGACTAAGCTGGAAGCATGATAGCAACAGTGCCCCTTGACCAGTGACTGTGTATGACCTTGACCAATGAGTCTGTAGCTGGCTTACCTGGCGTGGATTGTGGATCCACTGTCCATCCACATAGAACTTGTACTCATGCTGACCCTCGGGAAGATTAACGATGGCTGTGAAATCACCCTGACTGCAAGGGGAAAGATATCGGATTAGTTCAGAATGCTCAAATTGTCAAAATACATGTATGAAAAAGTGACCACTTATGGCTCTTGCACATCACTACAATAGATAATAAATCTAGAAGACAACAATAATCTTGAAACATTTGTAAGATGGGAGAATTATAGACATTGCTTGTGAAGAAACTGAAATACAGACTATTTCACACATTTGTATGAGAGCGAGGGGTGGCTGAGAGAGAGAGCATGAAAGAACGAGAGTGAGAGAGAGAGAGTGGGGTGAAGAAGGGAGGGAAACAGTTATAGATATGTACCTGTAGAATTGTAAATACAGTACAATACAGTAAGGTTTATGATTCTGATGGGAAAAGATATAAAGCATATTCTGAAATGCATAAAAACATGAAAACACTTCAAATATAACATCCTTTTATTTCTTCCATACAGGATTTTTTTTTAAATTTCATTACGAACTGCAAGGTAGTGATTGTTTACCATACACTTTATGAAACACAACCACATGAATACTTAAAACCAGGATTTTTCTCATCTCAATCCGTTTATTCCCCATTCCCCCCCCCCCCCTTAATCTTCAACATGGACAACAGGGTTAGCTTTATCACAGAATTAGATTAATCAGCCATCCTTGACATTCATTAGTAACAATATACCAAAGCTAAACGTGCACGAGAGCTGTGGCTGCAAGAGTTCGGATGAAACTTTGACCTTTGGTGAATGAAGGGTAGATAATTATAAACGAGAAAATGATCTGCACTACAGATTACATCCAGACTGAGACGAATAGAGGTTCTTTGTTTGCCTCGTCAGGTCGTGTTTACATTTCAAATATGAACTGTTTAGATAAAGCTCTTAATTTCATCATACACAGGGCATGTATGTATGCATACTGGCTGGATGTGTACCTACTAACTAGCACATCTTCTTGCACTACTCCTAGACGGATAGATCACGATATGTAGGCCTAGTGTAACATTTGCTTGCAGTCATGTAGCGAGCGGAACAAAAATCTTATGAAACAAGCAATGTTGACTAAAATAAGAGACCCTGTACCCCTTGCTTCTTCCTTCTTCTTGCATTGCTTTATCCTTCTTTTTTTTTAACGAAAAGCCTTTAAATTAAAAAATTAAGCACTTGGATCAATAATATTGGCATTTACTTTTATTTACCCCCCCCCCCCCCCCCCTCCCCTAAAAAAAAAAAATAATAATAATAATCTACCTTGTCCATCTCATCCAGACATAAATGGGTACTACTTGATATGCTTGACCACTACTACTGGGCACTTGGCTATGCCCATAGCAATGATATTGGAGTACCGGTATACGGAACATCACTACATTGTACAAGTTGAATCTTTAATATCATTCTGTTTTAAAATGTAATATTTTGATATGTTTAAATTACAAACTCACCTCTTGATCATTGGAATCTTGGTATTCCAATTGTTGAATGATCCTGCAACAGCCACAGACTTGCCGCCCCCTTCCCAACGAAACACCACAGGCAGCGCACTGGGGTCCACGTAGGGCTGCTCCAACAGGGTAGCTGTCCGAGGCCGGCCATCGGGACCATCATCACGCATCAATTCCTGGAAAAGATAGCAGATTTCAAAACTGTTTGAGATACAATAAATGATTTCTTACAAACACATGCACAATACAGAATATTTACACACTACAAGTCTACCTGGTTCATTCTGCCCTAGTGACATGCATTAATTGTTCAAGTTCTGCTGATTATAAAATTGCCTTCAAGACGAAAAGCAGCCCACATAGCATTATCAGTAATTCATACCAGCACAAAAGGCTGGCATAAATAACTAATAAACAAGGCCAGCATACAGATGGAGGGTTAAAACTTGTTCTTAATTTTAGGAATTTCTTTTTCCTTGTCCTCTCTTTTGATATGGTAATGTAAATGTGATGACATGATAGCATGTTAATTCTGCATACTAGCCAAGCCAACGAGAGAAAACAAGATTCTAACTAGCTTGGCCAAGTTTTACATCAGCCCACTTATGATTTTCCACGCAATTCGAACACAATCACAAAGCGTGTTGTTCGTTCGATTCGCGGGTCGGACATCCAAAATTTTGGCGGGTGGATCTCAAATCACAACTGGTCAGAGGTGACGGAGGCAAAGTTCACATCGGAGAAGTGTGATGCCTTCTATTCTACCCTACAAATATCAGTCGACCGACATTTCCCATCGAAAACGGTGAAAAAGGTAAAAGTGCATCAGAAAGACAAACCTTGTATTACTTCTGAGATTAAGAATGAGATCCCTTATCGGTAGCAGTTTTTTAAACAAGGTGAGAAAATCAAGCATTGTATTGATTCAAAAGTTCCGGGGTCAAACCTACAGTGTTAACATGCAAATTTTTCTGATGGCTTTAGAGTGATTTACAGTTTTGCAACAATTTTTATTGAATAAATTTGGCAAAATGTCAGGGAAAACTACTAATAAAAATAAACGTGCGGCTAACGGGGGAGATAAGGAGACCAAAGAACTGATAAATATATGAAAAGAGCCAGATCGAAGCACAGGCAAGAATCGAACAGAAGTCGTGCAAACAAAAAACCAATTGGGAGGAGCTGGCCGTAAGACTTCACGACGTTGGCTTCACCCATAGGTCTGGTGCCCAGATCAACAATAAGATCAAGGATTTAAAACGCCACTATAAACAGCTTAAGGATGGTTTGAAATAATCGGGAGGCTGGCGACCTGACCAATCTGGGTAAATATCCCCATTTAATATTATGGGAAGTAGGCCTGCAATAGAGCCACCTGCAGGGCAGGTAAGGGAAAGCAGGCAGGCAGGCAGCAAAAAAATGACAACAAAGGAAAAGATGAAGGAATGGATAATAAACTTTACTAAAATTGTTATTAGATGGTCAGGATTTACCAAATGGACGGTAAGGTTTCAGTTAAATAACACTCGGCCGGGTTAGAAATGTTGCACAAGATTCATGTAAATGAAAATTGAAAATTAAAATGAGATTTTGCGCGGTTTACATGAGGAAGCTGGGTTAATGTCGACTAGTGCGGGTGCCACTACTTCCGGAAGTTGCACCGAGTAAGACTGGGTCGGTGGAAGATTGTGATTAACTTAATCATGGCAAGTAGGTCCAAGTAAAAGCGTATGGACAACTAATGGTGCAAGTCAAATATTTATGGAATATTTATTGCTGCAGGGAAAAACTTACGCCGACCAGGGAGCCACGTCTGAACATGGCTAGAGACGAGGCCTTTCAGCTCAACAAAAATTCCCTGATTATAACAAGATATCTTACTCTACATGCTTCTGTAGTAGTCACAGCTTGAGTGGTAGAATACGAGTGAAGGAAGAGGTTTGAAATGTTACAGACCCCTTTGGTAAACACCTGAAAACATGTCTCTTTTTTTCCTTGACATTTAATCTTATCTCGCCTTTTTTCAAGTCTGATATTTGCGCAAGGGCAAGGATGGACAGCAGAAAAATATTTGATATTCAGGAAAACACACTATTAATTGCCACAGCTAAGCAATACCATGCTTTTGACCTTTTAAGAAATCAACTGCCATCGGGTAAAATGTAAAAACAAGGATTTACAGAATGATTACAATTTCCCTAGAATTTATTTGAAATTATGTAAAATGTATACCGGAAATGTTAATGAAGGCTAGGAAGATCAGCATGGTGTTCAATTATAAGTTGATAACTTGATAGAGGGTATATCGGATAGTAATTCATTGGTCATATTCAATATGCACATGAAAGTTTCTTGTTTTACAGTACCGTATATTATCATAGGCATACTAAGGCTGCTTCTCCATGGTATTAAAGCATTGGTAAGCATTCACATAAAGCAAGGCGGCTTTAATAATGTACATGTAACATCATACAAAAATCGTACATCATACAAAAAATCATACAAAAAATTGTAATCATTCTGTAAATCCTTGTTTTTACATTTTACCCGATGGCAGTTGATTTCTTAAAAGACCTTGATCCTACCTTTCCATATATAACTTATATTTCAATGAAAATGTCATACTATTTTTTTCTGTTGAACATGTAGGTTGAGAAAAAAATAGATGTTTTGAGAGCATGGAAATGAACATACACAAATGTATTTGGAGAGGGTAAAAAATAAACGTACATTCTGTCATGTCCTTGCCTCATTAAACTATGTAGGCATGCCATAAAACTGATAAGTTAGGGGTCATTTATGACTGAACATAAATTTGGAGCTTATATTATTCTGACTTCTTTGTGACTGACAACTTGGATGATATCCAAGTTTTACACCATGCCCATCTGCCCTTTTATATTTCTAAATCATGCCATTTTAATTTGATCAAAAACACAGTAAGTATACATGTATAACACACAACTCTCTCTCAAACACTGATTAAGACAACATGAAATACCCAGGCAATGGTAAAAAAAACATAATTAGTGAACACCGTTATTCTTGGCACCTCTTGGTCTTCAATCAAAAAGCCATTTCCCTTTTCTTTTTTCTTGAAAAATGAAATGACCACAATTTCGACTTGGCTGCATGGTTAATTTTTCAAAGAGGTGCATTCTACAGCTGATCTTGTGTTTTGGTAATGGTATTGCATTTTGAGATGAAAAAAAAAAATGACCAGAATCAATATTTGGATGTTTTTAACACACAGTAGATGGGACGTTTTGATCAGCTAATGGGTGTCAAAACGGATGGGGGCATGGGCTGCATATATGCCCTCCACCCCACACAAAAAAAAAAAAAAATCAGCCAGCGACTTAAAGTCCCATACTGTTGCTCAAACTGCCCGAAACACAGTGTTGTGATTTGATTACATACAATATACAGGAATACATTTTTGTGTTTGTTCCTGGAGGGGACCCCGGAGAGAGAGAGAGAGAGGGAGAGGGGGATCAATAAGCAGAGTAGGGTTACCAGACAGACTCACCCTGAATCTACCGGCAGGAAGATCAATACTGTCATCTAGAGAAGCCTGCTGGATGATGGGTATCTTGCCCGTCTTGAAGTCAAAGGATGATGACATGGACTCCTTGGTGGGAGACAGAGACGAGCCATCCTTGCCATCCCGCTTGGCTGCTGTGTTACCCATTTTGGTATTATTTATTCAGCCTGGTAGAAAAAGGAAAGAGAGACAAAATTCAGTATGAATGAAATCTCCTGACCAGGGGGGTGTTTCAGAAAGATCCTACTACACTACACTACCAGGTATAAGTGTTCCAAATTTGAAGAGACGGTACTCATTTTATCCATTTTCAAACCACGCTGTGTATAAAATTAAATTTAAGCTTGTTGCTTACTTACAAGCACACACATGCTTTCTTAGCAGTCAGGTGAAACAAACACACAAAAAAAAAGGTAAGCACACAAATCAAAGACCTAAAAACCTAAGAGGTAATATACATGTAACTGATATAAATTAAATACACATGTACATGTAACAAAAGATCAATTTCAAAATTGAATCCGACAGTCATAAAACAGAATGCGAGCGCACATCGAAACTTGACTATTACACATTATGTGCCAGAAAACTAGGCACTACACTTGCAGGAAATGTTGAAGTGAGAAAATAGATAGGGACATCATTAAGTCCATGCCTAAATTCCACTCCTGGGAGCACTTAGGTGAGGGCTCTAACAGGGGGTGCAGTGGGTAGGTCTGTCTGACATCATAAACAGCAGCTGCTATGAGCTACAATGATCCCTGGCCTGATCTTCATCAAATTCAGATACCAAGTCAATAATACCAACAACCAGATTTTATAGTTATATGTTGACTGATTATACATGCCAACTTTCTGTCAGCTTTTATTTGCTATGAATTTATTTGAGAAAATAAATAAAATATATTTTTTAAGGTGAGGAAGAGTGGCAGTGTAGTTCATCCAGTGGACACACCATTTTTCACCGTTATGAAATGCAAATTGCTGTATACATGTACCTCACTGTAATTAAGAATACGGTACTGATCCAAGTACATCTTGGGGTCTTGCAACCATCCTTATTTGTGTACAGACTAGTGCTGTAGCCGAACCACCGAACCGAACGGAAGTTCGCCGAACATGGCACTTCCGAACCGAACCGAACCGAACGCAAAGGCCTGGTTCGGATGTTCGGCAGAAAAATGTAAACGTTTTTGCAAGCTAATAAACTTGTCATTTTGTACCTAATTTTCATGTCATGATTGCTCATTTTATATTTACTTTTTTCCCATTTTCCGCCTTTCCATGCCTATCCAGTGGTGGGCGCAACTTCACTGGCGCCATTTAAATCCCAAATCCTGACCACGCTACGTCGCGATCGCAAGCCATAAACAAGACCATGTGCGTGATCAAAACAGGCTCAGCTCAAACCCATTCAACAACAAATTTATATTTTAATTGTAACCATATCGGACAAATTTTACAATATAAATAATGAAATAAATATATATTATAGTATGGTATTTATTTATTCAGGAAAAATAGGGATTTTATATTTTTCCAACTGAAAATAAAAACTTATAAAAAACAGTTATTGACAAGATGGCAGCTTTCATGACTCTAACATTAGACAAAAACCGTCTCAGAAAATCTTTTAAAAAAATCATTTATTGACAAATTAAAAACATGATTCTTTTAAAATTGAAAATAAAACAAGATTCAAGACGGAAATAGGAATGTAAGTAGTATTCTTCTTCACAAATAATTACGTTTAGAGCAGTTTTTTAATGTGAAATTCGTGCTGGTCGGAAGCAGGGTGCAAAAGTCCTCCGTGCTGGTCGGGCCCGGCAGGGCGGGCGGTCCGCCCAGTGCCGACCGCCGAGGCTATAACGCTGC
Source organism: Strongylocentrotus purpuratus (assembly GCF_000002235.5). Taxonomy (NCBI): domain Eukaryota; kingdom Metazoa; phylum Echinodermata; class Echinoidea; order Camarodonta; family Strongylocentrotidae; genus Strongylocentrotus; species Strongylocentrotus purpuratus. Next base: position 14,643,313 of record NW_022145611.1, read on the forward strand.
TTGCTATTATATTACCAAACCCCGAACCGAACCAAGTTCGGGTGAAAAATTGCCGAACTCTGCCGAACCGAACTGAACACGAACATAGCGTCTGACTTACAGCACTAGTACAGACTAAGGTAATATTATTTAGTACCAAATCTTACAACCAAGGTATCATTTGAAGTTCATCATCTACCATCATGGAAGGAAGACTTTTCACCAAGATTCATATTTTATGCATATTTTTTACTTCAATGGTTATAAATGATGACCCCAATAAAGGGCCCAATGTTTGCCAGAGGCCTGCCCCGTGTGGTAGCAACTAGTATCAAAATCCTGCATTCTTACTCACAGTGAAGAAGCATCCTTAAACTTTAAAACATCTCAACATATTTGAATTCATTTAAATACGTGTATATTTTCATGCACGTTCTACTACAGCAGTTACAACTGAATGTGATCAGGGGAATGCCTGACATGGCAACAACTTTTTTTCTCTTGGAGAAGAAGCATTCGTATATCTGAATAATATATTACCATTTTGTGTACCGATTCATTTCACATATTGCAATATTAGTCTTCTTTGCTATTCAAAGCATAACTTGCTTTGATAGAAGCCCATAATAACTTTCTTCACATAATTGGATTCCTTGAAGTACACATAATGGGCCTGGCTATGTTTGTGTATTATGATACTTGGGCCTCAGAGTTTGCTAGGTATTGATTCTATATGAGGTTTCTCTTATTATTTGATAATAAATTTATATATTCTGCGCATTTAAATTTAAGCATCATGAATATAGTAAAAAAAAAAATTTAAAAAGGAAAAGATCTTGATCATCAATAAATTCACAATATTTCAAAGCATACTAAAAAAAAAGACAATACAGCAAAATGTGCAAATCTTAACTACAAATTATCCTGCAGAGTAAATGAAAAATCATACTGGAGTGGAGTGATAACAAAATTGCTGACTTGAGATACATGTACATAGCAGCTGAATTCGGACTAAATTATATTTCAGCAGACCTTCTTTCATTCCAAATTTGTTCATGAATGGAAATGATGCTATTCAGGCCCACCCAACTATGAGAACCAGGCCGACTAAAAGGAGTCAACTTGAACGAACATTGTATATGTGTTCTCTAGAGGGTGACACTATAATTACGGTTGATTCATTGAAATCATACTACTCTGTACGTGACTGAAGCCGTAATGTACAAAGAAAAGAGTAAACAGACTAACGACGTGATCAGCCAAAAACATTTGGTAGGGCTTCATGGATTTTAGAAACGATAGATTTAACTTGGAGGGGAACGTGAGGACACTTTATCCTCCATTTCTCGACCGAGTGACTACTAGAATACAAGATATAATCATATCATTAACATAAACCATAGTAAATGTCATGCCCATGGAGATACTACTGGCAGCCAAAAGAGGAAAAATGAGACATGTAACACCTACATTTGCAATACCGGCAAAAAGTTAAACTTTTGTTTTCCCGTATATTATTGAGAGATAAAGAAATAAAATTCTCTTTTATTATCTACTCTTCTTTTTATTTTCTTTACTTACTTTTATATCTCATTACTATTATTGTGTTTTTTTCCTTCCTTTCTGGCTACCCTGACATGTAGTAAATCCATGAAGCTAAACCATGGCTTAAAATCAACTTCTTTGAATTTGTAAAAATCCAACGTACCTGTAGGTATGAGACTACAGGAATGATTTGCTCTTGGTGAAGCACCTCCCGTTTTCCACTCACAGGTAGGTACAGTGACCGGTGGCCACTTCTGGTAAAGCGTTATGCTACAATGCGCCGTCGTGGTGACTGTCAGCTGCAGAGAAGAAAAAAACATACAGGAGACCACACTGAATATTTAGAAACATGAGATGGATTGATCCTATTAGAGTTGTGAAAGATACCAGACTGCATGAGGGCTGTCCTCATCTGCTCGATTTTGCCAAATAACCCACTATTTCATATATCCCAATCGCAAATTAACCAGTTAATTTGCGTCTTCATCATCATGCAGTTGAAATTAACTGGATATTTGGTCAAGAAAATATCCATCAAAGATTCAAAATCTTGGTCTTGTTTAAAAAACATCCTGCTATTTGGGAAATAACGGGCTAGTTTGCGCCTGTCCGAGCTAGTTTGTGATGCACGTATCGATCTGGTGAAGATGCAATTTTGAGCTTTGGGATAATATCTTGAGTCTGAAAATAGCGGGATATTTGGCAAACTTGAGCTGATGAAGTCAGGCCTATGGTCTCTCATCAACCTGCATGTGGTCCACCCAAATCAAACTCAGTCCAACCCCTTACCCCCCTCCACACATCCCCATGACTGCAACAGAGCCATTTCAGTTAATGTCTTGTTATTAATACCTGCACAAAATCCCGGACTACACCATACCCGGACTACACCATATCCTAACTACGACAAGACTTGGCCAATGATCAAACTGAGAATACAAATATAACCTAGACTCTCTGTTCATATGACGTGTGGAGCTGCAAAAACACAAACGATACGTGCCTATAACCAGAGTTGGCAGATTAACAACTTAGCTAATAAATTTTGTTAGCACAGTATGTGTAAAAGAAGCTGTGGATCTTGCTCGATTGGTGAGAGGAAAGTTCAATCTCTCACATCTCACAGTCGAAGTCGAAGTCGAAGAAAAAGAGAAGAAGAAGAAGAAGAAAAAGAAGAAGAAAAAGAAGAAGAAAAAGAAAAGAAGAAAAGAAGAAGAGAAGGAGAAGATGAAGGAGAAGAGCGAGAAGAAGAAGAAAAGGGAAAAGCAGAAGAGGAAAAAACAAGGAAAAAGAAGAAGAAACAACCAAAGAAATAAAAAAAAACAAGAAGGAGAACAAGAAAAAAATAGTAGTACAAGAAGAAGAGAAGAAGAAAAAGAGAAGAAGAAAAAGAAAAGAAGAAGAAGAGAAGAACAAGTAGAGCGAGGAAAACAAATCAAATCAAAGAAAAGAAAAAGTAGTAGTACAAGAAGAAAAAGAGAAAGAAGAAGGAAAGTAGGAGAAGAAAAGAAGAGGCCTATATTTTCAAAATACATTATTATAGAACTACAATGTTTTGGGGGATTTTTTTTTTATCCTGGATAATATATATTAAATAAATTCATACACATTTCAAGAGAAAAATAAAAGCAATAACATATTCAATTGTACCTTTAAATTCTTAAATAATTTTGTTTACACCTTTTTTTTAAAGACTGAATATGACAGAAAGTCTCCGATTGAAATTTTACAAGCATTTGACCTTGGCCAATGTCACATAAGATTTGTATATGATTTATATATTCGGATTTTATCATTTGGATTTTAAAACAAAGAAAACATTATCTTCAATAAATAAGTAAACCTTTTAATTAAAAGAGGGACATTTCAACTGTGTATTATGGTGACAAATATGTTTACTGATCATCTAAAGCATACTTGGTGTGTTTCCTTTTCTGGAATTCATTTCAAGCTCTATTATCTCACACAGCCATGTAGTCCTACTTCCTTGTTTACTTCCACTGAGCATAACAATTTTTTTACAAATTTATAAAAAGATGTGGCATTTCCTGCATGCACATGTAATAGTTTAACACCTGCAGAATTCACTGTGATACAATTCTACAGGTAGAGGGTACCATTACATCTGATAAAGTGAGTTTAACAATTTAATATCTAAAACATCTACAATAATAGTTTTTAAAAAAAACCTCAATAAATATTGAGATAATATATAATTTATGTCAAAGTTATAAGAAAAAGGTCATTAAAGATGGAGGAAAAAAATTAATATGTAAAGTATAGGGATACAAATACAAAACATTTAAAACTTAAGGTACACATACTGTATGATCACTCTTAGAGAACATGTTGGAATACGAGGCAAATTTTCATAATTCATTCTTCATTGGGAGGTCGAGGTGGTACCTTGTGAAAGTCGTTACCCCCCCCCCCCCCCCCCTAAAGTACCAATAGGCCATTTTCGTAATGTACCGGTAATCAAATGCAATGCACAAGCACAAGTATTTGTGAAGTGCCTCATTATAAATTAAATTATTCACCTGTTACAAATAATTGTATTTCAATAGTCACAATGCAAACTGCATATATTACGTGTTGTTGGGTAAGGCAAGCTGTAATGTTTGTTCTACCTTGTGACAAATTAGATCTAAATTTACCGGCAGATTTTATTAGAAAAATAAGTTATAATGCAGTTTAGTTTCGTCTTCATATCACCAATGCAACATAAAGTTGTCGGTAAGTTGTGTGGAGTTATTCTAGAATTGTCCTGTATCATTTTCTAGTCATCCTACCGTGCATAGTCCCATATGTTCAAATGGACGTGCTGTTTTGACCGCTGGATTTTGTTGTTGTTGCGCAAAGGTCTAACTTAGTTCACAAGCACTTCAACTGTGCCTCGTAATAAAATGAAAGTATTTCCTAATGCTGAAATGAGACGGGATCTGATCTGGTTTTAACAAAAAGCAAAAAAAGCAAAAAAAAGCAAAAAGAATTTCCTGATTTTTTTGTTGTTGATTTTTTTTGTTTTTTGTTTGTTTTGTTTAAGTCTTAAAAATAGGGGTGCGCCTTAAACACAGGTGCGCCTTATACACAGAAATTTACGGTAAGACTGAATATTCAAAAGAAAAAGGAGGAAGAAAACCAATGATAAGTAAGAAGTGGAAATACCTAAAGCATTCACACAAGATTCATGAATAAAGAATGAGAAGAGAACAAAGGAACATACCAGGTAAGATGGAAGACTTGGTTTGTAGAGGAGATGATTGGAGAAAGGAATTGGTATATGTATAGAGAGAAGGGACTAGAGAAAAAAAAGTAATTGTAACAAATACAAGTATGGAATTAGTCTAATTTTAAATCCTACATTAGTTACACAAGTGCTGAAATATGGAAATAATAAAAACTAACCTTGTGATTCTTGCTGTCAGGAACTGCCGTCCAATGGCTCAGCTTTACATCAATGCAGTGCCTGGGCTAAGGCGTGGTATCGGTATGGCTGCAAAAGAAATGAATCAAATAACTTAATAAAGAATCACATCAAGGATTGAAGTAGAAAGCACAATGCTTATAATACAGGTAAACCTATGAACCTATTTCTAGTTTCAGGATGAAGAAAAAAACATGGTTGCATTTTTTAAAAATTGACAAATTGACAAATTTTCCTTGCAGATTAAAATTTATTGACAGCCCACCAAATAGATAGTTTCCTGTTACTCGAACTTTCCCATATATGAAAGAAGTTACCAGCCCAATAATGAATGGAGTTATTAATATAGTCCAAACCTGATGTTATGAAAGCAAAATATCTACTCAAGACTTGATAGATGCATTACAAATCATCCATTTATCAAACTGATTGAACATTATACAAGGAGAGGTAGAAAAAAAACTTTTCTAGCTCATCAAAAAGTCAGAAGTTGTCACCGCAAATCAAAATTGTGTGAAAAAAAGATGAATATGGGGAACATTAACCCTTCCTTGTAATATCTAAGGGAAATCAACATCACTGAATCAAGAACACTGTATACAGCACAAAAGAAGTGTCATGCACTATGCAAATTAGCAACTCTCACATCACTCTGAATGTCAAATAAAGTCTAGTTATAAAAAGAATGACTTCTTATTATTCTTCGACAAAATTATCTCATCTTTTTGCATCACTGGGGTTATCCCAGATTTCAGAAAAAGGAGTCATCATGATGATGCTACTGTAAAAGTGGAGGGGAGGGAGGGAGGAGGGGGAGGGAGGAGGGGGAGGGAGGAGGAGGGGGAGGAGGAGGAGGAGGAGGAGGGGGAGGAGGGGGAGGAGAGGAGAGGGAGGAGAGGGAGGAGGGGGAGGAGGAGGGGGAGGAGGAGGGGGAGGAGGAAGAGGAGGAAGAGGAGGAGGGGGAGGAGGAGGGGGAGGAGGAGGGGGAGGAGGAGGAGGAGGGGGAGGAGGAGGGGAAGGAGGAGGGGGAGGAGGAGAGGGGGAGGAGGAGAGGAGGGGGAGGAGGGGAGGAAGAGAAGAATGTGAAGAAGGGGGGAAGAGGAGAAAGAGGAAGAGGAGAAGCAGAGAAGGAGAAGAAAGAGAAGGATGAAAAGAAAAAGGAGAAGAAAGAGAAGGGGAAGGAGAAGGAGCTAGGAGAAGGAGAAGAACACAGAGGTAATGAAGGAGAAGAAGGAGAAGAAGGGGAGTTCTTGTATATTTTTATTCTACAAGTACAAATGAAAATTGCACAAGACAAAAGGTGTAATTTTTCAAATAAAACAGAGTGATCTAGACTTATATTTTTGGGGAATGAGAATGTTATTTCTCGCTAGCAGTAGCACAACACTGTCATTATGATTTACCAAGTTACAACATTTTAGACTGAACGGAAGTTCTGAACACTGGTGTTCAGAACGTCCCATGAGATGATCATGACATCTCTATAGACTAGTCTCAGCTCCGTAGATCATGAACAGAGACCAAGAGGGACGACGCCTTGTCAGAGTTATTTTCTTACAATACAAATCTACGCAACCCTCACCTCGCTGTAAAAGTATAAGCAGATGTTGTGCGGCCACTATTCGCTGCAAATCAAATCTTTTAGTTCTATTTCATATTAGCAATATGGTAGTAAAGTAAATTGTAGACAAATTCTATTCAATTTTATAAAACACACACAACTTAAATTAGGTCTAGAGATCTAGATCTAATATTAATTTTAAAAAAACGTTTAAAAAAAACTAAATTAGACCTAGATCTAGATCTAGATCTAAAATTAACTTTTTACCTTAAAATTGTTAAAAAATCTTGAGACTGCCAAATATAAGGTCCAGATTTATTTATTCCAGAATTACTTCTAACTTCTATACACCCTATAGCCTAGGGTCTGTTAAAACAAATATCAAATAGGCCTAGGGCTAGGGGCCTACACTGACTCACCTTTGCTTTGAGCTTTGCGTGATATTACTTGAATGTGAATGTCCAAGTAGCTGTTGCTCATTCAAATCAATCTCTGATTCTGAAAGTCGAAAACACAGATGCTAGATGTAAACTTGAACGTTTACGGCACGTTATCTTCGTCGAATGCGAGTTTTTCTCTACGAAACTAACTCTGGTAGCAGAAACTAGAACTCAGGATAACTGTAAAAGTCGAAATTGTATTCTACGGTGCCATAGTTGGTGATAACATAAGGAAAAACATTGGTCTTGCAGAGCAGAAAATGTAACTCATTGAGAGACTTTTCAATGCAATTTGCCCATATTGCACGTAGCATGCGCTTGCGATTTGCTCGTGACCCGATGACAACAAAAATGGCGGATCATAGGGTTCTTCCACTTGATGTAGGAATGTCACTTACAAATATTATTTTCATGTGATAAATTTGCACTATGATCACCATCAAATTTTCTTCAAGTTAATTATATATTTTTATCAACTACCGAACTTGATGTTTTAATAGGCATGCATCAAATGCTATGGTATATATTAAATGATATTATTATACTTTACCCTAAAGGAAGAATGGACGAATCGATAAACTGACCTATATACCAGAATAGGTCAAAGTATCCCTGGATAGAATTATTCACACAAAGCCGTGTTATTTACAAACAAAAATTGGGGAGGGGCCGCAGCATGGAATGGTGTTGTGTGTTATTTGATACGTTTGGGCACGTGGGCTAAATCAGGCGGGGAAAATTCGACGTGGATGCGTCGGGAGGGGGTGGGAGGGGGCTGGAGGGGTGCTGGTGGTAGTGGTACAATGGTCTCATTCTCATTTATACGCAAAAATAAGACGCTCCCCGTTCAGCCTGCGTTTTTCAACCTGTGAACGAATAAGGAAATAGGCTAAAAACTTTGGAACTCATCTTATCTCTGATATAAGGCTTATATCGTATAGACCTGTTAACTACGTACAGGATTCTATTTAAATACAGATTAATTAAATAATTGATATCGAGGCACTTCAATAATCATAACGTATTTCAGTAAAACAGTAATGTATTTCAATAGGCCATTTACGTAGATGCATATGCTTTTGTGAAGCACCGTATAATACGAAGTATTTCATTCACCTGTTGTGAGTAAGCGTATGTCAATAGTCAGCATTCAAATTGCGTACATTTTTATGCTACGTAGGACAAACATTAATGCTGGCGGCCTTCACTCAACAACACGTGAATATATGTAATTTGCATTCTGACTATTTAAATACAGGTGAATGAAATGACTGATGTCGAGGCAGTTAAATAGAAATTTGTTAACAATACGAAAGTGGCCTATTGATGCAGTTTCTCTCCCGACTTGGACCATCTGCTATGCATAAATGCATCTAGTACGGTAGAATTCACTTTGCATACATTTGTTATTGATACGTTGGCCATGCCTTTGGCAAGATTTTCAGTCGTCAAGAGAAACAATAGGACACTTTCGTAATGTAAACAAATGCATACTGAAGTGCCTCAATACAAATTATTTCATTCACCTGTTACAAATAATTAAATCAATAGTCAGAATGCAATATGCATATATTACGTGTTGTTAGGTGTGGCAAGCCATAAATATTTGTCCTACCTAACAACAATTGATGTATGTAAATCGATATCAGAATATTGAGATACAATTATTTGTTACAGGTGAATGAAATGATTCATATCGAGGCGCTTAAGTATAAATTTGGTTACATTACGAAAGTGGCCTATCATTAAAAAAGCATGAATACATTACGCATGAGTAAACATCTGTTTTTGTCTACTATATAAAAACTGTGAATCAAGACGAGGTAAAAATGTAAAGATCCAAAAAATAATGCGCAGTAAAACAGACGCGAGCTATGTACATTTCAGTTCTACATGCCACGCCCACGTACGCACCCCCAGTTTACTACACAATGTACGCTCGAGCTCGTGCTTTCACGCGTCCCTCGACGAAAAAGTGATCCAGAATCTTCGTTCAAATTGATACAAACTCCTCAGAAAAAGGTTCAACTTTAAGCGTTCGTATCTCTCTTGTAACTGTATTATCAAACTTGTTAATGGCATAATTTGAAAGGCTGTTTATTCCCCTTTGCAATGTTGCCCCATTTTTAATGATTTAATGGAATGTGCAGTACGTACATCTGAATACGGGGCAAAGTGAAAATGAAACGTTGCAAATTGCATCGTTATTGTCAATAGGGAATTCTTCAATTGGTTGGAGGATGGGTTGTGCTTTGAAGGAATAAGCATGCCTTTTAAAACATTTCAATTGAGACTTGGCCTCATATTCAAGTGTGTTTTCTAATGATACACATCCAACATGATTATATTATTATTAACAAGAGAGATATCAGCGCTCAAAACTTGAATTGCAGAACCTGTTTTGAGTAGTATCTATAATGTAGTTGGATCGCAAATCATGAGAGTAGAAGATAAGGGATTTTATTTCATTATTCGTCGCAAATAATTTTGTTCAACCGAAAGTAATTTTGTTTTATACGATATTTATCTTCATGTGGGCGAGCACGCATTGCTATACTTGGTCCACTGGCGGCGACACATTTTCGATCATTGGATCATTATTTACTAGTAGTAGCATAAGATCCCGGGGTCCATTGCAAGATCAATACACAACATATATACAAATATACACAATAAATAAATAATACAAAATTTAAAAATCCTGGATATATTTGAAATACTGTTCATTTTACGATATTTTTTTAAGAGCTGATTTTATCGTGGAATAAAAATGCCTTTTTGAAATCATTGTTTTGCTTTGCCATTTTGATTCTGAAGTTAACAATTCATATGGAAGGGTCTAGAAAGAAAGTTTTTCAGAATCGTCATCTTCAAGGCAAATTAATCCATCTGCAGATAGTTCACTTACCCGGCGATGAAACATAATTTTCTTTCGTCATACTGTACGTCACTTTGGAAAAAGTACAATTATTTGCAATTTAGAATGCATGCATACTAGTTTTGATCTTTAAAAACGAAAGTGACTATGTTCTTATGCGATTTTAGTCAGTATTTCATACTAATATTAGTAATAAGAAACTGCTTTTGCAATGGAAAGGAAAAAATACAATTCTTGTTTTTTTTCAAAGAGGGGAAGAAAAAAAAGGACCCGCACATTTCATGTACAAAATCATGTCTTTAAAGTTTGATAATATGTTTTTAAAGGTGATATCAGGCGCGTACGCAGGGGGAGGGGGGTTAAACCCCCCTTTCGATTTTTTTTTTTTTTTAAGTTAAAAAAAAAAAAAAAAATTAGGCAAATGGCTGACCTAAAAAAGGTGAACCCACCCCCCCTCCAACGGAACAAAATGTCGTCCTCTTACCCCCCCCCCCGCTTATTCAGCAACCCCCCCCCCCCTTGAAAAAATCCTGCGTACGCCACTGGGTGATATACTTCCTCAAAATGAAATATACCGGTATATATTTTTATGTTTTACTTTGTCCCGCTAAAAGACTAAAAGATTAAACATGTTTACGACCCATAATTTCTTGGCCCACTTTATAAAATACTTTCTTAGAATTCATCCTAAGTTTGCACTTTAAGTTGTATTGGGACAAAAGATCCCCCCCCCCCCCCCACATCTCTCTCTCTCTCTCTCTCTCTCTCTCTCTCTCCAAACATTCTCTTTGACCAGGTGTGACAATACTTTTTCAATCTGAACAAGAAAATCGAGAAAGACTGAGAGAGTAAAGTAAGAAGAGGGAAAAGAAAAAGAGGGAAATATCAACAAGATTTTAAATGTAGTCTTGGCAAGACATTCTGTTAAAACCTTGATTTAAGACCAGTATGAGCTATGTCGCAACAGAGGTCTATTGGATACGTCTTAGGACTGTGGATCACATGATTTGTGGCACCAGGCGCGTACGCAGGGGGGGGGGGGGGGGTGGGGTTAAACCCCCCCTTAATTTTTATGTGTATGTTTTGTGTAAGTTTTTTTCCGAAACCCCCCCCCCCTTTTTTTTTAAATAAAAAAATAAATAAATTAAAAAAAATTAAGCCAATGACCGACCTAAAAAAGATGACCTTACCCCCCCCCCCCCTCAACGAACCAAACTGTCAAAAAAATCCTGCGTACGCCACTATGGCACTAATGTCTTATGGGCAGGCAAGACATTCATCTACATTTGCCCAGGTGTTAAAAGGGTACCGGTAGGTGGAATTCCTTGAATGCTGTGTGCACCAAAATCGGTAGCCAACAAGAGCCGGGGTAATATTGGAGCGCCTTAATTGCATGGTGGATATGTGCACTTTAAAATGTCCAGTGTTATGTTATCTTTATTATTATCATCATTATATGAACCTTTGTTTGTTACTAATTCTGTTTAATTTTGTCACTATAGTTACCAACAAATAAACTACAGATATGTAAAACAAACACAATCGCAAAGACTTTCGAAAAATAAAATAACAACAATTACCATCGCCCATATTGAAATAAGTGTGACCATTGTGATGACACATTCCGTAATCAGGAAATGGTTTCTATGGGATCTACAATAGGGTATTGAAATTGCTTAAATTGAATTCTTGATAGTCTTTACAATCATGCTACCATGAACAGAAAAAATGATGCAGAAACGTCCAGAACTCATTGAATAACATTTTATTGTGGGTATAGATACAAGGTACCTCATTAGCTCAAAATCAAGTCAGTAATTGTCATTATTTACCATTCCAACGTGCACGTGTTATTGGTTAATACATAAGCATGAAGTACAACTAAAAGGCATGTTTAATAGCGAAGTACACTTTCTTTGCTGCGTTATTGCAAATTTACAGACAAAAATGCACTGTACATCTTGCTACAGTCGAAAGCAACCAACCATTTGTAAAGCATCCTATGTAATACTATCATTTGTGATGGCATTTAATGTGACAACTCTTAATTCTGCTAACTTTTCTTCGTGAGAAAAACATTTTCTTTCATGTTATCCCACAAATAATACATAAAGATATAATATATATCATGTCTAAATGGAACCACCTAAGAGAAGTAAAGGCAATGGAAAGTGGATAGGAAAATCAAAAGAACATAAAGAGAGCGAAAAACAGAGAAATTTGAAAGAGGAAAAAGGAGCAGTTTGGATTCAAGTAGGCAGGGATATATTAATTGGTCACTTTGAAACGAACACCAAGAAAAACTTCAGTTTCCATACATATAATGCCTTACATGATACTTGCACATTCCCACCTCATTCATTGTGATGTAGGGTTATATATTGAATATTCGGGAACTGGAATATGAACGTTATTGATGTAGTTGTTTTTTTGCCTCATGAAACTTGTTTCATTTGGAAACGAACATTACCTTTTCTTTCACCATTCCTTCCAACATACTAAATTTATTGTTCTTGACAATATGTGTATTTTCATTTAATCGGTCCCTAATATAAACATTTCCAAAAGTTGTAAAGTTATTTCCTTATATGAGAAAGTAATGTCCATTTCAAAATGCACCAAAAGCAAGGCTGCAATGGACAAAAAGATTACCTAATAGAGCAAAGACTTGTTTTGAGGCTTGAATGCCAATAATTAGAGCTCACTCCAAAAATTAACTATACAAGCATTTTCATTTTCAAAAATACAGGTGCAATTTATCTGCTTGGACATTTATGAGGTCTATTTCGATTTATCTGGTGATAAAAAATACATAAAGAATAAATCATACAGCACATGAACAAAAACAACATTGATTTCACTGCCCTGCAAATGTTCCATTCCGCTGAAAAGAAACAAATTTTCTTGCAATAAACTTTAACAAATAAGCTTTTATTAGTACCTAGACTGGCAGGGTTACTGGTAACCATTCAAAATGTATTTAAATTCCATTTTCTAAATCCCAGAATTGTAAGTGATGATGGTGGTGGTTTGTTCGCCAATGCTCATCCTTGCTTTATGAATGTATTAAGTTAACAAACAAAATGAATATTGATGCCTAGACTATTACCCCAGTCACATCAACGAGACACAAGACCAATGATGAACCACAAAAATACTAGATTACCTTTAATGGCCGAGAATTTATGTGATATTTATTCAATTTATTTGATTTGATATTGTAGTCGATTTGCAGTATACACTAGCAGGTCAGAGTAATACATAATATCTACTATAACTAGGATTCACAGAGAAAAAAAGAAAAATTTATTGACATCATACAAAGTACATTGTACATACATAGTATCATGAAATCAAAAGATAAATAATTATATAATGCACAGGTTGATCATGAGTCGTCCAAATTTGGCTAGGTAAAATAATAGAGGCAAGATTCTATCAATCTGAAAAAGAAAATTGACATTCATAACAGAATAAAGCACTATATCATGATTTCTGAATTGCATGAAATGTGATGAAATTCATTGCATGTATATTGGAACATCCATTTAGGCTTTGGCAAGGCACTATACATAGCACACGTGATGATTTTGGTTGGTGAAAATAAAACGGACTATACAAAAAAAAAATCAAAAGAAAACAGCATTTCTTAATATTGATACTTGGCTTCTGAATGCTCAGTAGATCAAGGCACAAAAACAAAATGGCGACCCTGGGTGGTGAGGTTTATTGCTAATACCGTTTGGTGATCAAATCATAACTGCATTTTTTTCTGTCCAGTCCATCATAAAGTTCCACACTATTTTGGTTTTGAAAAAAATATCAGATCAAGTCTCGACTTAAAACTGTTCTTAAATAATTTCTTGCTGCTAGAGAAGTGAAATCTCTTACAATGATCCCTAATGAATAGGGCTGTTTCAAGAAAGACACCGTGATGTCCTGATAAGATCCAGTGCAGATACAGAGTTGGGAAAATGCATAGAACCTGTATGTAAATTGAGAGGCACAACCAAACTTCTTGAGAAATATCACTTGATTTTCATATGCAGTGTGTTTAAATGATACTTGTTTATTTAGCCTCAATTTGACCGATTCTGCCATTAGAAACATTTAATATAAAATACAATGGCATTTTCCAGTAGAGACTTCAATATCCATTAAGGATTAATGCTTAACGCTGTGTCAATTTCCATTACCATGATACCATACAATAACTGTTACAAAAACATTACACAGGCACTTTGATGTATGCAGTTTTTACTGTTTGAAATAATTGCAGTGCTTTTTGCAAATGTCATCAAAATACTGAATTACAAATTGTGTCCAATGCGCTAGCTACATCTAACCTAAAGTTATACAATACAATCAACAATCTAATTATCTAATAACATCTACAATAAAGGCTACCAAAAAATAATCATTTAAATAGAAAATGCATGTATACAGAATAAATGATTACACCAAACAGTACAATTACGATAATTCATAAATATTAGGACACTTTGATGTATATATAATATATGCAAATTAAGGTGAACCGATGTGCTGGGGCTACTACCTTCAAACCATAAATACACCATTTTTGTTCCTTTTGATCCTGGCTATAACTCTTTCTAATACATAAACAATAAAAGCATATTCCCCAACTTGTAAATTTGAAAAGATAACCCTGCACCTCAACTGAATTACTCTAATTTAAGGCAGTCGTCAAAAATCATAGATTTTGTAAAGAATTTAATGAATTATAAACCTAACCTACCTGTTCCGTTTATCAACTAAGTCTACAACTCAAAGACAAATTCACATTGCGTTCAATGTGATCTCCGAAGAGTCCTACATAAGATCAAGCTTAAAGCCAAACCAATGTAGGTGGAACAAAGAATCAAATTGGCACATCGACTGGACATTAAAACAAAGATTCATATGCACATGCAATACTAGACTTTAATAGCATTTCCATTTATTATCTTACACAGTTCATCTTCATGAGCACATTGTTTAACAAAACTTATTTTTCAAAAGGACGCATTCCTTCAAGCCATGTAGGATTTAGCTTTCAAGGACTTCAAGCTATCACTTTTATTCACATTGGGACAAAAGTAAGATTTTTCTAGAAGTACTAGCAAAAGGCTTTAGCTCAACCATAATATTAAATGTACATTGTATTCTGTTGCAAAATAACTGTACACTTGGGAATCATTTCAAATATTCAATTAAATAATCAATGAATATTAATTGGATTTACAATGGATATATAAAAACAGGAGATATAAAGAATACATGATTATTTTTTTCCATGCCATATGTGTAAAATAGGCTTAAGGGAGGCTATTGACCTCCAATCAATTTTCAAAAAATGAACACATATCATTTTAAGAATGTTTAACCTCACAGCCATAATTACAAGGGAATGACTGAAAATGGCATTATTTTTTCTGTTTATTTTTTCTTCTTTCTCTCTTCTCTCGAATCGAAAATGGGTTCCCACGATCTTTAAACACAAATTCTAGCATAAGTTACAGTACATGACGAAGAAGCTGCAGGATTACATGTAGCTTTTCGGCAGAGCGTTTACGGACATTTTCTCTACGACTGACTATGCTGCATTCATGCCACGTTGATGGTGTTGTTCAGACCAAGTTCACCCTCTACGGTGGTCTGAAAGAGAAGGGGATATAAAAATAAGTTAAGTCAAATTTCGTTATGATAGGTAAGAAGAGGGTTCTTTCTCATTATAAAATGGAGTGTACAAATGCAACTCAAAAAAAAATCAATGCAAACTGTCATGGATACACTCTTCTGATAAGTTTCAAATCATTTTTTTTTTTGGGGGGGGGGTTCCACTTTGATAGCAATTCTTGTTTATGCTACAAGCATTTTATAATAACACAATTAAAAGGACAAAATTATGGGGAGAAGGTGAAAACAGAATGAAAGAGAGAAACAGAGACATAAAAAGTGTGAATAATTCAATGAGATAATAAAGACATTATTTTAGCTAAAACTTATTCAAATCAATGGCATGCACATATTATGAATACATAATTATGATAACGTTTTAAGTTTCACAGAAGAATGCAATCACTCAAAATCTTCAGCCTATTCCCCACTCCGTTAAAGCTTCACATATTGCATATAATCAATCAGTTTCAAAGTATACATGTATATTTAACTTATATATATATATATATATATATAGAAAATCAATGATGTACACTACATCATTATCTGATATTGTTTGGTCTGGAATCAAAAGTTATCATTCCTTCAGTGCCTAATACTTCAAATTTCAAGATAGAGACATCTGGAATGTAGAATGTATTAAAATAGTTACCGGTACAAGAAAATTATAAATCAAATCACTCTCTTGACTAATATGTGTGCATCCCTATAATCTGAAGTCTGAAAACAACATACAAACTAAACAAGTGAAACAGACTCTGCATCACAAAAAATATGTAGATTATATAGGTATTCATTAGAATATACCATTAAAATGGAATCAACTGGAACATTCTTTTCAACTTTTTCAGGCATAAAGCAAATCACACACAGGTTTATCTCTACAGGCGGACCTCCACAAAAACTGTTTTCGTTGGCAGATATTTAACAAAAATTACCCAAATATACTGGGGTCTGTCATGATATTGTCTCCCATTATGGAATGATTGTTAAAGGTAAAGACCAGTTATGGTCATGCGATTGCATTGTGAAAGAAACGTGGAATCGATCAGAAAAGGTTGATCATCCAGCATTTAGCATCTGCAAGGTTCTGGAATCATCAAAATGATAATAAATTTGGCCCATTCTTCGTTAAGTTACAAGCACTATAGACAGAAAGATGTATATGGGACTACCCTATATCTCTCACAGACCATGAGAGAAACAAATTTACCAAATATATGAATTAGTAGGCGGTTTCCCGGCAAATTTTTTATCATCATGTATTAGTCAAAACATATTCTTTCACATGATTGGTAATGAGAGCTTCCATTTCATTTTTTGAAATTGGGGCGTTTCCAATACTGGTCTTTACCTTTAAATATTGAGGGTCATTTTACATTTTAGAAGCTTTTTGGGATAAGAGCCCTGTTGGTTTAGAGCCCAGTTTAGAGCCCAGTTTAGAGCCCAGCTAGTGAACTTTCACAATTTTATATTCATGGACCTGATGGACCCAACCAGTAGGAGGTAAAATAGTACAGAGAAAAAGCTGAAGAACATTTAAAAAAGGAAAAATAGAATAAGAGACCAACTTAAAATCAAGATACTAACATGATATGGTACACAATAGGTATCTAAGAAAAAAAAACTATCTAACACAACTAAACACCACAGCACACCTCATGACTAGATAACAATTAGACTTTGCAATTAAGTGCGAAAAGGTACAACAATTAGATACACAAGATGTTAAAATGTACAACACTCTTCAGGATAAAGGTCCTGAATAGCTATACCCTAGGCCTTTCAGTCTGAGAAAAAGCCCAATCAAATTAACATATTCTGCCATTTTGAACCTTTTGATATTGAAATTTATTCTACAAATTATTTGGGGTCTGCATGGTTCATAAGAATGATGATTTCTCTTGTGTGACCTTTAATAGGGAAAGACCAAGGTCTTTAATTATTTTGTGACCCATACATTACGAAGAATGATCACGTAATGCTGATTAGGACAACATCCAAAGTAGTATTTTCCTTTGCATTTGGTCTGATACAAGCTCTAGCTGTCAACTACATCAGGTATATGAAATTCTTTGATGTAGTCTTTAACATATTAAACAACATTTCTTGGACTTGTCAAACAATAAGCAATAAACACAACACAGCAACAACAGATGCTCGGGCAAACAAGTATGGAAAAGCACATCAAACGTGCACAGCGCCCCCTTCTGGCAGGCACCTGCCGAACTTCTCACCTTCTTGGCGTCAACCTTGTCCTCACCGTCGACTACAAACTTGTAGCTGTAGTCTCCTGCAAGGAGGTCCATTTTCACACTGAAGCAGCCATCACTGTAATTGTGTACATTAGGGGATCAATGGGGGTGAAGGGGTTATAAAGTATTCATCAAAGAGTCTTGGAGCAAGACCAAGGGAGGAGATGAGAGAAGCGACTGATGCTGCCTGCATATAGGGAGGGCACTTTGCTCATTTGTCCATTCAATTAATGGACAGAATTTTTAAGATAGCAGGATTCCTTGCAAATTCTTGATAAAAGTTTGTTTTATTTCAAGATTTCTGTAAGAAAACAAAAAGCTGCTACCGGTACTTCTTTTTTTAATAAATGTATGCCATTTATTTAAAAAAAGTGCCACTCCCCCTCGCAGCTAGCATCACCCCTTCTTCTCATCACCAAGTTTGCTGTCATCATCTCATGCTCATTTCTTCCATTTATTCATCAAGTTACCTTCCACCATCACCTCCACCACTGACAATGGGACATGGCAGAAATGTTCTGGAATAAAGAACCCTTCCATGAATAATATATTCTGAATAAATGCAGATGAGCATGAAATGATGTCACAAGCTACCCTTCATCAAACAAACATAAAATCACAGAACTGATCGCATGATGTTACCTGGTTCATACTGGCCTTCCACTCGCCATCTACGATAAACTTGTACGTCCATTCCCCGGGGGCCAGGGACAGCGTTTGTGCAAACGTGCCTTCCTCACTACCTCAATGAATGAGGGTATGAAGTAGTAGTAGTAGGGAATGAAGTAGTAGTAGGAGGAGTAGTAGTAACAGACGAAGTAGTAGTGAGACAGAGTGGGATATTTATAATTAGAGGCAAACAGGGACAAGGGGTTGTTTTTCATATTCAAATTGCATGTCATATTAATGTTAAGAGGATTGGTAGGGGTATTTGGATTTTGGCGATTGGGAGCAATACAAAATGTGAGCAGTTTTGGGAGAGGGTTGTTTTCAAGGAAATGTTATTGCAAAAAGAATGCAAGTTTATGTGATGAACAAAGTAGTTTCCCAAGGCATTTGGATTTGGAAGGCATTTTTGTTTGTTTGTTGTTGTTATTTTTTATGATAGGCATATCAAAGATTTTTTAAGTCGCAGGATGAACAAATTGCATTTATATCATTGACAACAATATTTTTTGTAAAAAAAAAGCATTTATTTGTATAGAAGCATACAAGTTGACCAAAAGAAATCCAACCAAAAGAAATCCAATGCAGTAATTTTAAGCATGATAATAAAATAATGAATGAAGTGGTGAATTATAGCGAATACGAATGGCAACAGTTTTGTTTTCAATGTGAATATGAAAATCAAAAATTAATATTTGTTGAAGAACAAAAGAAGGAGATACAGAAGTATTAAGTGTGATTAGGGAAGTATTAGAAGGAAAGAGGTTACAGATGGTATGAGGAAAGACAAAAATGCAAAAACAGGGAACAAATGAGACACAAAGACACCAATAACATTTCATGGATACACTATTTTAGGGTGAAAGTTACAGAAACATGCAGCATGCATTAATGAATTGTACAAATTAATTTGAAATGATAATAACTCCTTAATAATAAAGCTGTACCAAATATTTCCAATTCTTGCAAATTCATGCAAATTCAATGTTTTTTTAAAAGGAGGGGCGAGTCGTATGTTCCCAATGTACATGCTAACTATGTGAATGAGTGTATGGTGAAAATGAAAATGGATAGGCTCTCATTCGGCATGTGTCTACAGGCTTTCAAAATAGCATTTTTTTTCCTACTTTTATGGGTCTAATGGATTATCTCCAGGTATGTGCTTCTGTAGAATTCACCATAAGCATATTATAACGTCAGCAGTAATGGAGAATCGTACCTGCATTCTATACCACATTCACTGTCCAGAAATCTGATGGACCCAGTAAATGCTGTTTGTAGAAACAGACTCGTCACATTCCAATAAGGGTTACTGTTAAATTTTCATTTTGGGTAGACTATTCTGTTCATTTCAGGGTTACTGTAGAAACATGCTGGTTGCTTGAGCCTTGACTATAATTACCCCCCCCCCCCCCCCCCAAAAAAAAAAAAAAAAAAAAATGATTACCCCTTTGTACCCTAATGGGAAAACTTTCCAGGTAACAGGTTACAGTTACCGGTAGTTATTTAAGGGTAGATGTGCAGGTTTTTTTTGTCCAGGGACATCATTTTTCTAAAAGCGGAGACGTCCAGGGGTACTTTTTCTCAGGGTTAGTTTTCCTGGGGTAATGGTCCCAATATGTAATGGGATGACTGCAGTTACATTAATAGTTAGTGGCAGGCGTGGGATGAAATTTGCACACAGACTTAGAGAAAATACCTACTCTTTATACACTCATGCACATCATATTATACTAAATCAAAATCACATCATCAAACATAACTGTCTTAATCAAATTTTATGTCCAGCATTTCAGTTCCCTGTTCATTATAAAACGGTGACATAAGAGGAAACCGCCTGATAAAAAAAAATACCTTTCTAAATTGGCCATTCCAGACCACAAAAGCAATTGGTTTTAAATGATAGTTTTGTTTGTTGAGAGCCATTATGGCATACACTATGTGTTGATGGATACTTGTTAATGCCCTTTCAGACAATTCATTAATTAAATAATATTTGCAGAATTGACCTCATGGGAATACATACATACAGATTGATATTTATAAAGCACCTGTACATAAACATGCTCAAAGCGCTTTACATTAGTAAATAAAACAGAATAATTATTTTGCTCTCCAAAATATTGTAAAGAAGAAGAGTACTCACACTTGTGTAAGTTGTACCCTTTCTTTCCAGTCACTGAAGCTACCGGTCACAAAGACCTCTTCTCCACCCTCCTCCCAGCGGAATTCAACGGACGTCTTCTTCTCCTCACTGGCTTGGTCTCCTGATGGTCCATCTAGGTGGTCAAGGTGAAGATATTGATAAGTATTAGTGATAAAATCTTGTTATTAGTTTTCAGACTTCTTGGGGATACTTCAGCCACATGTTCGCTCGGTTTTATGAATGACTTTGTTCTAATATTTGAAAAAAACTGATAGAAAAAGATGACCATTGTGTGGGTGAAAGAGTTTATGCTAAACAAACTGTCAGCACCTACAATATCCTGAGCAAATTTCTTTTGATTTCCATAAAATGCATGGGAATTGAAATTCCTGATTGGACATTCACTTTGGTAATTGATTAACTTTTTTTTTCTCAGAAAGAGGGTTACAAATTTCAGGGTTCCATAGAAAAATCATAGAAAAATTCAAAAGTAAAATGAAAATAAACAAGAAATGGGTGGCAGCAGGTATCGTCACGGTGGAGAACAGGTCACCACAAGGTCAAGGTCAAATACATGAATGAAATGAACAGAGATGATGAAGAAGGTCTGTCAAAATCACACAAAATATGGATATGTCCCGGCATCATAATAAACTATCCATTAAAGCCTTTCTGCACTAGTTTAGCCAGGAGGGATTAGACCTCCCAGCATGGTCACTGACAGGTGGTAATCTCATCAAATCAGCTCTCAATTAACATAAGAAAAAGGGGACCATGGCCTGGGGGACCAATGGTCACTGATTAGGAATTGTTTGCCATATAGAGGGCGCAAGTAGCTATAAGTAGTGCAGTTGGGCTTCAAAGATTGTAAATCTTTCAATCCAACTCTCTAGGTCTCCCTCTCCAAGTCTCACTTGTAACTGCTGCTACTGCTGCAACAGAACTCTCATCTGCCTCTTTGGCTTCAGCTGCAGCCTCCTTGCTGGGCTCACTGGGTTCCTCTGGAGCGGGGGTCTCTGCTGGCTGATCAGCCTCAGCCTCAGGGGCGGGGGCTTCACTGGTGGGGGCAGCATCTCCGTTGACCTCTGGCTCGCTGGTGTCCAAGCTCGCTGCTGGCTCTTCTGGAGCAGTCTCATTTTTTGCTGGCTCAGGCTCTGCTGCAGGCTGTAGAGAGGGATAATGGAAATTTTATCAAAGTGAAAGAACAAAATAGTTGTAAAGGAGAATATTGTCACATGATATAACTTATAATATTTATCCCAATTGGTCCATATTTCCATAAAAAGGTAGCTTATTTGCTGTGAAAGGATTGGATCACAAAACAGAATTTTTTCAATTCAAACAAGTTAATGATCTTTTCAATAAATCTAGGACTGGTCTATTTAATATCAATAAGCACAACAAAATAATTAAAACATAAATGGGATGTCAATCTTTCTATTCTATTCCCCTTCATAATTTCTTCTGAAGCTGATAAATGCCTGCCTAGTAAGGCCAATTCTGTTTCCAAATCTAAATGGAAAGTCAACATATTGGAGATACAAAAAACTCAGGTTAATTATCACAAGTCTAAGAATTGATGAAGGATTTTTTCCTCAGAATGCGTAATTTACATGGCATTCTTGGGTAGAGAAGCCTTTAAAACTATCAGAAATAAACAAACAAACAGCAACAAAAATCAAACAAAAACTAACCTCAACTGGTACTACATCTGGTGTTTCTGCTGGTGTTTCTGCTGGTGTTTCTGCTGGTGTTTCAACCGGTGTTTCAGCCGGTGTTTCTACAGGTACTTCTGCTGGTGTTTCTGCTGGTGTTTCAACCGGTGTTTCTGCCGGTGTTTCTGCCGGTGTTTCATCTGGTGTTTCGGCTGGTACTTCTGCTGGTGTTACGGCTGGTGTTTCTACTGGTGTCTGTGGTAAAATCAAACAGTTTGATTATTCTACACTTGCCAAATTCCTTTGAAAGATTATCCAATGATGCTGTATATATATTAAGGTGTCCCAGAGATTACAAGCAAATTTCAATTTCATACAGGAATTTTCCATCACAGTGCTCGCTATTGATCCAATTTTTAATTTCAAGAAAACATAAGCTCCTTTTTGTCAAAAAGCATTTACATATCGGTATGCAATATCAGACTAAGTGCTTTTCAAACCACCTGCAGAAATATTTTTATAAAAATATATATGAATAAGTGCAAAATTAAACTGCAGCTGCCAAAACATGTTTTTTTTAATAATAATTTTTATGTCATATAAATACAAATACAGTACATCCTAAAGTATTGTTGATGATATAAATTTGTAGACGTTATCATCCATTTCTCTTCTACAATAAATATACATTCCTATCAAAATATTAGTTTCATACTAGATACAGGGAAAACACTGCCACACCGTAGATAACTGTAAAATAGAGACACATATTGTAATGCACATAAAAAAAGTGTGCTATCTCTGTGATCTTGTTATTTCATACCACATGAATTACCATATAATGCTAAGTGAATGGTATAAAATATCAGTGATCCCTATTCGTTTTCATGCCTGTATAACAATAGCCATTCAAATCATCATGGAAATTAGTCCATCAAGTGAAAATGTATCATTCACTCCACTGTAAGTATCGCTTTCATAATGTCAAATATTTTCAACTTGTGAGCATTGTAGATGATTGTATCAGAATGGTTTAAGTTTACAGAATTGCATTAACTACAACAATAAATTAAAATAACCAGGTCAGTACTCGGATATTGTTCTTGTTAAGAAACCTTCACATGTGTTCTGCAAACTATAGTCGGCATGGATCCTGGATATATTCCTACATCCCCTTTCACTTTCGCCATGGATTTTACTCACTTCATCTGTTCTATTTCTTCTCTTCCTCCTTATCACTTCTTTGTTGCCCTTTCTTTCTTGCTCTCTCTCCGATTAACCCTAATTCCTATAAATAGTTTAGCCAGGGTTTAATACTATGTGGGGTGAAGAGGGCAAATGATCTTGCATTTCAACACTTGTTCTAATATAGCAGGCTCCCAAGGTTTTCAAAATATCCTTGAAATGACATAGCATATTAAAAAGCTAGTGACTAGTCTTGAAGGTATTGTTTTCCCCTGTCCAATATCCCTCCTCCCTTGCACAGTCATTCCCCCCCCCCCCCTATCCATCCCCCTCCTTCTTCAAGATTCCTTGCAGACTTTATCAGCCTTACACATTCTTTTCACTCCTTTGTGACATGCTACCATAAGTTCTCTCTTTCCCTCAATGTAATCTTGAATTCAAAATGTAGCTAAAAACTAAACCCTGCCCACTACTTTCCCATCTACCTAGAAAAATAAGGGACAATTACTCTCCAGATGACTATATCCCCTTTGGAAAATAGACCAAAGACAATTATCCTTGTGACAACTACCACTAGAACAACTACTCCGAGGACAATCAAAGAGGGTAGTTGTCCCGATTGTTCTTTATTCTTGGAGGGTAGTTTTCAGAGAGGTTAAAGTCCATGGGTAGTCATCCTAACAAAAGAAAATATCATCTTGTCCATACCTCAGCAGGAATCTCTACTGGTGCTTCGGCTGGTGTTTCCACTGGAGCTTCGGCTGGTGTTTCTACCGGCGCTACGGCTGGTGTTTCCACCGGTGCTTCGGCTGGTGTTTCTACGGGTGCTTCAGCTGGAGTTTCTACGGGTGTCTCTGATGGTGTCTCAACCGGCGTCTCTGATGGTACCTCAGTTACTGTGGGTTCTGCTGCAGCTGGTTCCGATGGCTCTTCTGCTTTTGATTCCTAATCGGAAAGAAGAAATTGCATTTATGAATTCTGATGTAGGTTACTGGTAATAGATAATCTACCTCCTGTACTAATGGTATTACCGGTAGATGTTTCTCCTTTGGATAAAGTTTAAAAATGTTTTCAAACAAACCTCAGGAAAAAGCCCAATAAGCTTTTGACCTAGGTTGTCAAGAACATCTTGTCTGTGAAGCATGTGTGGAAATTGAATACAAAATGAAAGTGGTCAAGCAATTCTCTTAAAATTTGGTGCAATAAAGTGCAAAGTCAGTGCAAAATAACTTCTTTCCCTAAACCATAAAAAAGAGAAGCAAACTTGAATTTGACTTTTGATTGATATGATAAATTAACAATGACTATGTCATTGCATAATCAGTATACCTCCACTGAATCTATTTGTGCAGGTGTAGGTGTGGGTTCTTGGGGCGTGTCTGGGGTGTCAGAGGGAACATCCTGGGGAACCTGTTCTGGGGTCTGGTCTTCTGATGGTGTGCTTTCTACCGGCTCTTGCTCTGCCTGGACTGGTTCTGGAGTTGGCTCTTCTACTGGGGTTGGTTCTTCTACTGGGGTTGGTTCTTCTACTGGGGTTGGTTCCTCTGTGGCTTCAGGTGCAGCTTCAGGTGTTGGTTCTGGAGTGGGTTCTGGTGTGGGTTCCTGGGCAGGTTCTTCTACTGGTGCTACTGGTTCTACTACTGGTGCTTCTGGTTCTGGTGTTGGTTCTGGTGTTGTTTCTGGAGTAGGTTCTGGAGTAGGTTCTGGGGTAGGTTCTGGAGTAGGTTCTGCTGCTGCTGCTTCTGGTTCTGGTTCTGGCTGGGATGGTTCCTCAGGGGCAGTTTCAACTAGTGCAGGGGTTTCGGGTGAGGGCTCTGCGGGTGCAATTACAATGGGTGCAATTACAACGGGTGCAGAAGGGGTTTGTTCAGGTTCTGATGGTACCTGCTCTGGTTGGGATGGTTCTGAAGGTGCTTCCTCTTTGACAGGCTCAGGTTCTGCTGGTGAAGGGGCAGGTTCCTCTGCTTGGGTTGATGGTACTGATGGTTCTGGTTCTGTTGATACTGGTTCTGGTGATGCTGCTGCTGCTTCTGCTTCTGCTTTAGGCTCCTCAGGTGCAGGTTCTTCCGATTTCTGTTCAACCTTAAAGGAAACAAAGAAAACAGAAAAGTACATATAAATATATTTATATTCCAGACATTGTGAAATAACACATGCAACAAAATCATCCATTCTATCTTTTCATTTTGTCATAGATGATGTTATGAGGAAAGCAACCAACTAATATTCATACAAATTATGGGCACCATCTGGAACTTTCCTACACTTAGTTAGTTTCTTAATTTCCCTTTTTGGCATATACCAATTATGTACCACATTTTTGTCTTGATCTTGTACTAGCAATTTCGCTTTCTTGTATGAAAAAAAATGATTGTATCATTTCATCTTTCAAAGAACCAATAACCATAACACTTCTACATCTCTTTTCAGAACAACATCAAACTCGATCAAAGCTATTTAGATTTGTCAACTTGTCTCCCATTAGTTTCACAACTCAACACCCATTCTCCAATAGAAAATACTTCAGGAGGTAATAAGGAAAAAGAAATATAGCAGTTTGAAGTTCAGCATATAATAAGTGTCAATACATTTTTGACATTTGCCATAATGTTGATCTCTTTGCTATTTCTCTACCTCTCAATTGAGTATGGCTGAATTATTATAAGTGCAAGTATTTCATTTTGTATTTAGTTTGTTTTCTCATGCATCATCCAATTAGCCTCTCACGTCACAATTTCATACTTCTTCCAGCAGTTGCCATGGTGATAATGAATTTCCTGCATTTATTGGCTTGAGCGCATCAAACCTCCATCACAAGGCAGGTCTGCTATCAGGGTAGAATTACCATTCCAACAGCTAGAATGTCACACTCTTCCTTATTCATGGTGCCTAGCTCACTGCCGCTATTATGCTAATTTCAGATTTCAAGTATACATTAGGCCCATTTACATTGTGGAAAAACCATGAGTGTTTACACTACTGGAAACGCCCATAAAACGTCAGTGTTCGATAATTCCGTCTTTTTTAATGTGAGTTGTGCACATGTGCCACTTGTGGCTGCTCTGCATGCATTAGCATGGACGCGAGGAGAGTTCACTGGTTTATTGAGAGCAAGCATTTACACTGCAAAAACAGGAGGAGTTTCAACAAAAAACACTCCAGAGGTGGGTTTATATTTTAGGGGTTTCGCTTATGTTTATGGGAAGATGCCTAGCAAATTCTGACAAAACTGTGAAATGTGAGAAAAAATGATGTTTTTTTTTTGGTAGTGTAAATGCCCCTATTGTAAGGTGCCTGCAGAAGACATCAGCAGGGTGCTTTCTTATGTAAATTAAACTATAAACAATTTCCTGATATGCTTTTATGCCTGGCATATGTTTTATCCTGTATGTACAGTGGCTTTAAAGATCAAATTATGACAAATTCAGATTTGTAAAAGTGGTTGGGAAAACTTAAAAAGTCACTTTCTATTATTAATACATAACATAATTATGATTTAAGGCCAGACTTGTCCCCTATGACCCTTTGTTCAACTCTCAAGATTTAGATTAGTCAACATAACTAAGAAGGACATATTAAACTAGGAATAATTCCAACATTATAAAAGTTCTAAATTAAACATTCCTTCCTGTAATACAGGGTAGAAGTAGGATTTTGATCACTCTATTTTAAAATAAATGTATTTAGCTTGAAATAAGTACTGTCCGACCTAAACATCTGGAAATGTGTAAAAATGGGATTCTCTAAACTCTAAACTCTAATCTAATCCCTCTAAACAATTATTCTCTAGTATTTCCTTTGCATGTTATTCTGGGAAAACAGGATAGAGCCTTGATAGTTGATAGAGGACATTTTTTTTTACCAAGCAAGGACTGGAAAGCTTCCTACCTGTTAAAGATCCTGACTGAAAGCTTTAAAGTGAATAATAAAAAGCTAAGAAAACTGATACTTTTATTCCTGATTGAGGAATGAAAAGACAGATTTTCAGATTAACTACAAATCAATCACTCATCACAGACAATAATATTCTGAGTAGTAATTTTTTTAATTTAAAAATAAGAATTCATTATTCACTTTTCATCAAATAATCTATTCCAATATTGAAGTTCTATAAATATATATAATTGATCCTAAATATTTTTCTTTCAAGTTTTCATATTAGACACAGAAATTCACCACTGCCTGTCAGTTGCTTTCATGCAGTGTAGTTTCGTTCAATAAAAGTAACTTCATTTATTGTTTTTTAAGTAATCTTTGAACAATTGATATATCATATATTTCTTTAAAGCCTTCAACTCTTTTATTTTGAAAACTTACCACTGCTGCTGCTGCTGCTGGAGGTTCTACTGCAGGAGATTCCTCTTTGGTTGATGTCTCTTCAGCTGGCTTCACTTCAGCTGGTTCCTAGATAAACAAACAAATAAACAATCAATAATCGGAAGTCAGTTGGAAAATCTGACAACTAGTTTTTACCCCCATCAGTAAATTTTAAAGTGCAATTTAAAAATGTTAAGTTCTGCCACCAAATTTGAAAATATGGCAATCAGTTTTTATCCTTGTTAGAAATGTTAACATCTAAAATATTTGTCTGATAAGAAAATCGCTAGTTGACTAGTTGGCAAAGTTGGAGCAACATCCCCCATCCCTATTCCCCCATTCAAAATGTGTCAAGAGAAAAAAACACTATACAAAAAAATATATACAAATAACATGCAGAATAATTGCATAGTTCATCAGTTTGAATAAATTTCACAGAAAGCGGGATATCCTTCTAACTTCTAAGTAATAACACGGATCTATATTGGAAAAAAATTGAAAGTGAAAATGAAACTACTTTGGCTTCTGACCACTTAACCACACTACATGAATTTCAAATAAAAAGCAACAGAAGGTGTGTAGCACAGATACACTCTACTGGTACAATAAAAACCGTGAGATCAAGTCATGGTTATAAATACGTACAATGTATGTACACTGTAGCATGTCCTCATCAGCTCAAGTTTGCCAAATAACCTGCTATTTTCAGACTCGGATATTATCCTGAAGCTTGAAATTGCGTCTTCACCAGACCGATACGCTCATTACAAACTAGCTTGGATGGGCGCAAATTAGCCTGCTATTTCCCAAATAGCAGGATATTTGGAAACAAGACCCAAGATTTCATAGGATATTTTCTCGACCAAATGTCCCGCTAAATGCAACTGTGGGCTGATGACAACGCAAGCGATCGGGATAGTTTAAATATCTGGTTATTTGGCAAACGTGAGCCAATGAAAACAGGCCTAAAGAGCATGTCCTCAAGTCAGAGTAGTATAGTGACAAGTGGCAACATCCATCCGTCCCTCAAGAGCAGCACATTTCATTAAATCATATATAATAAATATTACTGAAAAGTATTCTAACCCTAAGGGTCACAACTTTTCGAATCTTATCATTTCACAGTTTATCAAATATTTATGTTGCACTCAAGTACAGAGTTGGCACGCACTTGTGAAAATATGTTATAAAGGGCCTACAGCACACTTTCCCAATCAGAGATTGGAGTGCTTTGTATGGATGCACTGGCAATATAGAAATGCTATGATGCATGGAAAGTTATGTTTTTGTGACAACTCTTCTACTATAAGACATGTACTATTCACTTATTGTATGAATACCAGAAAACAATATCAAAAGGGAGGATCAGGGAATGTTTTCCAATAAAAAAAACTCCAACTAATTTTTTTTAATCAGGGTCAGCTTGCCATGTGAACACTGCCTGGTATGGGGATGTTTCATCTCACTACACTTCAGTCCAAATCACATTACTTTTTATGATGTTTATTTGCGAGACATGTATCCTGCATGTACTCCTGTTTCGCTATAAGGTTGTCAAATGTGTGTTTTTCAAATAAGAAGTCTTCATACAGTTTGTCCTCTTCTAAATGTGAAAGGGCTGTATGTGTAATGGCTGCATGCTGCCACAACATTGTGAAACTGAAATTACAATCAGAATTCCTGAGGTTAACCATTATACCTACAAATCATGATAGTACAAAAAGAATCTCAGAATGCATTCTGCATTATGAAAGAGAAGAAATATAGTCCGCATTATATATGTTGCTGATGCCATTATCATAAATTAGCAATTCAATGGCTCTTCCTTGCAAACAAAAATTGAAAATGCATTTAAAATTGTCTTTTATGTATTGGGAGAAACTTATCATTTGAAGTGAGATCAATAGACTATGTTTCTTTAGTGAAACAGAATTTGTTATCTTTTTCATTTCTAAATCCGCAAAGAGCTATCACATTATTTAAAACTGAATAAGCAAAGTTGAACTACAATTAGGAACACATCTGTTCTCAAATCTTTGGGTCAAACTTACAAATGTTTACTCCTCCAAAATTATCTCCAGCTGAAACCTAGTCTAATTAGAAGCAAATATCTCACTGAGCAGATATTCTGCATATCAGCATTAAGAAATAGTGTTGTCTTTAACTATAACTGAAAAACTTAATTCAATTAGGATGCGAGTAATGCTAAGAACAAAGAAATCTGGAAACCGAGTCTGACTGTAAACAGCCTTGGGTGCAAATTATGCTCGCATACAATCACTGTTTTATCTAATTTGTTACACTCATGCAGAACCACACATGCAGTAAAGTTGGCAGTTCCCCTGCCATCTCCGTCATTTTAGCCCATCCATCTACGCAGCAGCTTGGCTTGTCTATGGACTGAAGCTGAAGAGAGCAAATTAAAGGTTTACAACTCTCAAGCTGCTTTCTCCATATAAGGACGCCACCGGGGCTTAATGCTCAAGACTGGTGGCCTGTTTTTCCTTCTTACTTGCGATGTTATCTCTGCACCTTCTGTGCAGGAGAAAGGGTTGCCAGACACACAGCCAGCGCAAGGCGGCGGCAACAACACAAACCTCATGCATGTGTGTCAGACAAAAGCTGGCTTGTCTGAGCATGGATGAGGTTGGTTGTCGGGTGTAGTAAGAGTTCATCTGATTAGGGTTAGGTTGTGGCAAAGAGCCAGGCAGATTGTTCTACCAGCTGCCACATTAAAGTGAAACTTTCCTCTCCTCCTGCCTGCCAGGAGAGCTAGGATCGCTCGAGAGCCTTCTTGCTCAAGAGGATTGGACATGGCGTGTACGTCAGAGACGACAACTGGTCACGATGACATATCTTGGAATATGACTGACGCACTTTGGCTTAAATTCATGTCTCTTTCACAAGAGATGAATTTACTATGACACAAAAAAGTGCACATTTATGTTGGCAAATACATCACAATAAGGGTGAAATAAAGAGGTTAAAGGGCTAAGTCAAACAAAAGTTGTATCCTGTTGTTTGAAGATACTTCTTTTCCTTGCCAAGAATGGATGTAGGCCCCTAATGAGAAAGAATGATTTGGGGTACATATTACATTTTCTTTATTAAGCAATGCTAGATACATACAAACCATTTCTGTTCACAAAGCGCATCTCTAAAAATGTTAATTGGTACTAACATCCCAAATCCCAGTCTAATATCTATGAAATTTTGTGAAATAATCACCCCAAAATCTTCCAACATAAAAAAAACAGGATCAAATTATGACGTATTAATATCCCAAAATCCCGCTCAAGAAAGGCTCCCTCTTTTGTTCATGGGAAACAAGATGTTACATTGAAAAACAAAATCACACAACAAATTATCAAAAATGTTGTTCAAGTGAACATACTCAAAGCAAAATAACATTCAGGTACACATCGCATGTCTGAACAGTTCTATTAGCATCATGCCATCCAAGACTCATGAAAATTTAGATACCAAAATAATTGAAGTGTGTGTAAATGTTTTAGAGAGATGTCTCACGATATAAGAGTACTGGGAGCACTTCTGCCGAAATGTCGTCTTTCACCCCATATCTCTCGCATCACTGGTAGTTGCTAGGCAACCAAGGAGTCGGGAGGAGAGGCTGTGAATAGATTTCATATCTTAGTGAAATAAGCACTCCTTGAATGCCAAACATTCCAACCTATAATATCTCTCTGTTGTGTCACTTCCACATAGTCACAAGACCAATTATTGGGCCTCCTTCACACAAGCATTTGTAAACCCGTCTCAAAACTGGCAGCAGCAAGGTAAATACCTCTTTTGTGTGTGAAAGGGGGTTAAAACAATAGCAATATGCAGCAATGGCTTCTGTGCATACCATGTGCATTATATCATACAAAAATGCAAAATATGCTAAACTCTTGTATTTTTTTCTTGTTTGGGGGAGAGGGAAGGGGGAGGGGGAGTGGGGGTTGCATTGTATCTCGTCATATGTGAATGAGGCTTTTCCCTTCCAAATGGCTTTATTTGTCAGAGAATACAACTGCCAGACCCCTGCTGTGGAAATTGTTGTGAGTTCATGCTGTGAGCTCCCTATGCGTCCTTACCAGAGGCTATAGAACGATCAGCGTTTGACACGCTTTCTACTGCTAGGAAGAATGGGTTAATTTGTACCAATAATGTCTAGATTACCTTTCATTTTGCTGGACAACATTTTATTGTATGTGACAAAAAGTGTTTTGTGTACTCATACTGAATTGCGGTAAATCAAATATGCAACATAAATACTTAAAGGTAATACAAAGTTTTGGTATGGGGTCATGAATTTGGTTCAAATGAACATATTGGAAGCATATATGTGATCCTACAATATTCAGTGATCGTTGTCGCGGTCGAAATCGACTCTAAAGTTATGAAATTGTAAATAATAAACACTTTATGTTGAATAGCTCCCTCTCAAGGTCAAGATATTAATTAAGCTATAAGACAATGTTTATTGACTAAAATCGACCGATTATGGCACAGTCACACGGCCACTTACGGTAGCTGCGGATGCTTACGGATAAAAGTCCGTAAGCATCCGCAAGGATCCGTATCATCCGTAAGCATCCGTATCCATCCGTAATTCAATCCGCAGGATCCGCAGACATACGCAGATCCGCAGCGGAATTTTGAAAATCTCAAAATTTTGCTGCGGATGAAATATACGTAAGCATCCGCAGAATATACGTTATCCATACGTAAAATACGTTATCCAAATATACGCAGGCATCCGCAGGTCCGTAACATGGCCGTGTGACTGTAGCATTAGCTATTCCCGTTCGGAAATTATATACCACAACTACATATTCTGAGATTTTCATGGTCGCAGCTACTATTGTACGGCCGTAGGAGCTTTTTGAAATTCATCAAAATTTACCGGGAGCACCGGTAAATCTTTACATTAAATTTTTCTCGAAAGCAGAAGTGTTTTAGGGGCTAAAATTTCTAGTGCTTTTAATACATCCACAGGGGCATCCAAATATATCAAAATTGAAAAAAATCACTATCCACCCATTTTTCAAAATTTCCCAAAACTTTGTAATACCTTTAAGAGATTTATTTGAATGGGTGCCAATGCCACATTCTTTTGATTCCTACCTACATTATGTACCAGGCCTATTTGTATAAATATATATGTTATTACAAAATAAGTTTATATTGATTTAGAACAGACAAATATGGAAGAGAAATTATAATCTGAACCACTGCATTATTTCCTCATATCTTCATATTTATTTCCTGTTGATTCTACGTGTAGTTTCACTTTTGCCAATGTTTATCAATAGTAAGTGGTACAGGAAGTATTACAAGATACACAGCTACAAATCACAAATGACAATGTTTGTTTTATTTGAAGAAACTGTTTGTGACAAGGTCTAAAATGGGATATTGATTAGGCGTACCAATTAATCATAATATCGTGCCTGGTTCAGAAAATGTGGAACAAATATTTTTGAAGTGCTAAAAGATTGATTTTTCTTTTCAGTATATATGAGAGAGACTGTTCATCTGACAGTACATCTGACCTCACGTTTATAAATACCGGTAGTGATACAGTTTCACACTGTCCCAGACACAGATGAAGTGTGAAATATCTAGGGATTCTTGGTAAAAAAAGTACATGTACACATCACAGTGATGGGAAAAGGAAATGGGTGATTGTTGAATACCGTTCAAACTTCATTGCCATTCCAAATGTGGTAGGAAAGAAGATAATTTTTCCTTTAATATCTATATTTCATTTTCTATGATAGAGATTGAGTGAGATTGAGAGAAAATGAGAGAAGGTCAAAACTTAGGACGAATACATGTACTATTGCAAGATATTCTGTGAAATAAATGTACTATATCGCCGAACTAATCTTGTTTTCATTCTCTGGTGCTCCCTGCTTCCTGGACAATGTGATGGTACACTCAATAGACCTATAAGACAAGGAATAGGATATACCATAACTTTAAAACAGATTTCTTCATTAATACTAATAGATATCTTGAATTTATCAACACACCGATGACATACAATGGTAATCAATAAATGGGTAATTAGAGGAATGCTAAATGACCCTTTCCATTCTTTTGTTTTCTCTATCACTCTGAACAGAGTCAGACTGGCTGACAGTCAGTATTTTCCCTCTTACAGGGGTTTACTGAATTTCCTTCTCCCAGCCAAGGGAACGGGCTGGGCAGAATCAGCGGGGAAAGAAGACCCTGTTGAGCTTGACTTACGATGACACTCTCTTAATGTCCATAAAGTCCATTGATGATGAAGATGATATTTTGTGATCATAATAATGTAATATTAAGAGTGATGACAGTTAAATTGATCAAAAATAGTAGTGGTGTCATCAACTTTAATATTTCAATAACTCAGCTCATCATAAGAAATTTCATGAGAGAAGAGAGATTCATGTGCAATAATGAAAGCTGGCATTGCAAACTCATGTCAACCTCATTACAATGTAGGAGAACGACAACAGTCGTGATGAAGCAAGGCTGTTCTCAAATTCTTCTCCAACACCGTCATGAT
This sequence comes from Strongylocentrotus purpuratus, assembly GCF_000002235.5. Taxonomy (NCBI): domain Eukaryota; kingdom Metazoa; phylum Echinodermata; class Echinoidea; order Camarodonta; family Strongylocentrotidae; genus Strongylocentrotus; species Strongylocentrotus purpuratus. The sequence goes on from NW_022145611.1 coordinate 14,677,608, forward strand.
GACTCACATGACTTTCTCGCTAATGGAAGAATGAATGGGAGCATGGTCATCGACTCATCATGCGGGGAAAAACATCCTCCATGTGCGGCGGTGGAGTATGCTGACTGGTCAGATGACCCAGAGTGCTTTTCGCATGTCTCAGCATCTAACTCATTCACCACATCGATACATTAATATTTGGGGAGAACGCAATGTTGCTTTAATGACATCCAATGCTGCTAAGGCAAATTTCCAGGGAGTCGAGCGGAAATGAGTGATTGCTCCGTGAGTCAACCCAGTTCCAACCCAGACGATATCAATGTTAAGACCTCAGAGTTCAACATTACTTTATAATCCTTACTTAGGGCTCTGACGCAACAAAGTATTAGCTGTATGACCATATTAGCCTCACGAGGCTCATGCCTATGTAATTACAGATTACTTCACTACATGAATGCTATTTCTAAGTTTGGTATCTACGTGCGATTCCGCACGCCTTTCCTACGCGATAGGGATGACAGGAATTAAAAGTTGGCTTTGGAGAATCTTGTGTCCTGCCACAAATTACATCCTGTATTCCTGCATAGACTGATTAGAAACTTGTCAAACATCATCACCTCCTACACTACAATTCATACATCGTCTGCTCCCGCAGCCAGCGTGGCTTTAAAGGGAGATGGCAGTCAGTTTCCATGTACAGTACCGTAGGTCATAATTAGCTGACACCAGACTTGGTGGAAATACAATTTACGGGCGAGCAAGTCTCGCACACAGCAAACCCGTGGTCCCATCAAGAAATTTCCCGTAGTCTCTCGGAGAGTCTTTGGGTAAGGGAAATATATGATAATGACTTTACCTTGTAAGGCAATTGATGGAAAATGAAAAGCATTTTGGGGGCACAAAACTGAAGGCTAATCCTGGTGATTGACAACACCCGTTATTGAGTAAACACCCAAATGGTGTCAAAATTTCCATGAGAGCCCACTACCATGCATCTTTAACTCACTTCAACCTATACTTAACACCCGTTTGGCTCTCATGAACATCATCATTTAAATGAAAAAATGCATAGAAAATTACCCTTTGTATCTTATGAACAGACATCTGTCCTGTTCTACCAATGGTGGTGATATCAGAGAAGGAGGAGGAAGTTTATTCTTAATTTTGGGAGCAGCAGACTAAAGGGGGATAAACCCATATTTGTGGGCAAGTCCAATGTATTTTGCCCCTTATGTTACAGACTACATAAATGATTATGATTTTATTAAATGTCTGTTATTAGATTCTTGGTAATGTAAGGGATAAAAAATGACTGAATACTGGAAATCAAGAAACTTCTGTGGCATGAATCTTATGTTCACCGCAAAATTTCAAATTTCAAAAATTCAAAAAAGTGTAGTTTGTAAGCAAAACTTAGGGAACTGAACCACTCATAAAATTCAAGAATATGTTATGCTTATGAAAGTTTCTGGTTTTATGCAAACATGGACTTGCACTGTCATCTACACATTTTTTTAAAACTCACCTGGGCTGGTTTGTCGTCTTGGCTGGCTGCTTCCGGGGCTGCTGCGTTAGACTCACCCCCAGCTTCTTGTGGGGCAGGGCTAGCCGCTGCTGCTGCTGCTGCCGCTGGCTCAGCTGGGCTCTCTCCCGGTTTACTTTCTTCTCCAACCTTGGTTTGGACTTCTTCTGCCTTTCCACCCTACAAAAATAGCAATAAAAAGGATGGAAAATATATGAAATTGCATAGTAAAGTTGAAAAAAATAAACATACAAAATCAAACAAACATTGATACTTTGAGGTTTAAGGGTACAAGGATGTGAGAGCTCTTAATAGTCAAGAGGTTGATATTTCAGATCGCTGCCCAGTGCTTAATCTTGAGTATGCCCTTGGGGAAGGCATTTCATCTACAGTTGTGGGTTAAATATGTAAAATATTTTGATATTGCATCTAATAAGTACAATGTACCTATTTTGTGAAGAAATTCTGAAGTTAGGGTCTTGCATATCAGTTCAGAGATTTATTTCAAACTTCGTCACATCTCTAATCAGGTGATGATGGTAGTCCCATCCAGGAATACAAACCCTCACGCAATTTACGGTCATCTTCACAGTTAAACCTCGTATCTACTTCTGTGTCAACTCTTTCTTATGGTAATCGCTCTTTTTGCAAAGCTTCTGCTGAACTTTGGAACAGACTACCTTTAAATGTCAAAAACTGTCAAACTGTTAACCTATTCAAAACTAGTCTTAAGACACATTTATTCAAAATTGCGTTCGATAATTAATCAACTCTGTTCACTTTGATGTGTATTCCATATGTATTGTAATTTGTGGGTTTATTTGCTCTTTTTAGTTTTGTTTAATATGTAATTGTATATCAGTCTATTTTGTGTGTTATAGTACTTAGAGACTTCAGTGGTAAGCGCTTTAAAAGTAACGTTTTTATTATTATTATTATCTACAGGTTAAAATCATATTCAGATAATTGATTGTGAGTTTCCCTTATGTTTTATCTTTAAGATACTAGGATTGATTATAACAAACTTTTTTTATGAAACCAGTTTTATACCAACCAGTTGACCTTTGTATTTATTTATCGACTATTTCAGACCATACATGAAGGATTCAGGAAGAGGTAAACGGAAAATGTTATATATTGACTGTGGCATTTATCATCCCTCTTCCTACTCCTTTCAAAGATCAAATATCAAACTTTATGAGGCACAGCCAACATAATTCATATCTGTATATATACACATCTAATAGTTGTAAGAATGATATCAATCATAATGATATTCATTACTCACTGGAGTAACCCCATCCTTTAAAAAAAAAAAGGCCTAAAACCAAAGACCAATTTATCCAATCATTCACAATCGTGGCTCTGTTGAAAAACATAGTCTGTTTACTATAAGAAGTAGAAAGTCTTGAGTCCACAGTTTTACTTTGGAAAGTCGTCCAGAATGTTGAATATAATTTGAATAAATAGTCTCAGAAGCAGAAAGACTTAAGTCCATATATTACTGAAGTTAAAAGGCATTCAGGAATCAGGATTCTAATTTTAATATAATACATAATCTCAGAATTAGAAAGACTCAAGTCCAATTACTTCATTGTAAAGTTATTCAGGATACCGGTTCTATTTCACACAGAATAGTGAATGAAATACATAATCTGCATAAGGAGCATGAAGAGTCAAGTCCACAGATCACATTGTGCAATCACAGATCACTATCTGAAATCATTATAAAAGCATCATCATGGGGTCATCAAATAACACATAAAAGTCTGCTGGCTTGCAATTAAGACTGACATGGGGCTACTAGAAAGGAGAACAGCATCTCATGTAACTGAAACCTATTAATACCAGCAATTTAGCAATAAGCTATCCCACCACTGCTACTGATTGACACGCTGTGAGGATAGGGTTTCACATCCACAGTCTATTCTCCTTCAATGAATACCCAATCTGAAGATATTTATATAGCCTAGGCCTATGAATGAGGTGTAGCAAGTGACGAGGTAAGACATTAATGGGCAGTGTCATGTGTTGTAATCAAAGTAATATAGCTCTGACACACACTTATCAAGAAGGTAATGATGTGATGCAAATTGGTTTATAATTTGACTCGACTTCCAGGTTATGAATAGGCCTATATGTAGTTCGTTGAAGCTTCCACACTATCTCTTTTCACAGATGGTTCAGAATGAAAATGTTAGGGTCTGTGGGAGTAGGGTCCCTGTTGAAATTTGATTAGGTATTTTTTTTTTTGGGGGGGAGGGGCTACAAATATGTATAAGCCCCATGCCTGTTAGTGTCATCCTCTGCTAACATGAAGTAATATATCTTAGCAAGTGAGGCTAGTTTTGTACCGACTTCTAGTTTCTATCAGTAAATAACTATAACCTTGATTGATCAATGGAACATATCTGACAGCCCCTCCCTCCCCTCTTAATAAAACGGTCAAATACAGCATAACATCAGCTGCCCCCGCAATAAGGCCATAAGATTTTCTCTGGGAGAGAAAACGGCTTATTTTTGGCAGCAAACTATATGAATGAGCCCTTTGAGGGTTAACAATAACATCACATTGCTGACTCCAGTTGCATAATCAAATTGAGAATGTCCGTCCTTCAAAAATACAATTGTTAGTTATCTTTGAATGTAGGTCAGGTTTTCTATATATCTTGAATTCTATTTAAAGGTCTAGGAGGTTCTACATGCTTCCACCAAATGTAAAAGATAATGGTTCCAAGTGATTATCGGAAAATCCTGTTTCCTTTTCCTCTTCCATGCAGGTGGCTGGCCTTCATGGCCTACAATGAAAAAGTAATTATAGGCTCTATAATCTTGTCGATAAGGGAGAGGAAGCCTTCAGTACCGTTTAACCAAGAACACTGGCCACATGAAACTTTTTGCGGTTATTAATAAGGTTAAACAGCCCAAACACTATTCAGTATGAAATTCAATTCATTTGTTTATTATTTCTCAATCAAAGAGAGAAAAAAAACTTCATCATAGGAACAAGTGCTTTACATTTCCATATTTAATCAGATTGAAAAAGCTTTTTGAACTCACACTGAACCAACTACATTACTACATCCATCTCTCCTTATGCCATCAGATATATATTCAGATCGACTACGGTTGGAACATGGAGCACATGATTCCAATCTATCTCAGTCACTTTCAGGACTCTTCCACTCAAGATCAGATGTGAGATGAACTTGGTGGAAGGGCCACTTCAATCAAAGTCAAACACACGCAGGTTTATCATTATACTTGGCCCTATTCACACTTGATGCAGAGTACTTGCCTTACAAACTTCCGCAGGAAATAATAATGTGTAAATCGGTGGCAAGAGGAAAGTTTGAAGGGGTATTAAACATAGCCACATGTAGCAATGGCCTAACATTAGCCCACTATGTTGTGTGTTGTAAAATACTGAAATATGAAATGAGTAAAGATTATCTCATTTCATTATCATCATACTGAGCCCTGTTTACAGACTTATGATCATGTTTTTACATAAATCCTTCTCTCTTTTCTAAGGGGGGGGGGGAGGGGGAGGGAGAGGTAGGGGGTAGGGGGGAAAGAGGAGAGGGGGGTTAAGGTTTTCTGTCTCAGTTCTAAATGGGGCGCTACACTGTACGTTGATAGCCACCATGGATCATACACTGATCTCCGAGTAATGAGCTGTCTCATCCGTTCATTCTTACAAGACTGTTTCTGGTCATTAGGCCAGTTTAACTCTAAGATTCCACGACCTGGGTAGTCACACCCATCAAAATGTGATGACAGCAGTGGTCAAGTAAAATAGAGACCCTATGGCATTTGGCAATTAGTTGCAATAAGTAGTGTTTTCTGTCATTATTGTAGATGTTCAATTCCCCATAATGAGGTTCATCCAAAGTGACTACCGAGATCTGTTCATATTAAATGGCTGTCTTAAATTCCACTACCTGGACTTTCACACATATCATAATATTAGGGTAGTAGTGACTGACAAATGAGGAATATAAATATGAAATTGAAGATATTCAATCCCAACACTCTTTATACTTGCTTTTTAAGTTTGTGTCATCGTGTTACAACAAGATTTCTTATTCATGCCTATGAACATCAAAGTCCCTTCATCAATATCAGAATTCTTCAGGCTTCCGTTAACTGACATTTAGGTTTCTATAGTGAGTATGTGTTTCAAAATGTAAGACATTTTGTAACTCCATGAGGTACATGTAACTTGTATGAAATATGCATGGATCACATGTGGCTTACCGTACTATGTTGAGATCCAGGAGTAATGTAAACATACCAAATCATTATATTATCTGACTTTCTAATTTCTACCAGTCAAGTGTACCGGGGCACAAATAATTTTTTGAGAGAAAGTGAGAAGGGTATTAACCCTGTGTGAAATAGTATGACTTTAATAATTAATGCCCATATGGCTCTCAACAGATGATCTTTAGCTGCACTCATGTGTAAGTCTCAAGCCAAGATTCCATCCTCTCCATCAACTTCATCCACAAAAGATCAGAGTTCATTGACACCGTGGGTAGCTGTCATTAACTGGTGAGGGGTCTAGACTTGATGAGCACAAGTCACAGATACTATTCAAGTTCACCTATACATGTGCATGTATGTCCTCTCTCTCTCTCTCTCTCTCTCTCTCTCTCTCTCTCTCTCTCTCTCTCTCTCTCTCTCGAACTCTCTATCTTCTGTCTTACTCTCCCCTCCCCCTTCTTTTTCTCTCTCCCCTCCCCCTTCCCTTTCTCTCCCCTCCCCCTTCCCTTTCTCTCACTCCCCTCTCCCTCCCGCTCTATTTTTCAGCTTTTATCTCTATCATGATATCTACCCCTCCCCCTTGTCTTTTTTTTTCTCTCTCTCTCTCTCTCTCCTCCATAAATATATCCATATCACTTATCTCTCTTAACTCTGCTCTTTTTCTTCTTAAAAACAAAACGTTTGTCTATCCTTTCTCCCTCCCCCCCCCTGCCTCCCCCTCCCCCCTCTCTCTCTCTCTCTCTCTCTCTCTCTCTCTCTCTCTCTCTCTCTCTCTCTCTTTCCAGTTTAGATCATTCTGTAATAGTCATCAACCACAGATGTAGACCTAGTGCCATATCATCAGTTTTTACAATTGAGAGACAGCAATCAATACTTCCTCATAATCCCAATTAAATCCATTATGTATTATGTATTATGTAACCACCAATAACCCTCTATACTAAAAGTCATTTTAAAAGAAAGTAAGTATAACCTTAGAAACAGGGAACGTACTATACCTAAACCAAACACTAATTTTCTAAGAAGCAGCACTCTTTATATCGCCTCTCGGCTATTCAATCACCTACCCCAGTGCACCAGAAAAGAAACTCGGCTTTCAAACTTTATAAAGGTGATCGATGGTATTTTACCCCCTACGTTCTGATTGTTATTGTCTATTTTTGTCTCTGTCTCTCTCCCTCTCTCTCTCTTTCTATCTTCTCATATCTCTCTCTCTCTCTCTCTCTCTCTCTCTCTCGCTCTCTCACTCAATCTATCGCTGATGATTTGTTTTATGATAAGGAGCTTGTGATTTGACTAAATTGTATTTTTTCCTCAAATTTCTGATATTTAAAATACTAAGTGTGATTTTTATTAAGAGTTATTTACACATTTGTATTCTTGTTACTAAGAGGGTTTTTTTTAACACATTTTGTACAATTATGCACTATCAACATCATATGAAAAGAAATCTACGACTTGCTAGCTAACATAAGGAAAGGCATTCATTCAAATTGTCAATATCAATTTCCCAATGGAAGAGGCCTTTAAAAACTGTATTTATCAAATATTTAAAGTGACAAGCACAGATGTACACATCTCTTTTTGCAATACTGTTTGGAGAAAGAAAATTGTGTTCACTGTGCTTGTCACTTTAAACATTTGATAAATACAGTTTTTAAAGGCCTCTTCCATTGGGTCCTTGTGGAAAGTACACTCTCTCTCTCTATTCATGAAATTCATGAAATTTTATCCAAGTAAATGAGAGCTACATGTATCAATAGTATAGACATCTTGAGATATATCGATCTTGGAAGGGCAGAGTATAATTTGACCCATGTTCCATCTTCTGATATTAGAAGGGAAAAAAAATCAAAATATTATTCCATAGTGCTTCATCACAGAGTCTATTTAAGCTGATGATGGAAAATATGTCTTAGATCAAGAACGAAGGTATCACAAAAATCTCAAGATCACCCCATCGCTAACGAGTGAACGATGCAATCCCTGGGAAAGGATGAAACAATGAGTTCTGTATGCTCGCAACACAGATCCGTCGCACGCCGATACATTGCATTCCATCACAGAACACATTTGTTTCTCACATTAGTAATTGGTCTACATCATCGATGAAGAACCAGGTACACTGTCAAGGGTACTTGTGAATGTCAGCCGGATAAACAAGCTCTTCAGTCTCAAGTGATGAATGAGCCACTGGGAATTGAAGATCATCCAGCTGCTCTCAGAGCTAATTTGCCAGAGAAGCGAGACAATGTCGGCATTATACGTTTGCAACCATGATGTTTGTTGGGATTTTTCATGAATTGGAGTATAGTATGTACTGGTACTAGGCATCATGCATACTGTACTAATGCATGGTATTTTGGCTAGGAGTTAGGATTAGGATAAGGGTTAGAGTTAGGGTTAGCATTAAGTTTTGGGTAAAGGTTAAGTTCAGGATAAAAGGCAAGGGTAAGAGTAAGTCTTTAGGAAAGGGTTAAGGAAATAGTAAGGCTTACGTTTAAGTTTGAGTTACAATGTAGGTTCAGGTCATCCTCATCCTAACAAATGACAGTGTAAAGGTGCGAACAGAAATAGTCTTTGGCACAGGACCAATGTTTATACGCAGGATGAACCCGGGGGATGGGGGGGGGGGTAATGCGTGAACGTACTACAGTGACATTTCCAAGTAAATGCAGTAAATGATATGCATATCAATTACACTAGGAGTGCAAAATAAAAACAAATATTTAGATGAGGTGAAGTACCAGAGGTGAGATTAGATGGAATAAATCATTGATATCTTTCAGGTAAGAGGTGGAGGATAAAACAAACTGGCTCTTGAATTATTTATCATTGATCTGATAAGCCATAGACATATAGGTAGAAAATGACTGTGATACACATCTCATCTCATAACAGGGCAAAGAGCTACATCCTTCTGACAATACAAAATCAATGGATACACAAAAGTTTTTCAGAACAGAGAAATTAAATTAGATTGCAAGCTATTGTTTGACCTAGAAATGGGCACCAAAAGTTTAATAAAAGAGGGAACCTACACTACATTCTAGCCATTATAACAATAACAACCAAGATCCCCAAAGCCCCCAATCATAACCCTCTAAGTTTATTATGACACTTTGAACTTCATACTATCAGTTTACTAATGAAACCTTCACCACACAATCCATGAAATCACCAAATTCATTCAGACGGAACAAATGGAAATGTTTCAAACTTCTGTAGAAAGTTCCCAAAACTTTGGACTTTCTCCAAGGAAGAAAATTAAACTTACTTCTAGGAGTTTGATCTTTTCCTGCAAGTTTGTATCCACACCATCAAGCCTCCTGTTGAGTGCCGCGATGGCAGCCCAGAGAGCATTCAGGGCATCTTGTAAAGAATACCCGCTTTCGGCAGCCATGATTGTTGCCTTTTATGTTATACAACGCAAAGCCTCAAGTTTAAAATAGAGCGACGACGGCTCAACAAGGTACACAAATGAGTGAGAAAAGAATGTGGAGGACTTGTGATACCAGCTCGTGATTGGCAAACGTAAAGATATGGCCAAGTGATCGCTGAATGCCAGGGCCTGGTTATCTACGATTGACTAACAGGCTGTGGCAGCGGCGCAGCTCCCAATTATTTTTCATACAATATTTTTCTTTCTCTCGGCTTCACTCTCTCATTGGCTTATCTTGCTCTCTTCATGAAGTTGACAAATGAGTTTTGTGGAGTGGGTGGGGTGTGGGGGGGGTGCACGCACGATGAGAGAGATGCAGTGCCGTATGGCTACAAGTTGAGGGTCTCACTCAACTTGGTCATGTGACGATGATGTCACCACCCAAACTCTCGCCCAAACTGTGAAGGTAACAGTGGGAAGCAGCATGGCTTTAGAGAACATGTGAATTTGAGAATGTGGGATTCAATTCCTTGAGGCATGATTACTAGTCAAGGGGATACGATCCATACCGTTAATTCAATTTCTAAAAGTAACTCCAACATTCCATAACTATTCTCTCAGGAAAACGGTCCTTCACACTTTGGTCTGGTCAACAGCAAGATTAAAACTGACAACTACATGCAAAAGAAAATGGATAAAACTCCTTAAATCCTGTCTCTTGAAGATTTGTGACCAAAATTAATAGTATTAAAAACTTTGTTCCTGTCCTCTAAAATTTGCCTTTGTTTCTTTCTCTTTTTCTTTATCTTTTGTTTGATATCATGTCAAATACTTGGCATAGAATCTAAAAAGATATATTCCATAATATGTAAAATATCATCTGTATCCTTGATAAAGGCCAAAATGTTTTCCCACATAATACCACAGCCTATGCATATTTTTATTGAAAAGATACATTTAGCACCTTTCATAAAACAAAATGCATTTTGGAGTCAAGTAATAACTAATAAGTATCTATATTTATAAATGATGCACTGCTTGAAATTGTGAATAAGAAATGTTTTGTTTCTTTTACATTAAAATCACCACAAAGATGTTCCGAATCCATGCTGTCTCATATGTTTCAAACTTTCAAGGGACTCACCAATTCTTATCAACTGCAATCAGTACAGTTAAAAAAGAAAAAGAGTTGTACAGTATACTCACACATCATACAGCCTACATAATACAGCCTTCATAATACAGCCTACATAATACAGCCTATGACATGAACATCTTAGGACATACTTCATAACTATATAATGATTATTTTGCTGCACAAAATTCTATGAGCTTAATGGAGCATAGTGCATAACAAACTACCATAACACAACAATGGAGGTCAGCTTGTCAAAGGACTCTAATTAACTGGCATATCAATGTCACCTTACAATGGAGCGATACTACTTTACCATCTTCAGTAGATCTCAGAGTCAAAATCACTTAACCTTTGACCTTTGCCAATGGTCAGAATTCTGGCCTTTTCACTTTTTAGCAACAGACAATGAATTACATTCAGGAAAATATGTATCAAATAGAATTAATTCCAAATATAACAATTTGTATCACAGTATCAGCGCATACAGTGTAGATGGGTTTCTTTGGAGTATGTGTCCAATGGACATAGGGGCACTAGGAATGCAGAGCTGTAATACAAAGGTAAACAGCTCCAGACAATGGTGGATCTATTACATATACTTGAGATAATGGATAGTATTTCAATGGATGTACAGGTGTATAAGCTGAAGTGATGATTGGTGTCTTAGTATGGTAGTGTTTAGTATGCTAAACACTAAACAATACTGATTTTTTTTCTTCCTAGAAAGAGCAACCCTTTTTATGAGACTGGGTAACGTCCAATGAATGGAAAACTACACATGTCTCACATACATTCATGGGAATGTCATACTTTCTCCTTAAGTATGATTGATTGCAACACTTCTAATTAAAGATTAATAATTTCAAAGGAAAATAAGGAACAAAACAGGCTGATACAGCGTACATGTCCTCAGAGTGTATCAATTGATAAAGCATTATACATGTATGCACTACATTTTGGTGCTAATGAAGTTACAAGTCAAAGACTGTATAGGGTATAAGTCGTCGCTGTTTTCACGAAGTGACGGTAGTGAAAAAAAAATTGCATTCACTTTGCATTACGATTTTCCTCACTACCATCACTTTGTGAAAACAAGGACGAAGTTGTGTTGTTTTTATCCAATTTGTTTTGCTTTTTCTAATGACAAATTTGAACACTACTCTTTATATAATTCCTTCCTACGCACACCATGTCATCACTTTATCAGTGCTGAAAACTGTCGAGCTATACAATGGCTGCGGGTCGTTTGTCATTTGGAAGTCGTTTGTCAACTTCTAGTGCCTCTGACCATCGCAGATGCTTGCAATTGGCCTTCCTCTATCTCTTGCACAACAATGATACCTTGCCTGTGACTACGGGTGACACACGCCAATGACACCCCAAGAATGCTGTCGCACATGTAGGTGCACAGCTCAAACTCAAAGAAACAATCTCGATGATCAATCAGACTTGGACCCCTTTCACAAATCCATGATCCTAAAACTAAAAAATTGTGTATCAAAATAAAAAGTGTGTTGGTAATCTCTGGAAAACCGAAGCACATATCCAAAAACTCAATAGAAAGTGTTAATTATCGTCATGGTAACTGCACACGCCCATAGACCGACATGATATTTCTGAATTACAACATACAGGCTCAAGACACACAATGCAGAAATTTGTAGGAACATTCACCAAACTTAAAAAAACGCTCATGTGAGGTCAGCACTAAACACATTCAAAAACTAATGCTGCTATTATGCAACACTACAATAATGGACATCATTTAACATCAATTCTGTTCACACATTAGTGTTCCTATTACACACACTGGTGGGTTTGTGAAAGGGGTATTGCACAAATATTAAAAGCAGATACAGGTAGAGAACCTCTTAAATGTGGACAGGCGTTTCTGCTCTTGTGACGTCGCTCTGGCAAATTGCCCGCTTCGAAGGGCATAAACAAGGAATCTGGCTAGGAGGAAGAGAAATGGGGCTCCGTAATCATCATCGCTTGTGATTTAAAGTGCTGGCTGGTAGAGATTGGATTGTTTAAATGGAAGATATGTGTGTGCTTGTCTGAAATGTCTAATTAATTAGTAACATAAGTGAGATTATATACATTGTATATTAAAAGTAAGACTCTCAGTGAAGAAAAAGAAAAGCATGGAAGCGGTGAGCGATTTAGCTCTGGAAAGCTCCATAGAGTTCAAGTAAATTGAAAAGGAGCTCTGGTAAAAAGAGAACAATTAAATACTTAGATATTGCTGTGAGAATATCATAGATATACAACACCAAGTCCTAAAAGATCTCCTGCAAACAGAAAAGTTTTTTTTTTTTACACTGAAGGCACTGCTATACCAGGAAGATTTTAGTGCAAAATATGAAGGGCACTATCATTAAATAATGTAAGAGGTACAGTACCTACATGTCCAAAGATGCAATGCTATATATACGGGCTTAACGACTATAGGGCTGCCACTCCACGGCAAATGACCCTCGTACATAACCATGACCTTCAAGATTTAAACAAGACAGTATGAATCCTTTGAATTTGAGAGAGTTTATTGATATGACCAACAAGCATTAAAACAAAATTATCTAGCCTTGGCACACAACTGCAGTACCATCTTCTTTTGATAATTAAACATGAATCTTGTTCTTAGATATTTCCTTCATGCACTGCTTAGAAATAGAACTATGTAATTTCCAAACAACAGATTGGAGCTGAGATAAATGTAGACCCACTATAACTCGTAATTTTTCTTCATTTGAAATAATCATGAAGTCTCAACTATTTCACCCTCAGCTTACCTGTACATCTGTGGCATGTGTGAGCTTGTCCCCTTCCATTGGAAATGAAGAAAAAAAGACAGGTAATTCTTTAATAATATGAATGACTTAGATGACCGAGATGACTGTCTCACGAGAACGAAGGGACTCCTTTGCGTAGTGGCCGTTGAAATAAGATTTGAATGATTTCACAAATACTTCCTCAATCCCCACAACTTCTTCCCTTTTTCCCCTCTCATTGATGGTGGCTCCTTCGGGGCTTTTCTGATTGGTCGAGCTCTCGCTCCGAGCAAAAAAAATAGAGCAAACTTTTCTTTCTTCAAGAAAACACTGGCTGGTTACCTAATTGACATTTGCCTATAGTACAAGGGAATCGGGTAAGGCACATGCTGTTCTCTAATAACACAGGAATCCAAACAGAATTCACACAGCATTGAATTCCTACAATTCTTCCTGGTTAGTTTCATTTAGTTCTAATGAAAATGATGCTGACGTCACGCTGCGGCCAACAAGCCGCCTGTGTTTTTCTTTCTCAGCTCATCTTATTTAGCTTGTAACAAACACTTTCTACAGGAAGAGAGAGGACAATTTTCTGAACATTTTAGTTTATATACCTGTACTCAAGTCCTAAAACTTGACCAAAACTGGGCTGGGTGGAAGAGGAGCATGATATTTGTTTTTGAATGCTTGGGAAATGATTTATGATATTCGTGACACTTTTACAGCTAGATATTTTGATACCTGCACAGCTGACAAAGCACATGACAGAACTTGATAGGTTTCCAGTTGGAGAGAATCAGAATAATTTGAAGAGCTCCCACCATATGCTTCATATGAACCAGTATAATATATTCATCCAAAGCAAGGTACTTGTCTTTCATTCAATGTGGTTGTGGTATTAAAGAGAGACTAGAAATTGGATGCGTAACCATTCATTACATTTGCAATTGTACTGCGATAATAATTATAATTCTGTAAGCTTACATCGTGTACACAAATCAGATTTTACCTAATCTAATAACTACTAGCAGGACCCGTGGAAAATCCACGGGATTCTAGGGGAGGGGGCCAAATAGATAGATAGAGGCCTATGTGCTATCCAAAAAAAAAATAGATTATCTTTATATAGAGAATTTTTATAATATATGCTGTTTGACCATAAATGGTGCATCGTAAAACAAACTATGTCAGATAGGATCTCGATAATTACGATTTATTTGCATTATTAATGTTGTGATTTCAATGTAGTTTTATGAAAAGACTACATATGCAGAGGCTTGGATTATGATTATGTTGGCATTGTTCACAAAATGTGTACAATTATTTTCAAAGTAAAGATTTTACGCCAAAAATCGGACGGTTTGTGCACAAATTGACTCGACTGTGTGTGGGACCGTGAGCGTAGAATCCAGTGAAAGATTTTTTTTTCGGGGACTCGATCTATATCAAATTTTGGGAAAATTTGGGGGGGCTACTTTTTTATCTTTCGGGGGCTCATTTTTCTTGGGCTCATTTTTCATTAATTCATTTAAAGATGCAGTTTGTTTAGTTTAGTAGCGTAGTGTTACGTAAAAAAAGGCGTACTTTCTGCGTCAATTTTCTATGCCGAAAGTACACGAATTTTGTTAAACATATTAAATTGTTTGCGTCCATCTTGCGTACTTTTTTGCGTTCAGGGTATGGTAACGTAGGCCAGCGTACTCTCAGCTCAGCGTAGTTGGTACGCAACTCTACTATGGACCCTACGCCAATTAGTGATCGACCTGCCAGTGTCACAAATAAGGTATTAAAAATATGCTCATCTGACCGTAATTAAATGCCCAAAACCCCCGAGCTTTCGGGGGTTCAGCCCTTTGTACCCGTGGACACCACGCCTGCACTCAAATCGCTTTAAGTTACCTGACCCCCCCCCCCCCCCATACTTTAAAAATTGATTTGATGCAAGAACTGTATCATACTAAAAGTATTATCATGTTTTTAAACGACCATGTCTGATTTTCTTGTGAAAACTTTACTTTGCTTGTGAAAACTTTACTTTGAAAAATGATTATCGAAATTCAGTATACAACTATACATGGCCAGAATAATCACAATCTAAGCCCAGGTTTCATACATCTATTCACGAAACTATATTGAAATCGGGGCAATAATAGCAATTTCAAAGTGTTGTTTAGACTCTCCTCACACCACGGACAGGCCTGGCTACTCCGGTCACCGCTACTCCATGCTCACACACTCAGCTCCGACAGCAGCGCTCAGCTGCGGTGGCAATACACTGTGGAAACTTTACTTTGAAAAATGATTATCGAAATTCAGCATACATCTATACATGGACAGAATAATCACAATCTAAGCTCAGGTTTCATACCTCTATAGTCACATAACTATATTGAAATAGGGGCAATAAGAGCAATTTCAAAATGTTGTCGAGTCTACTCTATAGCTCAGCTCAGCTCAGCTCAGCTCAGCTCACCTCACACACAGTCACAGTTCCGACAGTGCTCGGCAGCAGTGGCGCACTGCATTGCCCTGCCCGTGTCTCACGGCAGCTAGCTTGCAACTGAACTGTCAGTTACGATACAATGAATTTCTTGTGAAAACTTTACTTTGAAGAATGATTTTCAAAATTCAGTAAACATGGACAGATTAATACCAAAGTAACCCTGCTTGCATACCTCTATTCACGTAAACTATATACAAATCACGGCAATCATCATAGAATCAGAGTCGAACCGACTGAGCTGTGCGTGTGACGGTGAGCGTAGAATCATCGCAAACATTATACACGTACGTTCGTACACACAGCAGGTCCGCCTGGCCTACAAAGCATATCCTATAGAAAGACGCATAGCACGGGTAAGCTCAACCCGTTGAGGATACATATTGGCTACATCCCCTCACCCGGGTGAGTCGTCTGTTAATGTGTATTTCTCTTACATGCTACAAAGCGAACCCTATAGCAAGAGGTCTTACTCGGGATACGCCGCAGCTTTTTCAATGAGACTTGCTACACCCGTTGACGCGAGTGGATTCTCGTCCATCGTGTGTCTCTTCGTCTCTCTTTGATAATTAGACAGAGGGCGGGTGCACGCCTTGCCGACTCGCTCTCGCGGGTTCGTCGCCTCCTCGCAATCCACGACGCCCGCCGTGCTCTCGTCCGCCCGTCCTCCCCGGCACCCCGAAACCGCGTTTAACGGCATGGACGTCGATCGCGGGGTCGACGTGGCACGCGGGTTACGGGAGACAGACCTCGTGGAATTGTGCCGCCCTCCCCGCGCCACGGCGGAGGCGGGCGGGGTCGGGGAAAGACGTTTTTGAGGAACCATTTTGGCCCGTGTTGGACCCCCCGCGGCGATTTTGCGTATTAGTAATATAGATATTCATTATAAGCCTTATAGATGTAGTATACATGTAGTATTCAAGATAGCAAATTCTTATCTAGCTACATGTAGATTAAAGTAGGTGTTGATACTGATTTTATCAGCACATTCAGACTGAGACAGGGTCGTGGCTATGACCTTGATGTCTGGAAATAATGAGCACATGAAATAAGCACACTACACACAGCATAGCCTAGCCTATAAAGTGAGGCAAGTTGACAAACGATGATTCAATGTCAACATGCCACATTAAATGTATATGCACATGTGCATGGTAAATAAACTAGTTTTTTTTACAGCCATCCTTGATCAATAAAAATTTTATTGTTACCGTTTTTATTGTTTTCTTGAAAATTAAATTATATTTTGAAAAGACAAAAATATTTTGATATGTTTTCTTTGACATTTTAAGAATACTTTAAAGGCAATAAAAAATTAAATGGTATTTTGTTTGTATTTTATTTTTATGTCCAGGAATTTCCCTGTAGTTTGTATAAACAACAGCCACACATGCTTTAACCCCCCTCCAGATTTCAAAATGGCGTCGAATGCCAGACTGGACTGACACATCTTAGTTTTGTGCAGGACGGAGCATTCAAACTGAAAACCGTCTAGCATCAGTCTGGCCTTGGTCTGGCCTCAGACCCGCATCTGGTGCCAGACAGACCTGCCCTCAGTATAAATGCGTATGGCTAGTCACTGGTAGAAAAGGTCAGATAAGTTATGCAATAATTCATAGCATACAGATAATAAACATCAGGGGAAGTATTCCCATCATCAACAGACCACATACCTATTAGATATATTAAAAACAAAGGCATTTTTGTTTTTCTTCTATATTAAGTTCAGTTCAATTCTTTGGACAGGTCAGTTACATGTATTCTGCATTTGTGAAAACAAAATGTACAGAGCGTTCCAGAAAAAAAGAAACCCGAAACCCCACAATTATCGTGGGAAAAGTATGAGCTGTATAAAGAAAGAAAAAAAACTTCATGAAGTAAAAGTAATATGCTTTCAATAAATATTTTGATTGCATTAATCCATACACACTTCACTGAGCAACCCTGTTTTGAAAATGGTATGCCAATATTCATGTTTGCCAATATTCATGTTTGCCAGATTTTTGCTAGTTACAAAAAACAGATAAAACATTTTCAGGGGAACATTTAGATACAGAGTCCAATATCTAATATTTGCTGGTTTTATGATTGCATTTTTAAATAATCTTTAAAAATATTACTGTATGAAAAGTAAAACTGATTTTTCTGCTAAACTGAAAGAATTCCTTGAACTTGTTGAAGTCCTCATAAATCAGAGTAAAAGATAAGCATATCAAGAGAAATTGAATTAGATAGCATCAGCATCATGTACCCCCCCCCCCCCATCCCTTTCCTGACTGCTTTCAACTCAAGCATCCATGCGTATGAGAGTTGGCCTCCGCGTTTATCTTGAATCTTTGATTTAACTCCATACTGAAGTTTTCAATTACATATATATATATTTTTTTTTTGGGGGGGGGTGTATTTCAATTGTCACATTTTATGTAAATCAATTATATTACCGGTATATACTACTTTTATTGTTATTTGAATATTTGTATTTGATTTTTTAATAAATGCAGAAACATCTGTTTAAAAAAAAATTAAGTATGAACATGATGAGTTGTCTTTGTATGGTATCAGGACTACCGGTAGTCTATCATAGGTTTTGGAGAGATTTTAAAGGGGAAATGAAGTGAGATATTGCTACAGAGTCATCATATTTTTAATGTCCACATCAAATTTGTACCTTCGCTTGGACAACCATAAACTACGATATGGTACAGATCTTTTCCATTCGCTGACTCCACCCATTCATGACGTCCAGCAATAATTAATGAAAACAATCTGCACGGTAGATTATAATTCAATTTAACATGCCAATCAATACTAATTTGGAAGTTTCATTAGGTCTTCCTGATGATTTCCCAATGGTTTAAAGTAAATGTTGAAAAGTCATTTGGGTTGGCAATTGAAGCTAGAAGCTAAAGAAGTCCGACTTAAGATTTTAAGAGTCATTTTAAGCCAAGTCTTTGATTGAACTTATTCAACATTGCATAACGAGCTCAAAATGACAAACTCTCATTGTATTCAAGAGACCAACTGACGCGTGCGTTGGTCAATACGGCATTCATGGTATCGCCATTTTAAGCCTAGATCCCAATTGCTTCTCTTTATAGTTTTATTTAGGTTCAACAAAACATTGTCACATCACTACAATTTTGCAGCAAATTAGCACTTCTCCCTATTCCATATTTGGGCAAATATTGTATCCCTTATCTACTGATGACTGATAGATGCAAAAGATAGAAACAGTAGCAAAGGGGGGGGGGGAGAAGAAATCTAGCAAGTTTGACAGCTTTTAACTATCAAATAAAATCTGAAGAAGAAAAAAGCCCTAAATGTATCACATCAGCTCCATCGAATATTTAAGTATGATGTAGGAGAAAACTACCGGTAAATCATATGGTTGACAATATTTTGGCATGCTGATTTATACCATCATATTACACGCAATGAACCTGCAGACCACAACATATGAATAGTCTACATGGCTCATTACCTGCTGATAATACATGGCGCTAACAGTCCATTCTGTTCTTAACTTCTAACCCCCATTCAGACTACAAACATTATTGTACTGCTACATGTTTGTACAGATGTGTATGGCTCCAGTCATGGGTACCCCAAGGCATCATACAGTAATTGCAATACAGAAAAAACAAAACAAAATTATTTCTAAAAAATCTGCTGGTGATTGAATGTACAGTACATGGATCAGGTATAATAAAACAATGACTAAATCTTGAAAAAAATCATACTGGAAACTTGAATTTTGAGCACTTCTGCAATATTTCATAAAGAATCAGGGTCCCATCCTCATGTTAACGTTGTTCGGTACAAAATTTGTATAACTGGGTGGGACTTGTAATCATACACTGAGGATAGGCCAGCTGTCATCATTATGTCAACTAACCTCTTCAAAAACGTGTATCTTTTTATACATTATTTCTTTATACAACGCAGCATGTACACTTTGTACGCTTCTTAGGCTATACAGCGATTCTTTCTACGTTTCTTTCTCCAGTTTTTATATAATTTCCTCTGGTCTGAACGAACCATTTCTCAGTCCATTTTGGCCTCAATCACCAAGGCTATTAGAGGGTGGAAATCTCTATTGATCCTTGAAGTCTGGGCAGTAATACTAATAGGATTTACAGATTTATTCACACCTCTTTATCCATATGGTATGTAACAGTCAAATTAAGCAGCCATGATAAACAGTCTACTCTGTAACATAATGACTGTCAGTGCTTGTGTCATCAATCGCAATTACACGTTTTTTCACCCTCTCTCTTTCCATATTCCCTACAGTGTATTTCACTTTCAACAATGCATTTTGCAATTAATAACTTGCATTCTGTTGTCCATATTTCATATTCTCAGAATTTAAAATTCAACCAAAATACATGGATATTCACAATGTCTATGAGTACAGGTAGGCCATTTCAAAACAAAAATTCATGCTCAGTTGAGTTGATTCTTATTTCCTAACAGTAAGGTTTTATCAGATTTTGTGTCAGAATATATAGAGAAGAAAAAAATGATCAGAAATAGCATGCTATTTTACTTTTGACTTTTCTACCTGATGTATGTTCATGAATCTCCTAGCCAAGAGATTTTACAACCATTCAAAACCACGCACATAGACAAAACAAAACTTGAACTCTGACTGTCTAACATCACGAAAGCTGGTGTTTATTTACAGTTACTGATTCATGATACGATGTTGATAACTGCTCATAAAAATGTGAATAACTAAAGGGTTTCTGGTATGAAAAATATACAAACAATTTTGGACTTTGTTGTTTGCGATACATGTAGCCAAAACAAATTACAACATGATTATCAGTATCACATATGAACTTATGAAGTTGTTCTTTATGCTGTATTTTAGTCGATAGCAAACCCCACATATAGTGTACAAATATCAAAATATACTTTTATTTTTGCTAAATGCATGTATACCAATATTTAACACAAGAATAATAAAAGAATAAATGGAGAAAAAAATACATAAAGAGAAGAGAGCAATCTAGCATAAAAAATATGAACACACGAAAAAGAAGGAAATAAAAACCCACCACAGGTATCAGCTAGAAAACCATCATTACTAAGAAAGAAAAAAATCATTACTACAGAAGAAAAAAATAATACTATAAAACATGCATATAGACTGACTTTTCAAAATTAATTAAAGGACTCCTTTTTTTTCTTCCCCATTTGCATTATTTAAGAAATCACACCTTTTCACTTTATCATTATATTTGCTTGAACATGTATTAATTATTTTCATTTAAAACAATCCTTGCAAACATTTCAATGAGACAATAACTACATCAATGGAAAGGACTTTGCTAATAACCCAAGTCTCTCTCCTGTCAACGCAAACACATTCTAACTGACCATTATATAATATATGAATGCACTGTGATATTTAGCTTCTCAAAAACCAAAGGTACGTGTATAATATGGGATACATTGTAGGATTAATATCACTTTAATTGCACGACTAGTTTGTGGCTCATTAAGTTCCCTATTGTTGACCCTAAATAGAGTATGGCTTTAATATTTGAGATCATATGACACATTAAAGATGCTGGTATCATTTTCCTTACTCTTAGAAGGAAAAAATATTGAGGATATGGGGACAGTGCAGGTAAAAGAAAGTCCAGTATATGAAGTGACAAAGTTTTGCAAATACTGTTATTCCCTTTTAATATCATCTTTCATGGAATTAATAAATCTTGAATCTTGAATCTGTTGAGAGCTGAGCCAGAGATGATTTGGTTCAATTCCTGATGGAAATTAATGTTGTATGAAAATGAGTCCTCTCCTACAGGTTAAACATTCATTCATTTGTCACTTCATTTTTAAGATGATAAGTCCTATTATTGAACATATATGTATTTATATAATAGTTAGAGTGAGTACTACTAGAGTAGATTTAGTCACCCTTTTTTTAAGGAGCACTCTTCAGGACTGAAAAATGACCATGCATGTGTATGAAATTTTGTAAATTAGCTCAATAAACACAATAAAAAGTGAACCATTATATCATCAAAAAATAAAATTCTCATCTGGTGCCAAACCTCGCTTTAACATTGAGATTTTCATGAATACCTAAATTATCATACATGCCAAACCTCGCTTTAACATTGAGACTTTCAAGAATACCTAAATTATCATACATGCGTAAACTTCAACAGTCCTTATCTATTTATTACACAATCACTGAATGTATGTATCAGGTTCCCTCTCTCTTCCTTTTCTCCCTTTTTCTTTTTTTTCCAGACCTTCTTCTTTCCTGTCCTATCATGTGCATGTATGTAGCTTCCTGTATTTGTATGGTACAAGGTGCAATGTCTTTGATTATTATGTTTGATATACATTGTGTACTTTACTTGATAAATGAGACATAAAAGAGTATGAACTTAAATGTATGTGTTCATGCCCATGCAGGCTACAGACATACATCAGCATATAACAGCATGTATTGATTATTCTCCCCTCCTTTATTTTTCTCCATCTATTAAAATGGAACATACAGTATTACAGTAATCCAATTAATGAAGCCCACACACACCATTTTATCCCTGGAGCAGCTTGCCTATGTTATCTTTTAATCGCTTCATATGATCTAAATTGAAAAACATAAACCACAGCATTTCCTGTTCATATAATTTTTTTTAAATTATTGAAAAGAACCTTGGGATATTAATGTAAACCGACAATTTCTTGATAATTAATATTTAAACCATAAATATAGCTCATGTACCCACACATATTAGGGAGTGTTAAGCCAAAGGTTTAACAAGGCCTCTAAATATATTACATTTACTTCTTTTATTTTTGTATAAGGTGTACATTTCTCTCTGAAAGTTTGTCAACCTTGTGCATATTACAGATATTCAAAAAGTGTAATTTTAGACCGCTCAATAAGAAAATCAATCAATCTCAAAATTTTGAACATCCTTACACGCAATACAGCCAAGATGCAGTACATTAACTGTAAAAAATGCATTTTTGCATATATTTTAAAGGTTCTTTACTCCCAAGAGTGGAATGAATGTTTTCACTGTATAACTTTGATTTCAGTAAAAATGAAGCAAAAAAATGATAATACAACGCCCTCATTTTTCCTCAATTGTTGCATCATAATCGTATGTTCACTATGTTGGCCTACATGTTCAGCTGTCAAAAACTCATGCTTGACCTCAAATATCAATTTTCATTTCTTCATCTCATACCTGTTAGCTATATGTCTGACCCTATGTGGTTCAATGATTTTCAATTTGGTTATTCTACAATAGTACATGTAAGTTGGGTTATATCACATTCTCTCTGTCTTAATCTTTCATTTTTCTTTTTAAAGGCCTTACATTTGACTATCTTGCCAGTGATCTGCTTCGCAAACACATGAATAAGAAGTATAGTCTCAATTAAATGTTATCAGGAGTCTTGCATCATGAGCATACAGCTTTGAAACCACAAGGAGGCAAAGTACAAAATGGACTAAAATCCACATAAAGAGATATTCTTACTTTACTATTCCATATTGGCAATGTCCATCCCTGTGCGAACGTGGCGCATAATTTGTTTTACATTGTTTAAAGGTAAAGACCAGTATAGGAAACGCCCCAATTTCAAAAAATGAAATGGAAGCTCTCATTTCCAAATCATGTGAAAGAATATGTTTTGACTAATACATGATGATACAAAATTTGCCAGGAAACCGCCTACTAATTCATATATTTGGTAAATTTGTTCCTCTCATGGTCTGTGAGAGATATAGGGTAGTCCCATATACATCTTTCTGTGTATAGTGCTTGTAACTTTACGAAGAATGGGCCAAATTTCTTATCATTTTGATGATTCCAGAACCTTGCAGATGCTAGATGCTAGATGATCAACCTTTTCTGATCGATTCCACAACGTTTCTTTCACAATGCAATCGCATGACCATAACTGGTCTTTACCTTTAAACTAAATGATGGAAATAATATGTTATACTTTGCAAGTTTGTATTGTAGTTTTAAGAAAAAATCTATATCAGTTTAATAGGTAGTGTAATGGACTTATATACACAGACAAAACTCATCAGCTCAATGTTTTTCTTTGTCTGCTCACTGCAGAGGGCCAGAGGGCAACACACTTCAACATATACACATACACAAAATGTAGCTCATAAGTACATTTGATAGTATATTCAGTTTTATCAATTCATTGATAGACTGGTCTATACGTAGTGTATATATTTGTCTTTCTTCCATAGTTCAGTATCTCTTTGATTGTACCAAGTGCCAGGTTTTTAGCCAAACAATGTACAGCAAATCATTTACTGAGAAAGCCATTCAAGCTCTCGACAAACCCTATGTATAATCATCTATCTGGTCAAGGACGGGTCATTGTTATGTAATACTGTATACTACACCCACCCACACACACACAATTCCTAGTATGTACTGTATGATGCAGATTAATCTCATGAGGCCCCTGTTAAAGGGATTGGGTAACTTTATCTCAGATTCTGAAACACAATCCTGGATGTAGCTCATGCTGCAATGATAATTATAAACCTTTGGGTCCGTCAGGAACATCATGACTTTTACAAGCCGGTCATCTATCTGATTATCAAGATAATTATGATTGGAAATAAAAATCAAATTTTGCGTTTTCGTAACGGTTTTCATAACACTACAGTCCATTGGGGAAAACAAGTATGGTAAAACCGGTCACTCAAAGATATTTACTTTTTTGAGGCACTTCTCGATCATTTTGACGCGCAATTTTTTAGGGCTTCAATATTACACCATATCACAGACACTGATAACACGTAGGGCCGTGCATCTCAGATTAAGCATTGTTAAACGATGCCTTTAATAGTTTAATTGCTTGGACTCTGTATTGACTTACCCATTCAGACATACACGTTGTACATGTAGTGAAGATTAGTACAAACATAGCAGGCAGACTATTGATTGATAACATGCATGGACAGAGAACATACTGGTACACACCAATCGGGGATGATGAAGTAAGATGTTTGAGTTTTAGCTTATCTTTACCACTAAATATCTTCTTGCATTGTTTCTACCCAAGGACAAAATTGGAACAATGTTGTCCTTCTAATTCTATAGGTCATTAGGTCCCACCTGTACACTAGCTACAGTGCTGTTGTGTGCCTTATCAAGATTCACTCGATTAAAAATAACCAGAGTTCAGTCATCAAGAAAAGACAACGTCTGGGCATTATGTTGCTTCATCTTTCTCCTTTAGTTGCCATGGAAACAGAGAAAGGCTAGAAGTACAATGAGTGGGCAACTTCATTCTTCATCTAACCACGGAAGCTAGGGTCAATGATGTAACAGTCACACATTATAATAGCAGGCGCACATGATGACTAAGATGCGTTCCTACAAACTTATCAATTCATCTTTCTCCTTTAGTTGCCATGGAAACAGAGAAAGGTCAAAAGTCCAATGAGTGGGCATCTTCATCTAACGATGTAAGCTATAGGGCTGTGCACAACAGTGTAATGAGGTACCCGAGTACACTCCCAGGCTCACAGGCGAATACTCGAGTATTCGGACGCCATGTTTTTTTATAATTTTTTTGAATTTTTTTGAATTTTTTTGAATTTTTTTGAATTTTTTTGAATTTTTTTGAATTTTTGGATTTTTGGATTTTTTTCATTTTTTTTCTTTTTTTGCCACTACCGTACCACTCGGCAGTTTCTCAGGTCCCTCGCGCAGCTCGCTGAAAACGCATGCAACTTTACTTTGAGTTGCAGTTGAAGGCGCCGATTTAATAAGAATAATAACAGTAAACAATGCTGTTTTAAAAACCAAAGATGGCAGAATAATCCATTTTCCTCCAAGTCCAAACAGAAATCTGGACATTTGGTCCCAGTTTCTGAAAGGTGAGTTTGACAGTGCTTGAGTTTGGAAACATTTTTACCGACGGTACCATGCCAGCGGATGCTGCTCTCCCTGGCACGGGTAAGCGTGGGCCTGGACATTTTTTTTTTTTTGCGGCCGAATATTCGGGTACAAGAAATCGTACCCGAGTAGTTGTCAACCGTGCGGGTACTCGAGCATTCGACTACCCGTCGCAGCCTTAGTAAGCTAGGGTCCATGATGTAACAGTCTGTCACAGCATCATCCTCAAAATAGCAGGCACACCGTATGACTCAAGATGCGTTCCTACAAATTTAGTAATTATTCAACATCAAAAAGCTTTACATGTAGTCAGCATGACGTGTTGTGCGAATCATTATTTCATCAATCACAAATAATGCACAGACAGTCAGACACCAACCTGAATCCTACTGAATATTCTAATACCCATAGGCTCTATACAGTGAAGGACCACCTGATTCCTGTAGGCAATGGGTTCATTACTGAGAATTAATCATAATTAGGCCTGACAAGAAAGGAATTACTTGTTTGTTAGTCTATCTCATTGAAATGAAGAGAGGGGTAGAGGGGGTAGAGAGGGGGAGAGGGGTAGAGGGGTAGAGGGGGAGAGGGGTAGAGGGGGAGAGGGGGTGAGGGGAGGGCGAGAGGGCGAGAGGGCGAGAGGGCGAGAGGGGGGAGGGGGGGGGAGAGGGGGAGAGGGGGAGAGGGGGAGGGGGAGAGGGGGAGGGGGAGAGGGGGAGGGGGAGAGGGGGAGGGGGAGAGGGGGAGGGGGAGAGGGGGAGGGGAGAGGGGAGAGGGGAGGGGGAGAGGGTGAGAGGGGGAGAGGGGGAGAGGGGAGAGGGGGAGAGGGGTAAAGGAAAGAAAGAAAGAAAATGAGATATGACAGAAAGAGAACAAAACAATATTTAAAAAACAGACAACTTACCAAACAGACAGAGACAGTTATATAATGGGAAATGAAAAACAAAAACAAAAAATATATCCAATATATATTACAATGTATATATATTTTGTTTGATAACAACAAAAAATGGAAAGGCCTGGAGGCAGTAGAGCTATGTGTTTGTCCAGCAGAATTTTAAAGCTTTATCCACTTCATGAACTACATGTATCCACTTTGCTTCAACCACATTCAGAGTATCGAAAATCAATTCAGTAACTGTATGCAAGCCTAATATTATCTTTATTCCAAAATGGGTACAATGATTATTTATTATCATACCACAATCCAGGAGGTTTGTGTTTATTTTTAAAACCCTGAAGGAATTTGGCACTCATGCCATCACTTTTATGAGGAAGTGCTTTTAAACCATATCCTCTTATATTAGTTTTAAATTATAATTAGAGACTTTAAGGTACTATGTCCCTTTTGCAGCCAACCTCAAATTCTGTAGAACTTTGCAGGAATTATGAATACGCCATGTATGTCCTATCTGTGAAATTTAAACGTTAGCAATGTCCTCCTATTCAAATTATGCAAGGAAACCCGTTTACTTGCTAGACTTCACTGTCAGACACTATTGAGTGACTGACTGGCTTTTTTTCTTCTTTGGTAATAACATACATGAAAAGAGTGGTAAAGGGTACATGAGCATTTGTCTACATCAATAACCCACTTCTTGTGATGGCCATGATTAAACTGATTGAATCTTTGCGCAGCATAAAACGTATGACAATTCGGTACAATTGTCTGAAAATCAAGACTATTACTTTTGGGCTCTATAGCCCTAAAGTCGATTGACAATTAATAGAGGTCTAGTCGTAATTTTCCCACTTGAAGACATTTTCAAGCCCCACCTTTTTTAGGGAAGTTCTAAATTAGTTTTATCTTTCAAATGCAGTTGGAATTTAACTTTTTCATTTTTTGGGCCTGCAAATGGGACATACATGTAGTACCTTTAATCAATACAGGTTGATAGTAGGCTTACATAATTTACATGTATGACTTGTGAGAAACTTATGGAACTACATATTTTCTAAATGAGTATTTTTTAATTTTTTTCCCCCCTTTTCCTTTGATTTAGGCACATCTGCTACTCAGATTTTGGAAGGAGATGGAGAACCCAAAGCAATAGGCCTGGAACCAAAGTAAAGTATTTGGCCTACATGTACTTATGATTTGAAGATATACTGTCCACGTACATGTATCTTAAGATTAACACTTCACAGATTCTATGAAACCTTGTTAAAACGAATAATTTTCAAGGTGTTCAATTTAGGTGAATATAAAACATATTGTAACTTTTTGTCCACCTGGACTTGACTTCTGTGATGAGTGAGTTGATGCATTGGTAGGCCTAAAGTAAAACTCATGAGACTTGAGAAGTTGAGAGAAAATGTTTTTCTTAGTTTTTCTTTGTTTGTTTGTTCCATTATTTCATCAACTTCTCTGAAACAGGAGGTAGGGAGAAGCATTGTTTTTTCAATTTTAAGGAATCTAAATTATTGAGTCATCAAAGTTTCATTCATGCCCCACAAAACCAGCAAAGGGTGAATAAACTCTATGGCATTTCAGTTACCTTTAGTACTTCAATTTGAAGAAGAAAAAAGTCACATTCTCTTGTAAAGTCAAGTATGTTCTAAGAATAGCATAGATCCGCTAACCTTTTCCTCTACCCCAGGCCAGACTACAAAGAAAGCCACAGTGGTAAATGTGGACAGTGCAATAAAAGTAGGCCTCCTTGGCAGAATTAGAACTGGGGTCAGAGTTCGACTGGTCTGACCCTTCTTGGAATTTCTACCTTTCTCTTCTCCCTCTCAACCCCAAGGATAAAGAGTTATTACTTTTTCCCCTCCTTGATGTAGTAGCCAGATAGTTGAAATATTTCTGTGTTGTACAGGCCCTGGTATACCTTTCAGACTGTATTTATGGTTATGCATCAGACTGAGTGTCCCATAGCAGAATACTGTGGGAAGACGCCAATCCAACAGATACAGACATTCCTTTTAAAATATCACTTTTGTATAAAGGGACATAAAGATGTATTACATAGGCCTGTAGACACCATTCTTATTTTTTATGAAACAATTTGATTCCAAAAGATTATTATAGCATTTAAATCAGTTGCATCATTTGTTTTTTGCAATCAATTCAGGCAGGGGAAGAAGGCCACTTGAAACAATCAATTACAAAAGCATGAAAGGGACAAATACAGCATTGATTGTATACATTCCCTACCCCCTCCCCCTCAAAAAAATATTGATTATTACATGAACAAAGCTGCTTGGGTCTATGACACTATGGCTGGCATTGCAATTGCTCTCTCGGACAGTAGACTATTATACTTATAGAGTCCACAATAGATGACTGATTGATGTCTCTTTTGACAGTTGATCAGTTTACAGTCGGCCTAAAGGCATGTGCTGTCTGCAACTAGTCAAATTATGTTATTAGCTCTCACGTTGCACTGACCATGCCAGACGGAAATGGGGGGGGGGGGGGAGGTGTCGGCCCTTAGGCAACATATTTGCAATTACAATGTTCAGTAGTTGTGGGGTCATGTTGTACTAGAGTCACATGCTGTGAAACGAAATGGAGAAAGATTGTTGCCTGGAACCTTGACAAGTAACAATCCTTCAAAATGAACAATTTTCATAATGAATAATTGAATACCATATGGACCTGCTCTGCCCCCCCCCCCCCTCCAACAAAAAACCCACCTATATTAATGATAAAGGTTTATTGGACCCTTACATAATAACTTACGTCCATTATGTCTTTATGATTTAATGGAGCAAATACCTGGTAGTGGTATTTCAAATGCTCTTGTAAATTTAGCAACTCAATGTTCTTACTAATTTATAATCTTACTTAAATGGCCAAGTATCGTTAAGACACTAGGCCCTAACTACAAATTTAAAATGCACAGAGTGGATTTGGCGTGATATAAGTTACATTATTATTATTATTATTATTATTAAAAATAATATTAATAAACCCAGAGCATGAGGTGCACACAAAAAAAGTGAACCATGGACCTATCTAATTATTTATGTCCATTATAAAACCAAGGAATTGATCAGATTGATTTTTCATCCAACAGACGTCACATGCATCTATGATCTAGTGCTTTGCCGAGTCTGTGTTGTGTTAGGGTCCATGCACGTGCACGAACAATGTGGAAAACACAATCTGTCATTGCGAATGAACTTCAGAGTAAGTTCAGGGGTCATATGTCACTCACACACTCCTCCTCAACCAGACAGATACTCACATGGACACGCTCTTTGTTCAACAGTCAATCTCTCTAAACATAACCCACGCCACGTGCACGCACGTTTAATTAAAAGACAAATCAGTGCAGTATGGATAATGGAGATGATGATAATTACCTCAGCTCCTCCCGTTCCAACAAAGGTTTCCTTTGGTGCTGCCCCCGTAACCTTCCCCGAATCGTCCACGGCAGACCCACCATTCTTGGTCATGTCATATGATTGGTTCTTCTTGCTAAATATTTTCCCCATTTTGTCCTCTTTAGTTCTCCTTCCACTGTAGAAATAGCTAGCTTTGACAGCTTACTCCGATTATCACCATTTGATGTCGTTTCGTTATAAAAGAGTCACTATTCTCGCACGTGTACTACCGGTAATAAATCCGTGCAGTTTCTCCTCGCATCAGCTACAATGCGCTCTTTCACAAATCACGGTTTGCCGGTCGGATCCTTTGTAAAAAATATCTCACCGTTAAGTGTATTTTGTCTGTCTCTTTAGGCTCACCCCACGTGTTTATAATCCCACAGTCCGTTTAACAAGATCTGTTATGATGTCCCTAATCTCATCCCCTAAAACACGAAATTAATCGCTTCCTTTTGAGACAGGTTTCCTCACAACGCGATGACATTCAGCGACCTTCTTCAACAATATCCGTGCCAGTCGTTATGAAATCGCTGTTGGCGGCGCGGCTGGTAGCGCTAGTTGCTCTCGATCTCTAAGCTCTGCTGGCGCTTGTTCGCGGAGCAGGCGCGTGTCGGGGTAGTGGACCTACAACTTTAGCCTTGACCTGTCAAAGGAGCTCTGTTGAATCCGTCGGTATTTTAAGCTCCTTTGTGTAATCGGAATATAAATATTGAAAGTGAAAGTCCATTGTCATTGCATGACTGAGTCTGAGTGATGTATACCCTCTTAAAACGAATCACTGAAAAAATAAAGTAAGAGCATGGAGTATAATTTATGGTAAGATTGATCCGTACATCTATCATTGCGCCAAATCTGTTACGCAATCCTTAGGTCATCGATTCCGGTGTCCATGAAGTATGATGAGTTGCATGATTTGCATCTACCATACCGCACAGAGTACTTATTTTAATTACAATAAAGATTCGCCATCAGAGCGCTTTAAAGGACTTCAATGAGCTCCAGTGATTTCTTTGTTAAGAAAACGCCTACAGAATGTCGAGGATGTCTCTTTTTTTAATTCGGGGGGGGGGGGGAGGACTTTTAGGCGTATTTGTATACAAAACAAAAAGAATTTAACTATTTTCTTTTTGTTAAAGAAGACAAAAATACGGGGCTGGAGTATCTTTCCTGAAAGAAAATAACAACGATACAGCGCAGGAGCCATGCATGCAAGAGGAGGTTGGCGCAGATGTCCCCCCCCCCCCCCCTCCTCCCTTCAGATCCCGCCATGTAAAAACAAATTAAAGGTGTAACAGAATTAAAGAAATTGTAATTCTGAGAAGCACTGTATACCTACAGGCTGTGCATTAGACTGTCTTGTCTCAGACAGTGATCGCGCCCTTGTTTTTCTTTTACATTTTGTGTAAGACCTAATAAATCTGTGATGGCACCTTTCTTACACGACGATCCGATTGATTGAGCCAAATAGTTTCTTTCTCTGTGCTCATTGCTCTATAGTTTACAGACTTGATTTTAGATTAACTTATTGGTTTATTTATTTATCACTTATCCATCTATTTATTTGTTCTTTTATCCATATTTATTTACTTATTCATTTATTCGTTTGATTATTCATTCATTTTTATGTTGGTGATTGGCAAATTTGAGGACCGGACGCGAAAAGTACCCCTTTAATAATATACCGGAGATTTGGGGAACACGAATGCGGTCCCTCCGACCCATGAGTGGGGGAGGGGGCGGGGAGGGGATATAGGCATTGTGTGGTATGAGGAGGGGGGGCACCTGTCTCACTCGAAAAATGATGTGCAGCTAAAATACGAGGCCCATGATTATACAGGGGAAGGGTGTTGGAAGGGAAGGGGTCTTGTCGACTTCTTTCCTCGTCCCTTTCCCATTTCTCGCTAATTGTCCATTGTTTATTCATCTTCTTTCTTTTCTATGACATTCGATGGGGAGGGGGCACATGACCCCAAAATGTGCACTCCCCCTTAGCTACACCATTGTTAAAGGTAAAGACCAGTATTGGAAACGCCCCAATTTCAAAAAACGAAATGGAAGCTCTCATTACCAATCATGTGAAAGAATATGTTTTGACTAATACATGATGATAAAAAATTTGCCGGGAAACCGCCTACTAATTCATATATTTGGTAAATTTGTTTCTCTCATGGACTGTGAGAGATATAGGGTAGTCCCATATACATCTTTCTGTGTATAGTGCTTGTAACTTTACGAAGAATGGGCCAAATTTCTTATCATTTTGATGATTGCAGAACCTTGCAGATGCTAGATGCTAGATGATCAACCATTTCTGATCGATTCCACAACGTTTCTTTCACAATGCAATCGCATGACCATAACTGGTCTTTAACTTTAATTGCAAAATGACGAGATCCTCACTTTAAAATCATCGATAATTATACACGTACTGTCGGCAGTATACTATAATCCTTGATGAAATGCAGCACTCTATTTCTATAAGGCAATGAGCAATGAAGGAGAAGGGGACAAAGTGAAATGATAATAATATCCTCATGATTCTGCATCCAATGTAATTATGAGTTATTTGATATGTCTTGCCTGTAACGTCTAACCAAATCTATCCATTTTTGTATGTAATTATGCTGTTGTCGTTGTTGATTATGTTGTCGTTTTTCAATGAAATATTTATTGTTGCTATGCACATTAATTTTCTCAAATAGTTTAAGTATATAAAATATTTAGGATATATCAAAAAATACGGGAAGAATTTGAATCATGACCAAAACGGTGCAGTGTGCATACTGAATTACATATTATGAGTCAACTAGCGTATGACCGCAAACAGTAAAGGGGTGGGAGGGGGAGGTGTGCCACTTTATATATCAGCTTCCAAGACAGGAAATGTTAATTTTGAAAGTTTGTTTAACAAGATTAAAAATTCAACAAGGACATGTGTTTATGAAACTCGGAAGGCCGCTTTGTGTCAAACTTCGTTTACTAGTACATGACAACGCAGTTTGCACTGTAATGATAAATTTTGTTTCTCATGTTTGAACAAAGAATTTCACTTGTATAAGTGAATCTGCAACCTTTAGTTAGTGACGTGGCCACGTGGGTACAGTGCCCCGGTCTTCACCTGGTGGCTGTCTTATTGCAACATGATCGCAAAAAACTATATAAAACTTTAAATAGCCATATATGTTATACTTACTAAAATACGCAAACATGAAGATAACATTTTACGTCATGATTGTTTCAGATAATACCATAATGTATTGGAATGTCACTTAAATTGATTTCTTGAAACATTTTGCGATCGTGTTTTGGGAGGGGTGTCAGGAAATATTGTTAACATAGAATGGCTTCAATTATGAACTCCATTTAATTATAATACATTGTGTCTGTAAATCATTCTACCTCCCCCTTTTTCCTCAAAAGAAGGGGTGAGATCACCATTACCATGATCGTTACGCAATAGTGATGCCAACACACTCGAAACCTTGTGAAAAGGCAACTGTCATTATTGGCATCTAGATAAACTATTCATCAGATGCAGTATTAAGGTGATGCCAATTAAGTGATCAAGAGCTTCTGTAAAAATTCCATTCCCCACAATGGCGTAGTTACGGGGGCACGTTCCCCACCCCCCCCCCCCCCCCCCAGACGCGAATCCAGGATTTCTTAGGGTTGGAGGCCCTTGGGGGGGGGGGGGGTAGTAAGCACTAATTTTATTTTTGTTTGCCCTCGAAAATATGAAAATTTGCACCCCCCCCCCCCTTGAGCGCCAGGGGGGCCCAACTCCCCCAAAAAGATAAAATTAACGTGTTTTTACACGTTTTGTTTCCCAGGGAGGCCCCCCCCCCCCCCACAAGAATGACAAAAGTAAAGTTACAATAACGGAAGAAATTTTGAAGCGGGAAAGAAAAAGAAGGGGGAAATAGCAAGGAGACATGCAAGAAGATAAGAACAAGCCCCTTCCATACCAACTGCACCTCCTTTTTGCCTGTTTTCTCGTATTTCATCATCCTATCAAGACCGGTGGGTGCACCCCCGTGACACCATGTAGTCCATACAACTAACACAACTACTGTCCATCAATAATTCTCGAGAGAGGGTGGATTTAAAAACATAGTTTGCGTATACGCTGTATAATAATAATAATAATTATATGTATTATAATCGCTATTCATTAGTGTGGTTATTATCTTTATCTTTATGATCATTCTTCTTCTTATTATTATTATTAATAATAATAATAACAATAATGAAACATGTGAAAAATACAATAATGCGTAGTGCTAAATCTAACACTAGTGTCATATCATATGACACTAGTGTTAGATTTAGCACTACGCATTATTGTATTTTTCACATGTTTCATTATTGTTATTATTATTATTAATAATAATCTTTTCAAAATGAACGAATTTTTGTTCACTTTTCATCAAAATGTCATCAAACTGATTCCTTGATTTTTCTTTCACATCTTCACACACTACCACCCACATTTCTAACTTATCCTCATTAAACTGTGTTAACGAGGATAAATTTATCTTCATTTAACAGCTAAATGAGGATAAATTTATCTTCGTTTAACAGCTAAACGAAGATAAATTTATCCTCATTTAACAGCTAAACGAAGATAAATTTATCCTCATTTAACAGCTAAACGAAGATAAATTTATCTTCATTTAACAGCTAAACGAAGATAAATTTATCTTCATTTAACAGCTAAACGAGGATAAATTTATCTTCATTTAACAGCTAAACGAAGATAAATTTATCTTCA
Organism: Strongylocentrotus purpuratus; assembly: GCF_000002235.5. Taxonomy (NCBI): domain Eukaryota; kingdom Metazoa; phylum Echinodermata; class Echinoidea; order Camarodonta; family Strongylocentrotidae; genus Strongylocentrotus; species Strongylocentrotus purpuratus. Next base: position 14,712,195 of record NW_022145611.1, read on the forward strand.
TTTAACAGCTAAACGAAGATAAATTTATCCTCATTTAACAGCTAAACGAAGATAAATTTATCTTCATTTAACAGCTAAACGAGGATAAATTTATCTTCATTTAACAGCTAAACGAAGATAAATTTATCTTCATTTAACAGCTAAACGAAGATAAATTTATCCTCATTTAACAGCTAAACGAAGATAAATTTATCCTCATTTAACAGCTAAACGAAGATAAATTTATCTTCATTTAACAGCTAAACGAAGATAAATTTATCCTCATTTAACAGCTAAACGAAGATAAATTTATCTTCATTTAACAGCTAAACGAAGATAAATTTATCTTCATTTAACAGCTAAACGAGGATAAATTTATCTTCATTTAACAGCTAAACGAAGATAAATTTATCCTCATTTAACAGCTAAACGAAGATAAATTTATCCTCATTTAACAGCTAAACGAAGATAAATTTATCTTCATTTAACAGCTAAATGAGGATAAATTTATCTTCATTTAACAGCTAAACGAAGATAAATTTATCTTCATTTAACAGCTAAACGAAGATAAATTTATCTTCATTTAACAGCTAAACGAAGATAAATTTATCTTCATTTAACAGCTAAATGAGGATAAATTTATCTTCATTTAACAGCTAAACGAAGATAAATTTATCCTCATTTAGCTGTTAAATGAAGATAAATTTAACCTCATTAAACTGTGTAAATGAAGATACCGAAAAACGAAGGCGACCACGTACGGTGAACTCGTCTTCTTCTTCTTCGTCGTAGCCATTTCAAAGAAAATTCAAAACGCGTTATAAAAGGAAAAATTAACAGATTATGGACAACGTAACCGCGAGTGACGATGTCGAATCGAAGAGTGATCTTAAATCTGGTGCTGGCCGCGCGTGTACCATATATGTTGTTTGTGCCCAGACTTTGTATATACTATTAGACAGAGCTCTAGCTGTTTACAAACAACGGACGCATTGCCCGCGCTCGGCTATTGTTCTCTTTGTTCTCTCTTTGGTTATAGCTAGTCTGCAGACACAGACCCTTGACAGCCATTATGAGTAAAAACAATGTCTAAATTTTAAACATGAAAGTACTGAGTTATGTCATGTAGCTGCTTCTGACACAGTGCAATACTGGAAAAGAAACATAACACATCAAGCAGAATCTGATTCTCCTGATTATTTCATGTGGTTTTATTCAAGAGTAAAGTTGAGTCTGTGTTTACAGACTAGGTTTGAGATGGTGAATAGATAGAACTAATAATCCCCGTGCGACCGGCTAACGACGGTCTGGGGAGAATTTGGGTGTATCATCTCTCTGGTGTATCTGTACATGGAGGTAAATGGGTGTATCATATTCGTAAAATGCAGACCTTTTAACAATCTATCAGGGTGGTTACTTAATTTGCAAAAATTCACCTTTCAGAAAGAAAACGTGCAACGTGCTAAAATTAGAAGACAAGACACAGGATGGGGCTGCATTGGGCTAAATAGGCCTATATAAATTATAATGTTTAATATTATCAGGGAACCACTGAGCTGTGTGCCCGGCCGCAAAAAATATATGAGCAATATTATCTTTAAAAATGCAAATACATGTATTTCACTTTGACTATTAAGAGCATAAATCGGAGAGAAAGTTGAAAACAAACGATTGTGCTTGAAAACTTGACTTTTCTGACTTTCGCTGAATATCCGTGTTTAAAATTTGTAAACTTGGCAGCTAGAGTTCACTCAGTTCAGAATGGGCCTTTGGACACCCGGCATACGGTCTGGACAGTAATTTCTTTCTCGTTCAAAATCCTAATCGATGTTTTGTGGATTTCATCGGGATGAGCCATTTTCTTTAGTTACAAACCCAAGCATGATATGATCGATGCCCAATAGGAAGTGCAACTAAATCGTTCGGGCAACCATGCCTATATTTAATAGAAAGTATAAACCAAATATGAGTACACCCCCCCCCCCCCTCTCCGGGTCCCCATCACGGAACCTCATGAGAATTTCTTAGGTCAATAGGCTGTATATATAATAGTGGAGGTACTATGGAAATTGGAATAACACCCGACGGGGGCTGATCAAAGATTTCCCAACAATAATAATTATGAAGACGCCCTGAAATTTGAATGTCACGCAAATTCCAGGGATTAATTCCCTCCAATTTGCGCGAGCGGCCGCTTCCGAAGCAGAATTAAGTGACAATAATCATAAACAGTAATACTCCAGCTATCAGGGTGTGTACATCCACTAAATCGCCAGTGGCGGATCCGGGGGGCCCGCCTCCCCCGCCCCCCCCCCCCGCCCCGGGGAAAAAAACGTGTAAAAACACGTTAATTTTACCTTTTTGGGGAGATGTCCCCCTCCCCCTGTCGCTCTAGAGGGGTGCACATTTTCAAATTTTAGAGGGTCCCCCAACAAAATGTGCTCACCTTTATACATCATGCATGCCCAAGTAGGAGTCGTCGGGCTGAGTTGTCCCTACATATGAGTTAGCCCGAATTATTATTTCCATTTACAGAGCCACCCCCTCCCCTCCAGCCCCCGATTATTATTATTTTTATTATTATCATAATCGTTAGTAGGGGTCTAGTAGTAGTTGTCCGAGGGGCGGCGATCCGGGGGGGGGCACGTTCCCCCTCAATTTTCTTTTAGAGGGGGGGGGGGGGGGTCGTTCCCGCCGGAAATTTTGAAAAAGTGCACACATGAAATGTATAGCAAATACTGACTAAAGACTGCAACACACATTTAGGCTCTGGATCGAGGGCCCAAGAATGCAGCGCTTAGACTCAATATTTGCTATTTTAGCAAATAAGTCTAAACGCTAAATTATGAGTCTAAACGCTGCATTCTTGGGCCCTCCAGAGCTTTTTGTGTGCACTTTTTCAAAATTGCCGGCGGGAACGACCCTCCCCCCCGATCACCCCCCCCCCCCCCCCCCCCCCCTTTGGACTACTACTACTATTAAAATCCTACTACTAGACCCCTTCTAATGATTATAATAATAATAACAATAATAATAATAATCGGGAATCCCTGGAATTTGCGTGATTTTCACATTTCAAGGCGTCTTATTCATAATTATTATTGTTTGGAAATCTTTGATCAGCCCCCGTCTGGTGCTTTTCCAATTCCCATAGTACCTCCACTATTATATACAGCCCATTGACCTGAGAGATGTATAACTCATGAGGTTCCGTGCTGGGGACCCGGAGGGGCCGGGGGGGGGGGGACTCAGATTTGGTACAGACGGGGATGTACCGCTGAAGCCGCAAAACCCAACCCGACTCTTTAACTCTCTCTCTCTTTTTGGCTCTTTAACTCTGAAAATATTAATTATAAACCCACACTGAAGCAGAGATGAATACAAATTCACAAAAAGGTCAACCAGGGGCGCCTTGCGGTGGCGGCGATCACATGGACTCGGGGAAACATGAAGAAGTTTGGCGGATCCAGGGGCCGGACATTGACCAGCCCGTCGTGCCCCCCCCCCCCCCCGGCCCCCCTGCCCCGACGAAAAATGCTCATAGAAAATGTGTCAATCTTTCTTGGGCCGCCATTCGTGCCCCCATCCTTTGCTGCATGAATAAAAAAAAAAATCCTAAAATCATGATAGCCTTGGTACAACAAAATGAAATGTGTATTAAAGGTAAAGACCAGTAATGGTCATGCGATTGCATTGTGAAAGAAACGTTGTGGAATCGATCAGAAAAGGTCGATCATCTAGCATCTAGCATCTGCAAGGTTCTGGAATCATCAAAATGATAAGAAATTTGGCTCATTCTTCGTAAAGTTACAAGCACTATACACAGAAAGATGTATATGGGACTACCCTATCTCTCTCACCAGACCATGAGAGAAATAAATTTACCAAATATATGAATTAGTAGGCGGTTTCCCGGCAAATTTTTTATCATCATGTATTAGTCAAAACATATTCTTTCACAAGATTGGTAATGAGAGCTTCCATTTCATTTTTTGAAATTGGGGCGTTGCCAATACTGGTCTTTACCTTTAAGGCCTACGACGGGGGCGGGCGGGGGCCGCTGACGTAGCCAAACCCCAAACCCCATACCTATTATTATAGGGCCATTTTTGCGTTTTTTTTATAATTATTATTTGTTTAAAATGTGTTGTATTTTAGCGTCAAAATGCGAAAATTGCATATCCTGTGTGAACAGTAAACTTGAAAACTATATTGGCCTATACCCACCAGAATTTGCAAGGAATCTCATGCAAAGTTGTGTGTCTCGGTATACGTTCTATGACATGCTTGTCAACTTCAAGGGGACTTGTGACCCATAACAATTATGGGCTTATATAGATTTTGAATGAAACCAAATGGGTGTTTAATTTTTTTTTTACTATGAATGATATAGGCCTACTATATTATTTACCAACAATCATGTGAAGTTCATAATATCGAATGCATTCTATAGGAGGAGTATAGGCCTATCTTCGGTTAGGTGCCATGTCTTTACATGTTTGTACATAATTGCAGTTGGTTTATACTTTAGGCATGGTTTTCCGAACGATTTAGTTGCACTCCTTATGGGGCATCGATCATAATTATCATGCTTTAGTTTGTAACTAAAGAAAGTTTCTCATGCCGATGAACTCCACAAAACATCGATTAGGATTTTGAACAAGAAAGAAATTACACATCCAGACCGTATGCTAGCTGTCCAAAGGCCCATTCTGAACTCTGCCAAGTTTACAATTTTTAAACACAGATATTCAGCGAAAGTCAGAAAAGTCAAGTTTTCAAGCACATAAAATTAATATCGTTTGTTTTCATCTTTCCCTCCGATTTATGCTCTTAATAGTCAAAGTGAAATACATGTATTTGCATTTTTAAAGATAATATTGCTCATATATTTTTTGCGGCCGGGCACACAGCTCAGTGGTTCCCTGATAATATTAAACATTATAATTTACATAGGCCTATTTAGCCCAATGCAGCCCCATCCTGTGTCTTGTCTTCTAATTTTAGCACGTTGCATGTTTTCTTTCTGAAAGGTGAATTTTTGCAAATTAAGTAACCACCCTGATAGATTGTTAAAAGGTCTGCATTTTACGAATATGATACACCCATTTACCTCCATGTACAGATACACCAGAGAGATGATACACCCAAATTCTCCCCAGACCGTCGTTAGCCGGTCGCACGGGGATTATTAGTTCTATCTATTCACCATCTCAAACCTAGTCTGTAAACACAGACTCAACTTTACTCTTGAATAAAACCACATGAAATAAACAGGAGAATCAGATTCTGCTTGATGTGTTATGTTTCTTTTCCAGTATTGCACTGTGTCAGAAGCAGCTACATGACATAACTCAGTACTTTCATGTTTGAAATTTAGACATTGTTTTTACTCATAATGGCTGTCAAGGGTCTGTGTCTGCAGACTAGCTATAACCAAAGAGAGAACAAAGAGAACAATAGCCGAGCGCGGGCAATGCGTCCGTTGTTTGTAAACAGCTAGAGCTCTGTCTAATAGTATATACATAGTCTGGGCACAAACAACATATATGGTACACGCGAGGCTAGCACCAGATTTAAGATCACTCTTCGATTCGACATCGTCACTCGCGGTTACGTTGTCCATAATCTGTTAATTTTTCCTTTTATAACGCGTTTTGAATTTTCTTCGAAATGGCTACGACGAAGAAGAAGAAGACGAGTTCACCGTACGTGGTCGCCTTCGTTTTTCGGTATCTTCATTTACACAGTTTAATGAGGTTAAATTTATCTTCATTTAACAGCTAAATGAGGATAAATTTATCTTCGTTTAGCTGTTAAATGAAGATAAATTTATCTTCGTTTAGCTGTTAAATGAGGATAAATTTATCTTCGTTTAGCTGTTAAATGAAGATAAATTTATCTTCGTTTAGCTGTTAAATGAAGATAAATTTATCTTCGTTTAGCTGTTAAATGAAGATAAATTTATCTTCGTTTAGCTGTTAAATGAGGATAAATTTATCTTCGTTTAGCTGTTAAATGAAGATAAATTTATCCTCGTTTAGCTGTTAAATGAAGATAAATTTATCCTCGTTTAGCTGTTAAATGAAGATAAATTTATCTTCGTTTAGCTGTTAAATGAGGATAAATTTATCTTCGTTTAGCTGTTAAATGAAGATAAATTTATCTTCGTTTAGCTGTTAAATGAAGATAAATTTATCCTCGTTTAGCTGTTAAATGAAGATAAATTTATCTTCGTTTAGCTGTTAAATGAGGATAAATTTATCTTCGTTTAGCTGTTAAATGAGGATAAATTTATCTTCGTTTAGCTGTTAAATGAGGATAAATTTATCTTCGTTTAGCTGTTAAATGAGGATAAATTTATCTTCGTTTAGCTGTTAAATGAGGATAAATTTATCTTCGTTTAGCTGTTAAATGAAGATAAATTTATCCTCATTAAGCTGTTAAATGAAGATAAATTTATCCTCATTTAGCTGTTAAATGAAGATAAATTTATCCTCATTTAGCTGTTAAACGAAGATAAATTTATCCTCATTTAGCTGTTAAATGAAGATAAATTTATCTTCGTTAACACAGTTTAATGATGATAAGTTAGAAATGTGGGTCGTAGTGTGTGGAGATGTGAAAGAAAAATCAAGGAATCAGTTTGATGATATTTTGACGAAAAGTGAACAAAAATTCGTTCATTTTGAAAAGATATACTGTTTATGATAGAATTCTAATCAAAGTGATATTTTGATTGATTTTGAAATGAAATGTATTGCCGATTACAACCTTTCATTGGGGTATAATCCTGAACTCGAGGCATCCATTGACGCACCCACACACCGAGACGACACCTTTTGTTTTCGGAACAAGAAGGATGCATGAAACCAAGAAGCTAGTCATCAGACAAACTTTTATTCCTTAATGAAAGGAATAACGTAGGAGTTGAGACCCTCTAAAGGTCAACTTCTCCCGCAGGGCACCTGATTAAACATTATTGCCCAACGACCCCGCTGATCAACGACTTCATCAATCCTGGATGAGGGTTTTGGTTGGAGGGTTGCTGTAGGAGCGGAAGGAATAAACATGGCCGTTTCTATGGATGGGAGTTGGGCGTGGCACTCTCATCACAATTTTTTTCTCTCAGAAAGATCGCTCATCTTAAAGTGTAAGGTCTACCATAGTACCGCCCCTACCACCCCCTAACAAAAGATCAATGAAAGAGAAATGCAATTGAAGAAGAAAATCGGAAGAAATTAAGAGTTCAATGTCATAAAACTTACTGACTAGGAAGGGTTGAAGGGCAAATAATAACCAGTTTCGCTAATTAAATTCGTTTAGTCTCGCCAAAGATGGGAGTAGGTAGCATGGTGTAAATTATCTAGCCTCCTTATAGAATATCAAGCAATTTTATTGTTCTCCCTTTGACAAAATATGTTGTAACAATCAGTCTCAACGGAGGGGGGGGGGTAAATGAAAAAGTACAATGGGAAAGATCTAGGATCCAAGGATTTTCAAATTCTCGCACTATAATCTTAATTTTTATTCTTCCACCAAGCAAAACTAAATAATATGAAATAAAATATCCGGCACCCTATGAAAATAAAGATTTGTAGACAGAAAATATTGTATGAATTGTTGCCCATTTCTCTTAAGTATGCAGGTATGAATTTATCAAAACGAAAATAATGTACCAACTGTGTATACCAACGAGCCAAACGTTGAGCGAGAGGTCATTGCCAAAGAAATTGTAATCGTATATAGCGCCATCTAGCGTTTCAAACATTATATATACCAGCGTTTAGAGAAACCAGGGAGTTGGAATTCCAACATCCCTGGATAAACTGTGGCAGAAATTATTTACAAATATAATATGTACGTAATGTACATGAAGTTAATATCGTATTTATGTTTCACAAACGCAGTCGTAAAGTCAATTCAAAATATACTTTATGCTGACCAGAAAAAGTTGTCCGAGTATGGATATGTGATAAAACGTGCAATTTGATTTCGCGCTTTGCCAGATACGAAACTCTATATTCTAACACACTTTCCATTATGTCCTCCTAGTCTCCTACAGCCCTACTATTATCGATTATACCATTAGCTAAGGAGAAAAGCCTTACACATACATTTGTATTCTTTTTGATGGTCCGCCGGCATATATGGATGTTTGTTTGTTATTTTACTTCGTTTTCCTGCATTCTGTACTTTTTTGTCTCCCTAGAAATGAAATAGAGTAAACGGTAAAGATTTTTAAAAAATTTAAAAAATTGGCAATATAGGCCCCAAGTTTGCTGAATTACAAAACAATATAGATAATATGTTATTAACCTCGAATGTACTGTATTTGAGTTTTGAGAGGTCTTGTCTGATTTATCCATGTGGGAGCTGAATGATGAAGTATACTATTGAGAACCGTAGTTGGTTTGTTGTTTGATTATTGATTGATTGATTTAGAGTAATAATAAACACTGAGAAAGTAAGAAAGTGCTTGTAGGTTTTATGTTTATTCATTTCATGACAAAAATATAATTATTTATACACTCATAACATTACATCTTATTTTAGCTATCTATGTGGATACATCAGTGGCGTACGCAGGATTTTTTTCAAGGGGGGTTTTAAAATCAAAGGGGGGGGGATTTCCAAAAAAACATACATAAAACATACACGTAAAAAAAACTCGAGGGGGGGGGGGGGGTTAACCCCAAAACCACCCCCTGCGTACGCGCCTGGGATACATAATGAATAAAATATGATATTTATTTCATTCAAAATGAAAAACCTCTTGACATGACCATGTAAAAGTAAAAGTGATACCAGAATGAACTTTTGCCAATGGACATATCAATATAAGTTATTTAAAAAAATATGGATGAAAATAAATAAATAGATAAAAGCTAATATCGGACTGCCCACGCATTCATGGAATCGCACATTTCCACTTCCATTTATACAAAAGTTTTTAGAAACGGAGCAACATGACACCATATAATTATAACCAAGTCCATTCAGAGGGGCATATCGTGTGTCCAGCCAGTGAGGGGCACTCCTGGGGGCAATGGTGCTATGAGGGAGTGAAAGGGGACATCAGTGTATTAGATGGATGAGACACGAGAGAAAAATAAATATTAAATGTTGTAAAAACTCGACATATTCTGTTGTTCCGGAATGATTGGGAAGAGATCATCCGCTCATTCCTATCTCCAGTAAGTGATGCCCCTGCTTTCCATTAGTGTTGAAACGCACTGTTTCCATGCAGCCATCAAAGGAGAAATGCAGATATACAAAATAGCAATGTCTCCTGCTTCCAAGTCTTTCATAGACGAAGGCAAATGCATGTAGGCCTACTAAAATTTGTATTATTTTCCTGGTTCAGTTTACGGGCTCTGCGATGGGCTCTAGCTCAATGCAAGGTTCCAGAACTACAGGACCGCGAATAAGAGCTATGGCAGAACGAAACAGGAAACAGAATATAATGATGAGAACACAACCGATGATATTCCAGTCCAACTCGTAGTGGGCATCACGCGATTGTCGCCTTGCCGCTTTCCATTTCTTGATCTTCTTCTGTTGGAACATGTCGGCGCAGTCGTCAACCATGATCTGCATTATCTGTAACCAAGAATAACGATTTATATTATATTAGGCAAGGAATATTATATAAAAAGAAATAAGACATAGTCTCATCTTTAAATGCGTGGAATAATGGATATTTATTTTGCATCGAGGTGTTGACTATAAAAATGGCGGATAGCAAGGAGCAAGGGGTAGGGCACAGCGGGCATGCGCCACCTTGTATCAAGACAATTACCCCAATAGACAATCAGCCCTCGGAAAATTATCCCTCGGAAATTTACCCCCCCCCCCCGGACAATCATCTCCCGAGGACAATTACCCCACGGAAAATTACAACCTACGACAATTACACCCCCCCCGTGAACAATTGCCCCCTCAGACAATTAACCAAAGACAAGATATGTGCGTCTCCCCCCCCCCCCCCACACACACACCCACACGGGGGTGGTTATCCTAGTGGGTAATTTCTGGATGGTAATTAGCCTCCGGAGGAAAATGACCTATGGGGTGAATTTCCGGGGGCGGGGGTAATTTTTCCACGGGGGGGGGGGGGTGGATGGTTGTCCTTACGGGGTAATTTTCCAGGGGATAATTGTCCCGCTGGTAATCGGCCGTGGGTGACTGTCCAGGGGGTAATTGTCCTAGAACCGTGCCACCCAGCGCCCAAATAATCGCTTTAATTTATACACACTCGTCCGGTCGTCCCCGACCTCCAAATTTCCTAATCCCCTTTTAAGGGTTGCTCATCAAAAATAAAAGAGGAAATTATGCCCATGACAGACAATTTTGGTCAGACGATTTGGGGGAGGGGGACCGATGGGGGCAGGGTTGGTTATCTTTATCTTTGTTAACTTTGAATTAATTCATACATTGTTCTTCTCCTACTGAATTACGCATTTGTTAATGGAATTTCCTTCTCCTGTAGCTGGTCGCACTTTAATCACTTATTTTATGTCGACAATGGGGCTCTTTAACCTCCGCGTGTTTCACACGATCATTTAAATTACATCATTCTATAGCTTGGTATGTATTATCCTTACTACTATCGCATATGTTGTGAACTTATCAATAATGTAACATTTTGTTTAACTATGTTAAAATATACTCTTAACAAATATGTCATGAAGTTCCTTAAGAATTACCTTAACAAAAGCGAACAAGCACTACTCGTTGGATTATTGACTGGTTGGTTACCGTAGTGAATGAAAGGAGTGATCTTTAATGTAAATTCATTTCAGTCCAGTGCTTAGTCTGAATGAATATGCGCATCATTCCTCTCCTAATTGGGTTACTAAATTCACCCTCTACTTAAAAGGATACTGTATGTAAATACAATTCTCAGCTTTGAAGTTCTTGAATAAAGACACATACCATCTTTTGCTACTGGAATTACACGTTTGCTACTCGCATTATCTTTCCCTGTCGCATTGCCACTTGTATTGTCAAATTTTACACTTGAGTGTGCCTTCTTTTTGTCCAGTCAAACTAGTTAGCAATGAATACATCAATCATTCCTTGCACGCAGGTTTCGTTTGTTTCATTGCTTTTTTTATTTTTTATCCTACCTCCCGCCGCAGAAAAGCGCCCTAATCGGTGGGAGAAGTCATATTATTATGAAATGGCATTTGACACTGGAAACACAGTTATAAAGTATTTTTTCAATTCACTAAGCCACTATTCATAATAGATTTGATTAGTGTAAGTTTTGTTTATTGGGCGTTGGCTGAGAGCCACTTATGCGCTTTTGCAATCGATTTTGTCATGATGGGTGTCGAAGTTTTGGTTAATGCTTTGAAGATTTGTATTTTGTATATGCACCAGCACCTGAACAATGTAATTCACACGCACGCACGTGCACATGCACTCATCAACATGAATATAACCTTTACCCCTTTGTTTGATGGAGACGATAGCTTCTAACTTACCTTTCCCCACATCATTAGATAATACATTTAATGATTCTGTAAATGAAAGTAAATATTATACACCGTTGGAATTTAATGATACATTTATAGATAATTTGAATAATATCTCCTTATTACACATTAATTCTAGAAGTTTAAATAGAAATTTTGAATATTTTGAAAATCTCCTTCAGTCTTTAAATAATTTTAATTTTTCTGTAATTGGAGTAAGTGAAACTTGGTTACATCATGACTCTCCCCAGTTATTTAATTTACCTAATTACACATTAATAAGGGCTGATCGTGAAGGAAGGAGAGGCGACGGGGTAGCATTTTATATTGCTGATAATTTGAAATTTAGAGTCCGTCATGATATTAAATTTGAACAGACAGAAGTATTATTTATTGAAATTGATAATGATAAACTGAAAAATTGTGTTATTGGTTTGATTTATAGACCCCCTGACAGTAATTTTGATTTATTCTATAACAATTTTGAATCATGTCTTCATAAAATATCTGAGGAAAATAAACATGTTTATTTTCTGGGTGATTTTAATATAAATTTTCTTTCTTTACCCCATAATAATAGAAACTCTGACAGGTTTATTCATTTGATGCGTTCATATGGATTTTGTTCATATATTAGTAAGCCCACTAGAATAAATGTACACTCCTCAACGCTTATTGATAATATTTTTTCTAATGCATTTACTAAAAAAATAACTGGAGGATTATTATGCTCAGAAGTTTCTGACCATTTACCTATTTTTGTAATATGTGAACATGAAATTTCCCAATTGAAACCACTTAATAATATCATGTATCGAAAAGAAACCCCTCATAATATTGAATTATTGAAGCAGAATTTAGCTGTAGAGGAATGGGTGGACATATATAATGTAAACGATGTAAATATTGCCTATGAAATTTTCAATAATAAATTACAAACTTATTATGATAGTAATATTCCTATAGCGAAAGTTAAACGTAAAAATAATAAACCAAATAACCCTTGGATAACGAAAGGTATACTAAAATCAATACAAACTAGAAATCGCATGTATAAAACATATATACGTAACAAAACTGATGTAAATTTAACAACTTATAAAAAATACCGTAATAAATTAACAAAATTAATTCGAATATCCCGGAAGCTACACTTTTCAAATAAATTAAAGAGGGCTAGTTGTAACACATATGCTACTTGGAAAATTATTAAAGAAATTATGGGGGAAAAAATAGACCCTTTACCAAAAGATGGGTTCACCTTAAATAATGTTATAATTGAGGATTCTAGTAATTATGCTAATTATTTTAATTCATTTTTCACCAATATTGGGCCTCAACTTGCAAATAAAATTGATAGTCCTCCTAACATTCATTATACTGACTTTTTATCAGATCGAATCCAACAATCACTTTTTGTAAGTCCAACAAACCCTAATGAAATTATTACCGTTACTAAAGCATTAAGCATGTCCAAAGCTCAAGGTTGTGATAGAATTAGTACATCACTTTTAAAACAAATAATACATGTTATTGCAAGTCCACTTAGCCATATTATTAATCAGTCTTTTTTGCAAGGTGTTTTTCCAGATTTACTTAAGATAGCGAAGGTAATTCCGATCTTTAAAAAAGATGATTCGCATGAAATTAGTAATTATCGTCCAATATCTATTCTTCCTAGCATATCTAAAGTTTTAGAGAAAATTGTCTATAATAGGTTAATCAATTTTTTAAATACTCACCAAATATTAAATTTAAATCAATATGGTTTTAGGAAAAATCACTCCACTGACTTGGCCTTAGTACAAATTTATGATAAGATTACTAATGCCATAGCAAATAAAGAACACGTAATTGGTATTTTTTTAGATCTCAGTAAAGCGTTTGATACGCTCGATCATAATATTTTACTCAAAAAACTCTCTTTTTATGGTATTCGGGGCCAAGTCCTCTCATATCTTAAGGATTATTTAACAAATAGAAAACAATATGTTAATTTTAACTGTCTTAATTCGGATTTACTTTCCGTTAATTGTGGCGTTCCCCAAGGCTCCATTTTAGGCCCACTGTTATTTCTTTTATACATAAATGATTTATCCAACACATCTTCTTTATTGTCATTTATTCTTTTTGCAGATGACACAAATATGTTTTGCTCTCATAAGAAATTAGAATCATTAGTGAATATTTTAAATTGTGAATTACACAAAGTTTCGAACTGGTTTAAGTGTAATAAGCTCTCATTAAACATAAGAAAAACACATTTTATGCTCTTTAAACACTATAATTCTCATTTGACTAATTTCCGTATTAATATTAAAATTGATAATATGGCAATCGAACAAAAAAGGACATTAAAGTTTTTAGGAGTTTTTATTGACGAAAATTTAACATGGAATGATCACTTACATTATGTATCTATGTGTATATCGAGAAGTGTTGGAATAATAAATAAGTTAAAATTTCTTTTGCCCCATACTACGTTATTTTTATTGTATAACACACTAGTACTTCCATATATAACATATTGTAATATTGTTTGGGCAAATTGTGGTGTAACCAAACTTAATTCAATTCTTTTATTACAAAAAAGGGCATTGCGTATTTGTACTGGATCTCTTTTTTTAGCCCATACAGACCCATTATTTCTTAAGTTAAAAACCTTAAAAGTCACTGACTTACATACTCTCCAAGTTGCAATTTTTATGTTCAAATACATGAATAAGCAACTGCCACCTTCATTCGATAATTTTTTTGTTCATAATAATACAATTCATTCTTATCCAACTCGTATTTCTGAGAATTTTCATTTAACTAACCCCAGATTGTTGATTACACATAAATCAATCAGACACCATGGCCCCGATTTATGGAACAATTTATCTCAACTAATTAAATCACGCTCGACCCTTTATTCTTTTAAAGCGACACTAAAACGTCACATTATATCCTCATACAAAATCGTTATTCATTAAACTTCGTCTCTTAATTCGAATATATTTTTAATTTATTAATTCTTAAAATACAATAGTATTGTATTATAAACATTACATACCAGAACCCTATTCGCACTTGCACATGCACTTTCACTGCACCCACTTGATCAATTTCGTGTGTACAACTATATTTTTTAAGAGTTTGCCGCTATTCTCTCGAGGCCGCCATCGATTTCAAGCTTACCGCTCATGATGGCGGTCTCCTGCATTTTCTGTAATTTATCTTTCTTTTTTTTTCCTTTTTTTTTCATTGAAATTATATTTGTGTTTGTATGCATCTTATTCAATGTACTTAAAAATGTATAATCATGTAAAATGAAGAAATATTTGTTACTTTATATATATGATTATGTTTCATTTTGAAAATGCAGAAATAAAAATAAATAAACAAACAAACGCCCGACAATAATAAGTTTGAAAAATCCCGAAGAGGTGTCCCTATATAGGACCCTAGACTCAAATAAGCTTTAATGACAGGGGCGTCGATCATAATAGGACAGTGAGTGCGAACAGTATGTAGAATTAACTGTGAGAAAGAGTATGGCGTAAGGGAGCATATTATTCGAGAAAGAAAGGATATAATATAAAACAAGAAAATAGTGTCTCGATCTGCCTATCCCTCCTTTAAAAAGAAGCATAATATTATACACTAGTGAGAGCCCCCGAAGATTAGAACGAGGTGGCATTCCAATAAGAAATGTTATAATTAACGAATTAAAAAAGCAAACTTCAAACATTCAAAATGAGTCAATTCATTAATTTTAGATTAAAGGTATGAAATGGAAGATAAATACTCACTCGCAATCTGTCTTTTAAGACGACCACAGATTCCTGGATCTCCTTTTCTGATATGATCTTCTTTGACATCGTGTCACATTCATTGCATCTCTGCGATCGGTCCTGAGATTGGAAATCATGAAAATAATACAAGTGAACTTTATCTTGATATATTAAAGCACATGATTATTCTCTACACCTGTTTTGCCTGCATGCTATATGGCAAATATATTATGTAGAATCATTAATATGTGCACATTCGGAAAGTTCATCATGAAATGTCAAAACTGTGGAACATAGGGTTGAAATGTCTAGATAGGCCTGAATTTTTTCTATACGCACATTTAACCGAACAAAAGAAGAAATCATGCAAAATACCAAAATGTATTCTTCACGTCAACAAACAATATTGTTAGGATCACATTGCTTGACATTTTCGAAATGATTTTTCCCTTCCCAAAATACAGGTATAAAGTTTGATTTGTGTATTACTAATGACATTGAATGTCGAACAAAACTTTCAAACGCCCATTTGAGCATACTTGGATAAAATATTCTGAGTTTAAAAGATGCCTTGACGCTCATACTTTGACCTACACATTTTCGAGATGGTGTATCTCAAAAATGACACTGAATGGTAGAAACTACAGCAGGTTCCAATAATATTTCACTCAATAGAATACCACAACAACATTGATATTACCTTGTTTAACAACACACACTATCACCTCACTCTGTCGGGGGAAAAAAAGAACTTCAGTTTTCACCGCGACACTGACTTAAACCTCAGAGCTGTCCAAGTAATACATAGTCCGACACAAACATATCATTTCCTTGTAGAATGACGGAAATATAAAAAAACTAACAAATCCGAGAATGCCATCCCTTCTTTGGCATAACCTGAAAACGGTGCACTTTTCAATACATTCCCAAACCCTGTGTTTCAGACAGGGCAAATCACGGCTTAATCAATTATTGTACAAACGATTATTAAAAAGAGACAGCTGATTCCCAGTTTAGGACAGGGTTTCCATGGCGACGCCACTTGAGAAAGCATCTTTCGGGTGATTGTGAAAAGGGGGTCTATTTCCGGGAACATCTCTCATTAGTGAAGAGACTGGATGTGATAATTGATTTTACGTTTGGTTTTAGGTTTGTTTCGTCCAAAGGGAAGACATAATTCTGATAGATTTCTATTTAAAGAGTAGGTCTACCTTGTTGTTGCCGCATTAACACATTCTTCGTATAGAAAAGGAATATGGTCTAAGTGTTTGGCAGGCACTTGCGGAAATACATGTAAATCCATCGTAATCGGTGTACAAAGTCCAACGCATTATACTCAAGTGCTATAATCTCTATTCAAATCCATGGGATCTACAGGCGAAAATGATGATTTTATCCACAGCTCAGCAAATTCTATGTGCAAATTATATGATCAAGACTGTTTTTGTTTGTGTTCGTGTATAACGAAAATTAATTCCTTACTCCAGAGATTGTATTTAGTGGCATCATGTGATAAATACATGTATATAAGAGTGGACTTTTTTAAAACTGTGTCCATGCAAGGATAGAGCATTTGCTTGAAAATTATGAACGTCTTGTCCCAAAACTTACACATAACGCCTTCTTTTATGTTCGAAATATGCTCAATGATCTGTGATACCTGTGTAACGATTTGTAATGTAGGTGGGTCGATATTCCTCTTTGTTTAAGAGAAGAGCTTGAGGATGACCCCCTCCCCCTCGAGCGTGACCACGCACGTCATTTCGCTTTTTGGCCTTGTTGCTGACAAAACTTTCCTCCAGTGTGTGACTTTGAATAGAGCACGTTTAACGAATCGATATGAAATGCTTCGTTAGATAGCAACATCATACATTCACTTTAAGTGTATGTGAAACACAAATATACTCTATGCTTACCATTTAAGTTCTCTGGATAGGAATATTCACAAAAAGACAATTTGGCCCAACTTCCACCTCTTTACCTACTATTTTTTCCAATTTGTTAGATAATTGAATTCAAACTTACCCTTTTATTTAGTCTGGAGTCCCCCGGTAAGACACCAGACAGTATTCCGAATTCACACGTGTGGAACATTTTTTTTTCTTCTTCTCGCAGTATGACGAACTGAATATGAAATTTATTTGTGAAGCAGACGACCCGCAAAGTTTTCCCGCCACGCGTGGGAACCAAATTTATATATTGTATACAGTTCTGTTTCCACTCACATCGTTGCGTGTCCTTTCAATCCACAATGGACCCTTGGCTGTTACTGTTCTTCCATTTCTGATCTCATGATGAAAAATTACGATGAAGACAATGAAAATAGAGCACTTCAAATGTCAATTACGGCCTACAAAGTCATGATGATATCATGTTCACGACATTTCTTCCAGAGATATAGTTTGCTTCCGGAAGTTTATATATAAACAGCTGCCAGTTTATAATCCTGTTTCCGCGTTGATAACTGTGAAGTCAGCTTATTACAAAGCCAGTCAAAGATAAACATTTTATCCTGGTTTGATACAGGCTTTCCAAAACCACGGTCACAGTCAGAGTCATGGACATATTATAGTGATATGGTATATCCGTGTTCAAGGATAGACTGCGATCCCAAATTATGCGGGTCTGAACTTACCGAATTATGAATTGCAGCAATAAAAAGAGATCGATGTATTGTCATAAATCATTGTTCGAACAATAAAAGGTGGCAATGTTCTTCTCTCGCCTGTCACGGTGCAATATAAAACTTCGCACTCTTGATAATAAAGTCGGACTACCGAATTGTTCACTATAAGCGCTCTGTGAATGACGTATATAAAATGTATACAGCCACTATCACAACATGATGGAATTTATGGACTGCATGCAAAGTTCAAATTTGACAGCAATTCTTCATGACAGCATGGACACAGGAATCCCACCATCCGAACTCAATTCATCACAATATTTTTGCGGTTTCGTTACGATAATAATGTCCCGGACACTCTTAGAAATTAATGGATCATTGAAGATCACTCGAGTGTATCTTTCAAGGACCTCCCTTGAAGTTTAGTGCGAACAGTTTACTTTGGTCATATTCTATTGACTTTTGCAGCGAACGTAAATAAATATTATAGTGTAGTCAATGACATGCTTCCCAGAGCGATAGGATTTCAGTAATACAATATCTCGACTTGGCAGAAAACACAAAATGCAGGGCCCAAGTATTATTGTGTGTCGCCCAAATGGTATAAATTTATCATGAGTAGAACCTTTTAAACGCATACCCCTCCCTACCACTAGAAATAAATCACAGTAATGTATCATGATTGCTATTTTTTTTTTATTTACACCACTGCATATAGCTTTCAATACAGGAACAGTCAATTTTCGAATTTATTTCAAACATCCCCCCCTTTCTCCTTTTCCGACAATCATTATTTTGAAGGCCTCGTTTTTATGTTTTTGCTATAATATGGACTTTCACCAAGTCAAGTCAATATGTACTATGTATAGGCTTTTAAAGATTTATACATGTAGGCCTAGTAGTTTTCTAAAGTTGAGGAAATAAATTATAAAACTGCCGCCCAAATCTTATTTGGGCAGAGATAATGAGAACATTCGCTGGCATAATGTGGTGAAAGGGTGGGGGGGGGGGGGGACACGGTCATACTTGTGAATGAAATGCAAATTTAAAAGGCCATTAATTAATGGGAGGAGTCGTAATGTCCTCTTCTCATCTTCTTCCTTCACTTTTCGCCCCCTCTTTCCCTCTTCCTCTTTCTCCTCCCTTCTCTCCATTGTCATTTGATTAAAGGCACATGTCCCCGTAGCCACGGAACAGTTGGTGAAATGACATTTCATTTCATTTCTTTATTATGTCCACAGAGGACATATTATTTTCTTATATCCTAATTCCAAAGACCAAGAAGAAAAAAATTGTCTCACAGTTTATTTACCTTCAGCTAACCCTCAACCTAACAACTCATAAATCCTTGTGCCGCCAGGACTTCACTGATAACTCTTTGAAATGTTTGATAGCCCTGTAAAAGTGTAAGGCGACTCTTTACGGGAACATTATGTTTACAGTCTCCAAAACGGAATATAAATAGATATAATTGTACGTTGAATAGAAACTATATATCCAAGCACAACAAGCCGTATTTTCCTCAGGAAACACATCTTTACCATTGCAATAACATCACTGGAGGGGCGTCAACAGAGAGAGAGAGAGAGAGAGAGAGAGAGAGAGAGAGAGACAGAGGGAGGGAGGGGTGCATGGGAGGCGGAGGGAGGGAGATAGAGAGGAGGTGTTCGAAAGTGAATGGTTTTTTTTGCTTGTTTTTTCCCTTTTGGGGATACGCTGTCGACATATTTGAATTTGATGGAATGGCGAAGGAAAAAAAAAAGGGGGGGGGGCACAAAACAAAGACAAATATTAGACGTATAGGTGAAAGAAGGGGAAAGCGGAAGGCAAAATGTATATGAGATAAGACCAGGCACGTAGCCAGAGTTTGATGTTTGGGGGGGGGGGGGCACATACATGTAATCGATCGAGGTAAAAAAAAAAGGGGTCTAAAAAGTTCAATCGATCTTGGAATTTTTTTTTTTGGGGGGGGGGGGAAGGGGGGCACGTGCCCCTCCCCTCACTCGATTTCATCCACCTCGCAAGACAGGTCCCCCAATGTCAAGTGACCCTTCAGTGGTTGGACCTACGCTACGACACTGTCTCACTATATACGTAGTACAATCGGAGCATTCGAAGAAATATACTTCATCCTTATTTATATCTAGAATGCAATCCATTGATTAAACAAGTACTATGGCAACGAGAAGGGTCTGTGTACGCAGCTGGTCATTTTCTCACAGTTTCGATTTATCTTCCATTTTCTTCTTCTCGCTTTTATGGTCTCATTAAAATATTTGACTGAAAACCAATATTCTTCTTCTTTTATCTGTAACATATTAGTCCATCCCTCCCCATTCCTACTGCTTTTATCAGTTATGGGTCCATTTCATTCATACGACAACTGGATTTATTAGTAAAATTATTGGGTTCAAAGGTCAATTGGCTTGGAATTAAACATTCTCTACTTAAGTCGATTAATGGAGGATTTTTCCTTCAATGTATGATCGTCATTCTTTCAATTGATTTAATATAATAGTACAGAGCAAACATATCCTAACAGCTAGATTTAAAAGTGATATGGGAGATGCTTCCATTACAGTTTGATTATGTACGTAGGCCTATTGTATGACACAGAAGTAAACATTGCTAAATTTGCAATGACGACACCATACAAGGCGTCCCAGAAAAAAACGAAACCGAGAATTATCGATGTTTTATCATAACTTATAATTAATAAATGACACATATTTGGAAAGTTTAGATCCTCTTTTTCCATTTGATGCAACTCATATGAATAATGATGCTTATTTCATGCATGAGTGATTAAAATCAATTTGAAGAGAGGAAACCAACAAGTCATTAGGCAGACAGTATCTGAAATTCTGAATTACACAGATAAGATCACATTTCTAGAAAGTTGAGTAAAATGAGCAAGGAATGACAAAGTTCTGTTTGTTTAAAGTAGTGCTTGCATTTCCATCATTTTATCAAACGAATTCGTTTTCACTGGCTACCTGCCGTAGAAAAAAAAAAGCAGAATTGACAAGAGATTTAACTCCGTTTCGTTGACAATCAGCCATGCATGAAGTCTTTCGTCTACGGCTGATTGTTTTTTAATAATCTTTATACACAGAAACATTTTTGACATAAAATAGTAAAATACATAATCATGATTTTTATCATTTACACAAACAAATAATGTCTTGAATATGGTTATGTAGCCCTCGACTGTACATAGTAATTTGAAATTCCCTCTTGCTTGATATTTTTTTGTGCTTATAAAATAAAATGCATTGTTTCCTACTGGCATTCACCAAATGGAAATACACATACTTAAGTATATATACATGTATCTTACAAAGGACAATACTCCTTCGACACTTTTTGGACAACAACCATATTGTTTTGAACTTCTGCATTTTGCTTGTCTAATTTTTAAAAGAAAGATTGGTCTTCAAAAGAAGACATAAAAAAAGACATTTACACATATCAATCAGCATGTTTACAAGAGTTACAATTGTACAGATAAAAAAGACTGGACTTCGGTAAAGCTTCAGTAAGATAATATTATGTGAATGTTAAGTGAATGTCTACCCTGTAAATCTAGATTTAATATAGAGTTGAACAAATTGATAACATAATACATGTAATTATCATAAGGGATATAAATATATGGGCAATTGGTGATCTATACGCGGACTGCGTGTTGGTATCATGAAATAAATCCCCTGATACATCATTTTTAACAACGAAATAAAGTGAAAAAATGGGGATGGACTTACTAATTTTGGTATTTCTGTGATATCTTTTACTTTTGTTTATGCAGCAATGTCTCAATCAAACAAAACACAACATGAAAGTGAAAGGACAAAGGTCCCAATCAATATTTTGTTTGTATTAGTTACACATTTTGCATACTACATATGCAGCTACAAGATACATTTCGCAATTAAAGTAATACACCATAACTTTTGGGAAAAAACACAATTGCAATGTATCATTTTCACTTCCTTTTGTTTTCATAAAAAGATATATGTACACATTTTGCACTTTCTTTCATATACTCCAGGAATTGTTATTAGGAAGTGAATAAATAATTATCATCATTACCCTGTTTTACTTTAAACATCAAATGAAAGAAAGATAATTCTATCCTCTCCTGCCAATCTTACTCACAATCATTGGTCTGGGCAGGTATCTCAAATATTGTGATCACATTTTTGTTGTTGTGGGGAGGGGGGAGGGGGGGGGGAGGTCTGAAAAGGCATTCCAACTATTTTGATAATTCAGCCAAAGGGCATTATTTGGAAAAACTGAAATGCAGAAAACAAATCTGACAGACAAGTATCTTTTCCAGAAGTTGTACAACAAATCAGAGACTTAAAAGTGTTTCAACTCGACCTAGTACTTAAAATTTAGCAGTATGGTAATTAAATTACAGGTACACTATTTGAGTCTGATTAGGTAGACTGTAAAAATACTAAATTAAGATTTTGCCTTTAGCTCATGGGAGTAATAGGTATTGTGTAGAATTATACTCTTATGCCTTTTGACTTCTCCACTGTGCTCATTTGTTTGAAAACAAGAGTCCTACATCATGCACACAAGTATTTGTATTATTTAGTATCTTTCTCAAGTGATGATGCCAGACCCAGGCCTAGACGTAGTGTCCGGGAATTACAGGCCAACACCTACATCCCATACTCAATGATAATGATGATGATAAATGATGATGATGATCAATCACGGAGGTTGACAGTCCTAGTACAGAATGCTACAGATACTTTATAATTAAATTGCAGGAAATTCTAATCTAGTTGTCAATCTGTTCAATGGATTTTTCAAGCACATCCTTCCTGCCAGTACAATTTTACATCAGTGCAAAATATTTAAATGTATACATAAATTATAAACTGTACAAGCCATACATTTTAATCAATCTTTTAGATTCCAACATAAAATCACTGATTAGGGTCAATGTCTTATTTTTGTCAGCTATCGGATAACTTGGACTTTTTACTTGATGTTGAATCCCAGTCCTTGGCTTCTCTTTTGCCCGTCTGGTCTTCATCATTGTCTGCATTTTTTGGAACGTCTTCCTCCTCATCATCTTCATCCTCCTCTAAACCCACATCATCAGAATCATCCCCTGAAATATCAAGAGAAGAAATAACAGTGTACACAGAATACTAAATACTTGTTTATAATAACATAGTTACCAGTATTCATAATAATAATAAAGATGATGAGAGTGATGATGATGATGATGCTGATGATGATGATGATGATGATGATGATGATAATGATAATAATGATCATGATCATAATAATTACAGTATTAGTAATTGTAGTAGAATTAGTAAGACATGTAGTGAGTTCTTGAATAGCGCCTGTGTCTGTCAAACTTGACACTCCTGGTGCTCCACAATTAAAATTTGAAAGAGCAATTGAATCTTTCCAAAAATAGAACAAACAAAACAAAACAAAAATTATATATGGCATGTAAAATATGTTGCTCAAAGACTTACGTCATGGAAAAAATATGCCATTTGATTTTAATCTACAAGAATTGACAGACAGAGATTTAATGAGTAACTGTTACTGTTAGCCACTTAGCAAGATAGCATACAGCAAAAGAAAAACATCCTTGTTGTGTATCATGAGTTCATGACTTGTTGTGCACTTGGGCTGTTCTGAATGTCATTATTGGTCTAAATTTTCAAATATTCCAAATTGTTCATTCTTTAATTTTCATCCATTTCCCCTCTGAATTTTCTGATCTACTAACAAGAGTTAGAACAACCTGTCCTTGGTTTGAATATTTGTACACAGATTTACTAGGGTAAATTTGACAAGGCAATACAATAGACCATATCTGACAAAAAATTATATATCATACATCAATTGTGACATTTATGAAAAGCTTGGTCACACTAGTGAGCCAGTCCAATACCCAGATGTTGAGTATCCGGACAATTGATTTAAAACAGCATTTTGAAGAAGTTTACATGTATCAACATTTTATAAACCTTTAAGACTTATGTTGAACAATATTATAAAGGACACATATTTATACTCGTGAGTGCTGTTTGATAAATATTTTTCGATAAATCAAAAGGCAAAAGAGAAGACTTTATGTTTGTAAGTATCCGGTCACCCAACACCCAATGATGCAAGTTCACAAGTGTGCCTATCTTTGGACCTATGACTCGCGCGTGGAGAGTACCCTACTAAACACAAATATAACATACCAAATATCAACTAAATCTTCAACAATTGTTCAAAAAATGGTCATGATTTCAAAGTCGTTATCTTTCTAAACTGTTTCGTCTCAATTTTCTTATTTTTTAAAATTATTTTTCCTAAAAACCAAGACAACTAATATCTTCGTCTCGGCTCAGATCCTCATTATGGTCTCTAAGTACTTCACTCACGCGCCGCCCACCTGCACTGCTCCGTATAATGCTGTATGTACTTGGATCTTGCAGTGAAACCTGTGAGAAAGTGTATCGGTATGTTATTTTTAATGTTTTTGAAAAATACTCCAAAAAAGAAAAGAAAATTGACAAGAATCAGGTAAGAAAGATAACGATTTTGAATCATGACCATTATTTTTCACAATTGTTGCAGATTTAGTTGATTTTTTGTATGTTATATTAGAACTTAGAAGGATAATCGGTAAGAGTTACGGGTCCAAAGTATAGACACACTAGTGAGCTAGCGCCCAACCACCCCCATCATACATACCAGCGCCTGTCACACTCGTGAGAAGGTCTCCCTCTCCACCAGCTGCTCCGCCTGCGTCTCCGGCGGCCCCGGATTTGGCGTGAGGCCTCACACCGCTGCTTTTTAGTTGTGCACTTTCTTGCTTCTCTTTCTCCACCTGAACCGTTAAAAATGCATTCACATCTGCCTGTACCTTAGAAATAGCATCTCGAACAGACTGACGCGAGAATTTCCCGTCATTTGTAGCGAGAACACACTTGATATTGGTCCTTTCTCCGGACTTCAATGAAATTTCGCATGAGACACAGGGCGCCGCCATTTTGAATATAAACAGGCACTTTCGTACGTCAGTGTAACTTTACTGAATTAATTTATTTTAGTCATATCATATCTTCCATTTATCGTTATATAAATATATCTATTAATATTCTTAAATATTTTAAGTATCAAATTACTTCTAAAACTAATTGAAAGTTACTCAAATTACATCAAATATATGTATGGTTTAAATTGATTGATGTCGTGGACCTTGAACTAAAAGTTGAAGCAAAAATACTTTAGTATTTTCATTACACGCACGGTTCCTCTATAACTCGGTACAGCTTGAGTAGGGTAAATATAGCTAATCATCTTTGTTCATACATATTTACTTTAAAATACTGAGCTGATAATTACGAAGAATTGAGGATTTCTACAGTCTTACGAGCTCACTGGATCTGGAGTTAAAGTTATGAACATGTCCCGTGTGCTTCAATCTGTGTTGGTTTTTTTTTTTTTTATAGCCTAACCCTGGCCTTGATAATCAGCCATCACTAGTATCAGTATCATCAGTGTACACAAAACAATGGCTGTTGCATCAAATGGATCTTAAGTTAAGACTAGACTTGTCAAACCTTGTTATTAATGAGTAATGTGTGGATTTCATCATTAGTGAATATGGTGAAATTTGGTACTTGTTGAAAAGTAAATATTAAATTTTTCAAAAATAGTCTATATCTGATTGGTGATTATTGAAATAACTGCAAAAGTCTTGAATTCAGAATTGCCTCCTTTAGAAGAGTTGCTTGCTCCTTGGATTTACACTTCTAGTATATACTTTTGATATAAAAAGAACTATATGTTCATAAAGCATTATTACAGAATAAAGGTAATCGTAAATGCACCATGTTAATTATTTTGTTCATTCCAGAGTGCTTTCCTTTCATTGTGCATGACTACATCTGCGAAGCAACATGAAATTCCGACAGAGGATGGGATGGTTATTTGTGGTCTTATTCCTGGCCCTCAGCTGTTTTTTGTGGTACTTCATCTTTGAGCTGAGTGACCAGTACAACACCCTCGCCCTGGACCACGTCCAGACGTACTCGGACACGCTCCGTCTCAACCCCAATCAACTCACATGGTACATGTCCATCACCAGACGACTGGTGGCTCTTCCTTTCTGGTTCTGGGCCCTCATATTCGGGATCCCATACCTGCAAATCTTCTGTATCTTGATAGCGTGTACCAGAAGCGACCCCCTGAGCGCAACTATCATGGTCGTACCCGTCTTCCTGTGTATGAAGTTAGCGAGTCTCGGAAGCAAGTCAGAGAGAACTGAGTATTTGTCCGATGATGATATACCCCACTTGCAGACAACATGACATCAAATTGTGTCTTCCGTGAAGAACTCTATTCCAGACCTAAAGAAATTCTATTTATTGATGGAAGATAAGCGAAGTGAAATATTGTCTTCTTTAAATGATTTGTATCAGGAGATGTGAAAGATTGCAGAGTTTGACTTTGGGTACGAGTACATGTCATGAAATATGATTAATCATCATGATTCATGAATGACTAGGGTGAATTGGGACAAAAATTGGAAGAGCATTTTAATTTTGTCATTTATTACGACTCAAAGATATGGAATAGGTCTGCATCACTCCTCACAGAGAAAGAAATGATAATTTTTACTAATGGGATATGGATTTGGTAACAAATGTGATATTATTTTCTTGTACTGTAAGTATTATTGCACATGGACAAACTGTACTGAATTATTATTTAATGTATTACGTAGTTTTCAGATGCAAATGACACAGAGCTTTGCCTTTGCAATGAAGGGACAAGTGTTAATTCTATTTTACACTTTCTTATAATTGTGCAATGAAAAAGTATTTCATCGACTGTGACTGATAATGTATTTACTTTTGAACATATAAGGTGCACATTTTTTAAAACAATGTATGTGTCTATAGTTTTAATAATTTTTAGATACAGTAGTTATTTACAGTATTCATGTACTTTTTTAATTATTGTTTTCTTGGATTATAATGCAGAGTTACAAATGTCACCATTCTTTCATATATACTGATTTCAAAGTGACTTCTTGTTATTCTAATCAACTATCTAAGGTCAACAATGAATGTTTATTTTTTGTAGAATGAATGACTAAATTGCTTAAGTTGTCACTTAGTTTTGAATAGGATACCGGGGTCAGGGGCGGATCTAGCTTTTTGCTAAGGGGGGGGTTTGATCAAAATAATGACGATGCTCTGCCACGAGCCGCAAAGCGGCGAGCCGATTTTTTTTTGGGGTGTTTATTTGAACTCCGTAAGTGATGTTTTCCTGGCATCTATTAACACAATGGAGACCATAAAAAGCAGTGCATGATAACGTCTTTTTAAATCAAGTAACAGTAAATACACAGTTATATCCAGAGTTATCATGTGTTTGGTTAAGTTACCAGATGAGTTGAATATCTTCTCACAATATTTGCACTTGAAAGGGTTTCTCTCCAGCGTGCGTTCTTTTTTCTTTCTTTTTTTTTTTTTTTTTTTTCCTTTTTTTTTTTTTTTTTTTTTTTTTTTGGGCCGCCCAAGGGGGGGGGGGGGGGGTTTAAACCCCCTAAACCCCCCGTAGATCCGCGCCTGCCCCCTCCCCCCAAAAGAAATAATAATAATAATAATAATAATAATAATAATAATAATAATAATAAATGAAATAAATACATAGAAATAGAATAAAATAAAATTACAAGTTTAAAAAAAAAGATAAGATTTAAAAAAATGGTCCCCGGATTTTTTTTTTGGGGGGGTTGCAACCCCCCCAACCCCCCTCTAGATCCGCTTCTGGCGGGTATGTGGATTTTCCCAAAGACCAGTTGCAGTGGGATTTTCAGTGTTCACTTTGTGTGTTCATTAATGTACAGTAATGAGGAGGCAAGTTGGCTCAGTCAGTAAAGCGTCTGCCTGTCGAACCAAAGATCCCGGGTTCGACTCCCACCAAGGCGGATGACTGAAGCCTGCGTTGTGTGTTAACGTGCCCTTTCCCTTGTTCATAGACGCAGACTATGTTAAGTGGAAAACACTCCGTCCCTTGGATAGGACGTTAAATGGAGGCCCCGTGTACAGGAGAGTCACCACTCTTGCACTATTTGTATAAGAGTAGGGGGAAACCCCGGTGTAATGGTCCACCTGCACACCCCAATCAGGCAGAGTATACGGCATCTGCAAGAATCTTCAGTATTGAAGGAGGCAAATTATCTTGAAGAAGAAGAATGTACAATGGTTCATTAAACTGTAAGTGGAGAAGCTGGTATGACTTGGTATTACAGTATGCAACATGATTTAACCGCCCATCGTCGAAAATACAAATATAGGATAACACAAAATGGTATATACAGTACAGTACTGAATAACTAACAAATATTTTCCTCATATTAATTTTTTTCTTTCTCAGTATTGAAAGCAAACCACAAATGAATTGTATCCCCCATCAAACATCAAAGGGATGGCATTTTTTCCCTGCTCTTGAAACCTGCCTCTCTGCTTGGACAGTATGTACATTAATTACACCAAAGTGCCTTCATTAAAATAATTCAAGTTATGCTGATTGTTTGAAAAATTTGCATGTTACAATTATCATTTTCAGAGAACTTGTGCTTATACAACTGTACATAGACCGTAGTTTATAAGTGGTAAGAGGTGCAAACCAATTGAATCGTTCTAATAAACACTAAAGAAATGCTTATTTTCAAGTAGAATGGGTAACGGTAGTCTATGGGATATAATAACATAAGCTCTTATACTACTTTGTATAGTTATTGTACTCGCTCTCGCTTATAAATGGTGTCTATATAGGTGTATGTTTTGTTAATTACACAAAAAGGTAAAATGCTTATGCAATATGACAACGAAATATACTCGTCTACAGTGTGAATATGAGATGTAAGAATTACATAAATCCAGTATTGAAGATGAACATGGAAGAAAAAAACAAAACACTGGGAAGAAGAGGAAAAAAAGGCAAACTTAAATGTTATTTTCGTCCTCTTAGTTGGTAGCATTGATTTTATTTCAATGCTGCTCAGTCCAAACCAACATCAAGGACATTTGATATGACAGCTGCGACGGAAACTTGATAACTTGAAAATGTTTAGATAATCATAAATGGACAAATATAATTTGTTGCCAATTTCAAGGCCATTTTCCACTTAAAATGTTTCTCATGAACTATTTCATGCAGTATGAGTGGACACTATTGCTGGTATATGAATATTTTTATAACTACATGTACGAAGAAAAACACACTTGTAAGTAAATACATAAATTCACAAAATGTGGAACTTCATTTTTAGATTTTCTTGTCCATTGGAGTTCAAATGGTCATTTTAAAAAAAATTATGAAGTAAGTAAATGTACTAACAAAATCATAATTATCAATGTTTTAATTAGATTCATGAAAAGCTTAACATGTAACCATGCTTGAAAATGTTAAGTACACGTGGTAGAATTATAGCTTCCAATTCGAATGCGAAATGTATTGAATATTAATCATTATAAATTATTGTACGTGTTCATATATATATAATGAAATTCGACAACAATAAAAATCATTCCAAACTGTTAAGTCTTTGTTCAAATGTATTTATTTTTATCTCAATGTATTGTATATACACAAGTACATGATTTTAAAAAGTCTTTGATATTCTTATCTGAAAGTTTTACAATGTACAGGAAAATCTCAGTAAAGTTCTTGCATTCTACAGTGATCTTATTTTTTGCCCGGCACGATCCTTTTGACTTTATTTTAAAAAATCACCCTGTGACTACAATTTCAAAATCATATAAATTTCAAAAACTTGCAATCTTTCATAGCAAATGCAAATTAAATACACACGCACATACTAGGGTGCATGCCCCATTGTCTTGTTTTAAAATGTAGCCTATATTAGAAATATCAAATTTCTGGATCATTTCATATGTGATTTAAACTTAACCATTTGAGAGGTTACTGTCACTGGCATTTCGTCAGAAATATCCAACTTAAGGATTTTTCATTTATCATTACAGTGGCACCTCATTACAAAGAGCTTTAACAAACGATTACAATGTGATCTTGCTGGTCCCAGCTCTTTTTAATTTTTTTTTTCTTCCCCTTGATATAACAAGGTACATGTAATTTCCATTGTCCCAAAGGTTTCGTTAAAACGAGGTTCCACTGTATTATTATTATTTTTTTTTAGGGAGGGGGGTCATGAATACCTTCAAGAAGGGGAGGGGAATGGCAAAGTCATGACTTGTTTATGTTGTGTGCTAAGGATATATATATACATGTAGGTTCGGTCAGATATGAAGACGAATCCTATGACATAATCAAAATCAACATTGATTTAAAACGGCACATTGAATCATCTGTCATATTTAATGCAGGGTCGTGAATTTCAGGAAGCTTGATGAATGATACACCTAGCAGACCAGTGTAGGAAATTTTTTGTATTATCACAAAAGCTCGCATTATATTTTCTCAGGGGAATGTAAGATGTCAAAGCAGCAGTTCTTATATTTCCTTCTTGTTTCACCAGAACTGTTCTTATCATAAATATTTTAGAGCTCCTGTTTTAGCTTTCTAGAGCTAAATCTCCATCCACCGTCTCAGACCTCTCTTCCTTTCTTCCGCTTCCAACATCTCCTCCTCCTCCAAGCCGTCCATCTTTTCATCTCTTTTTACCCCTTCCCCTGAAGCCCTTGGCCTTGGGTCCTTTCTGCAGCTTCTTGGCCCTGACCTTGGTCCTGGCATCCACTCCTCTCACCCATCGATCACGATCCATCTCCCATCGGAGCTGCTTCATGTCTGAAAACACAAACATAGGCAAAGATTCAATCAATAGCTTTTTTTGCAAATGCGCTTTCATTTCTTCCTTTTCATTTCACGTCATGTAGGAACTTTAGCACTCTGTAAATATTTTAAGATTATAAATTGTAGGTATTTATCAAATTTAAAATATGTATACAATGCATTTAATCAAGGTAGTATTATCATTCCTTCCTTCTATGTGTTACCTTTCATAGTTTTAATTTGATTATATTTCTCTATGGGGGGGGGGG
Organism: Strongylocentrotus purpuratus; assembly: GCF_000002235.5. NCBI lineage: Eukaryota > Metazoa > Echinodermata > Echinoidea > Camarodonta > Strongylocentrotidae > Strongylocentrotus > Strongylocentrotus purpuratus. The sequence continues at coordinate 14,743,135 of NW_022145611.1, forward strand.
GAGGGATAAAGCGCTTGATAAAGAAGTAAGATGAAATCTTCTTGCTATCCTTTGCATTAAAGGACAATGTAATATACATGTAATGTCTCCCATTCGACTTCTGGCATTCATCTGTTTATTTACTCAAAAAATGTAAAATCCTGATAAGACCATTGACTAATGGCTCTTAGGTTATCACTACCATCAGTCAACAGCCATATTAAAAGATGAAAAGAGTGGATAAACGTCATATGTCGTATGGGCCAGAGTACATGGAATCAAACAAAACATGAATCCAAATGCATAAATGTAATGAGCTAAACAAACCTGCTTTGTCTTTGTTGGCAAGTGCATTGAGTCCGACATCAAACTTAGATCCAACATTTTCATCAATCATGCTGGAAATCTGCAGCAAAAAGAAAAGAAGTACATTTCAAATGGTATCAAAGACTTTACTAGTAATACGAACAAGGGTACTTTATTTAGTCATTTGGAAAAGTTGATTCTACTTTCATTCATATATCTGTTTTAAAATAAAAGTTTAAAAATTGTTATGAAATTGGAAACCAAAGCAAATGAGTTTCTAGATTTATAAGTACTTTTTGATTGAGCAGGAATATTCCATATTCCACATTCCATGAGTGGGTAGATGAATATTGACACTAGGAGCAAATTTCTGATACACATCCAAATAGTATTTAGAACAAGATGGAGTCTCACATACTTTACACATTATAGTAAAATTTAAAAAACATGATTTCACACGACGGCACGTTCATCTTCTGTTTGACTATCCTTTCAGGATACCTATTTTTGGGGGCCTTTAAATCTCTTCAGACAGATATAACCGATCTTACCTGTTCAGTAACATCACCAAGTTCTTGTGTGTTCTTCCGTTGTTTCTTGGCACTCTTCTTGTCCTGCTTTTGTTTCCTCTTGCTTGTTTTGACTGGTGAAAGTTCCTCTTCTTTTTGTCCAAATATTGATGAAAGAGATGAAAAAGAAAACAACAACATTAATATTGAAAATACATGTGGTCATACATAAAAAATAGTCCATCAAATTTACCCTTATCTCAGTACTATGTAGAACATTTGCCCTCCCCAAAAAAGGGTTGAGCATTCACTTGCCTTACATAAGTACAATATGGTGAATTTGCAAGACCAATTACTGCATCGTTTCTTCTACATTACCATACTTTTTCAAGATAAGAATGCCACTGTTGTACTTTGGCAAGTCCAAGGTTATTTGTCCCATAGGTTACTGATGTTTGACATAATCATGAAATTTAGAAGTTAATCAGATGATTCTGTCACGCTGATACCCCTACTAGAGCTCGGATCAGATGAAATGACGAAGCAATTAGCACTTTTAATGTTAATTTTTGTCTTATTTCTTGTAAGTTACGACCAAAGATCTTGTACATGACCATTTATGAACCCCTATCCCACCATGCACCTTATGACTTTTTCCATGACTGAATAATATTTGTATTCACTACTAATCATTCCACGAATGACCAATCAATCGATTGACTGACCGAATGACCGAATCTGCTGACCTATCTATCTTCTCTTACCTTCATCAGACATGTCAAAGGCTTCCTCATCCAACCCATCCACGTCTGCACTCTCTCCTATCTCCTCCTCCTCATCATCATCACTTTCCATTCCAACATCATCTTCCTCATCATCATCCTCGTCATCATCATCGGAGGAAGAATCATCTTCCTCTGCTTTCCTCTTCTTAGACTTCTTGGAGGGCTTCTTCTGGAATTCTCTGAAAAATGGTAGAGCAAATATGATTAGACATTGACAGTAATGAATTATAGACTAGATGGAACTTCGACTGCGCGCAGTCGAAATGATGCCTCCGTCATAGAGCAATTTACAAACCAAAACAGAAGAAATTTTTCAAATTCAAGTTCAATTGTAATCCATTAACAGGTTCTCAGAATATTGTGATTACAAGCAATTTCTCATATACATATATGACCCTTTGATCTTTGACCTCATGACCCTAACATCTACTCTGTTCATTGGCTCTGCAAGATGTCCCGAGTTAAATAGTAATCCATCTGTCAGTTCTAATGAGAATGTGTTCACAAGCTATTTTTGCATACATAATGAGCCCATGACCTTTGACCTTTGACCTCATGACCAAAGAATCTACTCAGTTCATTGGCTCTGCAAGATGCATACATGATCTAAGTTTGGCAGGAATCCATCAATCTGTTCTAATGATAATGCGATCACAAGCTATTTTTGCATACATAATGAGCCACATGACCTTTGACCTTGACCTCATGACCCCAAAATCTAATCAGTTCATCGGCTTCGCAAGTAACATACATGACCTAAGTTTGGCAGGAATCCTTCAATCGGGTCTTGAGATAACGCGATCACGAGCAGTTTTTGCATACATAATGAGCCCTGTGACCGTTGACCTTTGACCTCGTGACCCCAAAATCTAATCAGTTCATCGGCTCTGCAAGATACATACATGACTAAAGTTTGGCAGGAATCCATCAATCGGTTCTTCAGATAACGCGATCACGAGAACGGGACGTACGGACGGACGGACAACCAGAAAACATAATGCCTCCGGCTACTTCGTAACGGAGGCATAAAAATTACACACAGCATGAATACATTTCCTTACTCGTAACTGAAAGGATTCTTTAAGTAAACTTCTAGAAATACTGAAAGAAGTTCATTTAGTCTTTTCCCTGACAATTTCCTTGACTGGAGTCCTTTTGATATCACATACATGCACATTAAATTACTTATGAAAGACTTCAATCTTTTATCTACAGCAGGGCCTCGTCTTACAAAGAGTTGCAATTGGACCAAATCAATCTCAAGTCCTCTACTCAATCACAAGTTTGCAGTCTCCTATCTCTTATGTACATAGTTGCGATTCATATCGACTCTTTTTAAGACAGGGCCCAGGACTGAAATAAACATCTATATAAGTTGAATCTTTTCCATTCCCTTCACATAAAGAACATATTATCAAGAGTATACGATGTGAATGAATTTGATTAGTGTCTTGAAGATCAAAGCATACAAATCCACATATGAATTATAGAGGACTAACATCCCTCCACTTACCGAGCAAAATCAATGTCATCCTCCTCATCCTCTTGACCACCCTCAATCTCATCTAGAAAGTGAAATAAAGATATGCAAGTATTTATTTTCAAATTTTATTTCCAGAAGCATCAACTTCAAAAGGTAAATGTACTCTTAGCATACCATAACTTGAAATCAAGGAAACACAGTCTGAAGAAAGTTATGAATGGTGATATGTAAAGGAGGCAAGAAAAAAAAAGGGAAAATACACCACTGTTACGATGAAATATTTGAAAATTGATTAAACTTTCCATAAAAAGGTAAAATTGGTAAAAGTGAAAAATACATATGATTCCAACCTATTTTGGAATTAAAATATGGATTACAACATTGCCCTGAATATATTATGAGTTCCTGACTTCAATGATTAGAATCATATATATGACTGCCTTTTCTTCTATTGTAAAAATAAAAGAACTGTAAGTTATTACATCATTAATATACAGGAAATAATTTTTACACTCATCTGTACTTCCTACAAAATTTCCTCTATGGCATCATGAAAATGGAATCCTTAATGATACATACCAAGTATCCTGTCAAATTCGTCATCATCCACGCTAGAAGCATCACTGTCGATTTCATCTGGCGCCTCCATGTTGGCATTGCTTGTTATCTTCTCATCGAAATCTTCTTCTTCATCTTCATCATCTGACTTTCCATCTTCGTTGTCCTGGCTATCTGCCTTCTTGTCCTTCTTACTGTCTTTAGATTTCTTATCCTTTAGATCTTTCTGAGAAAAGAATCTACAAAAAAGAAATACAAAATGAACATGTTTCTGGTTTTTTTTTTAATTTAAAAGGTTATACTTTAAGCGAATATGGCAGATTGAATGAAATACAAGACATGATAATGCTTCTTTTTATAGCACTCTAATGCACTTTAAAGCCCCACTGCACTATTTATAGCTACTTGCGCCCTCTATATCGCAAAAAATGCCTAATCAGTGCCCATTGGTCCCCCATTGTCCTCTTTTTCTTATGTTTATTGAGAGCTGATTTGATGAGATAACACCTGTCAGTGACCATGTAGGGAAGTCTAATCCCTCCTGGCCAAACTAGTGCAGATAGGCTTTCATATAATCATTTACACATCAGCATTATCATATTTCATTTTAAGCTGATATAGTTACACCAAAGACATACCTGTGGAAGAACATTTCATCAATGGGAACACTCTCCTCTGTCATGCTTGTGAAGTTCTTGCTGTTGACTGGCATACTCCTGATAGCTGGGGGTTTATACGATCTAGACTTGGGCTGCATCACAGATTCTTTTCCTGTATTAGACAAACAGAAAGCAATACAATCATCACGATGACTTCTCGCATAGCATTTATTTTGCCACCCAGAGAAGATTCAGGTACTCCAATATTCATAAGAGTAATATTAGATTCTTGACTGAAGGTATCATGGTCTAGATGATACGTCATTGGACAGTGGATCACAAGGTTCGCATCTCGAGGTCCTGCTGAGGCTCTAATGTCCTTTGGCAAGACATTAATCTACATTTGCCACACTCCACCAAGGTGAGATAAATCGGTACCAGCAATCTGAATGGTAATTGTGTGTATATGAAGATTCCTCTCTCATATGAGTTTAAAATAAAACAAACATCAAACATTCAATAAGATCAAACTGAGAAAGCAATAATATTTAACAAATTTTAGACATTTTCAAAACATTTTTTTAATGAGGATATTGCGTTAAGAGCCAAAAAATGAAATTAACAGCTCTTCCAAAGAGAGACTCTACCGTGCCACTCACCAATTTGTTTCTGCTTGGGGTTCTTGTAGACAAACCTGTCTAGAAAGCGACCTGGTGTGAAGTCCTGTAGAGGGTTGCCTGTGTAGAAGACAAGGGATCCTGCTAGGAGCTGAGATGCAAACAGGGATACTGATGGATGGAAGTGATTCGACAGCTGAAAAAAAATAAGGAAAATAAGTCAAAAACCCCTTTATTAAACATTTTTAAGACAAGCAATTTTGTTATGAATGTCATTTGAGATAATACTGCAAGAACATCAGTAGTGTTTGCCTTTACTCTACATTTTCTAGTTTTCAAACCATAATAATGATTGGGTTAATGTCTTAATATTTTAGTGAAGTTTTCAAAACCTCCTCAAAGGAAGTGATAAGATTTAGGCACTAAACTACTCAAAATTGGATTAAATTGGATGAATAAACAAAATACCAATGGATAGAATGTAATAATAACTCTTTAATATGCTCTTCACATGCGTATCAGAAACCATATATCCTTTTTAAATTGGCAAGTTTTGCACAAATGTCAAACAGACTTCTTGCTCTCACCACTTTGAGTTCCCACATGACAGCGTTATCCACATGACTGTGAAGAGGATTCCTGGCTAGCGGGTCATAACCAGAAGGTACACCTAATAGAAACAGAAAGAACGAAAAGATGTAACTTCACACTTAAACCTTTCCCAAAGAAGTTAGAAAATTGCAAGGAATTAAACAAAATATATATTACCATTAAATTTATTTTAAGTGCTTATCTGTAAAGAAGAAAGAGAGAGAGAGAGAGAAAGAGAGAGAGAGTGAGAGAGAGAGAGAGAGAGAGAGAGAGAGAGAGATAACATTTATCAATATAGCAATACATTCTCATCTACATGTATTCATCTCCAACTTATTTCTTGCTCCCAACTTTGCAAATGCCAATTTTATAACTATTTTTCCATCATTATGTGCCTGAATTGAAACAGTTTTAAAAATCACAGATATATCCAAACAACAAGAATTTTTTTTTTCTCAGCAAGAATCTTATAAAACTATACATAACATCATTACTGCAAGAATAAAAATTGCACGGAATACTCCACTCCAAATTTTAGAGAACTACAATTCCTTTTCACAAGTATTTCCTTACCTTCCTTCCCACCGGGCCTGACTGGTCTATGCACCCAGGATGCTTTGTCCTTGCTGCTGGGTTTGGGTTTCTCAGGATGTGATGTTGTTTTGCCCTTAGCATCAGCCTCTCCTTCTTTGTCCTCATCATCATCTTCTTCTTCTTGTACATCCATGAAATTTTCATCTTCATCATCATCCTGGTCAATGATGACATAGGAATTATAAAACAAAATTATACAAAATTCAAGGAGAAATTCTCATATTCGGTCACTACTGTATACTCAACAATATGGGAAGACACACCTAGTGATATCCACTATATGATTATTCCAATCTAAACTGTTCTGACGAGCTTGGAATTTACAGTTCTTATGAAACCTGTTATCTTGCTAACAAAGGTTTCTAATCAAATATAAGAGATATAACGCAAACATCTTGAGAAAGTAAACTTACATCATTCCATGAGTTGACCTTTCCTAAGGATGGTTTGGCCTTGATGAGTTCAGAGACCAGGACTAGGACTGCAGCTATGAAGGGAGACTGCTGCCAGCTACACACTTGCAGAAGACGTTTCACAAAGGCCTGGTCAAAGATTTTTTGATATTTATTTTATTTCCAGGCAAGATGATAACAATAGAAAACATCACAGGGTTCACAAAATGATTTAACATTAACAGTATGATATTTAGCACCAGCTAATGCCTGGGGATCACCTAGAAGAATTACAAAAATTTGTCAAGAGGCTCTCCACATTGGCTGGTGCATACATAAAACAACATATAAAGATAAGGTAAACATATACATGAATGTGTAACTAAAATTAACCCTCATATTAAAAGACGAAAAAAATAAAGCTGTTTACCATTTGACTGTTATAACCAACAAAGACAGCATTGTTGTTTCAATCGGTAGATGATCAATTTTTATTTACTCCAAGTGCTGAGAAAGCAATAATGTTCTTGTAAGCTACGTGTAGCCCAATAGAGTAACACAACTCAATGAAGAGAAGGGATATCATAAGTGGGAGGTTCAAGATTCAAATCCGAAGTCAATACGCTAATGCCCCTTCATTTTAAGGCTAACTCCTTACCAACAAGTCATTTGTACAGCAATAAATGTCAGAGTTCCTCCTCATTGCTTATCTAAAAAGGAAATATTTGCTTTCTTAGCAGTCAGGTTAAAGAGTCATGATAAATCAAAACAGCTTTGAATCTGGATTGCAAACGATTCCAATAAACAAAGGCTTCAGCGCATTGACTTGGTCTCAAATCTAGTTAACCACCTTATGAAGACCATTGCTCTATCAAAACCTGTCAGACCATAAGAAAGTAATATGCAATGCGTATTTCAAAGACATTGAAGCAAATGACCTTGACTGACCTTGACCCTGTTGATGACATCATCGCTCTTGAGTGTTTGGTAGAGAAGGTTGAGGAACATGGCGTGACGGGGAGACGAGGAGAGATGGGGATCCAGGAGCTTACGATACAAGGCTGAGTAGAACCGATCCATGGTCGATTGCCTGAATAATTCAATCACAACAAAACAGATACATGTCAAAGGTCATTCTCTGCAGAAGAACAAGAAGAAGTAGACTACTGTTTTTAGGGCAGGGTTGACAGTTTTAGTGACCTCAATTGAGTTCAGCAATATGGTCCCATGAAGACGTAAACAAGGCAGGCACCATTTGCCAATCTGGTGCTTTTTAACACAAAAACTGCAGATAATGTATAGTTTGTCACTTTTTTCTTCAAATCTCTTTTCTCATCCTTTCCAATTTAGAAAACAAAACCTTTGAAAAGTTTGGGGGAAAATGGTAGCTATTCAAATATCACTTTAATACACCAAAGATTTGTAAACGATAAGACAAGCATCCTCAGGATTGTCTGCGGACATTTTCAACACTACATTACAGGGTAGCTACTGACCTCTTGTCTAAGACCTGTTTGATCAATAGAAGAGCTTGGATGCTGGTGTTGAAGGTCGTCTGATGAACGACCTTGAGAAGGGTGTCTAGCTGCTCATGAACCTTCTCATCTTCTGCAAAGTATCAACAAAAACAAACAAAATATTTACTAATAATCAAATAATGTAAGAATATGAAGTATACCGGTACCCCTGTCACATACACATATCTGTTATTCAAATACATACATTAGACCTTCATCTGTGTCAGCTTTCCACAGAAAAAAATAGGAACACAGTCTTTACTTTTACACAAAATTTTTCAAAAAAAGAGACAGATCTGTTCGTTATGTCTTTGTGAATGCCATATAATAAGAAATCAGGAAATGATTGCTTAGATAACATCATTAATAAGTGATACTTATGTGCATGTGAAGAAGAAAAAATTTGACTAAATTAGAGGCATTATATAAAGTATTGGATTTGCAGGAGTGAAATAGTTCAACTCTTACATAATAACTATATAGAGGATATACAGATGGTTTCAAATACATAAATAAGAAAGCAATTTTGATATACATAAACTGAGTGGAAATACAAATAATGGTGTAGATTCAAATCTGTTTGTAGTTGTGTCTTTGCACTGACCTTTAGAATAAGGGAATGCTCGATGTACTCCAGTGATAACTGCTGATAACATCTTGTTATCAATCTTCTTCTGTTTGGTGCAAGCCTGTCAAAGAAACAACAAGATATACCCATTCAGTCTTTGGACATTTAAAGACGAGGGGTGGAAATGAATGGAAAAAGTACAGGATGGAGTAGACTGATAGAGATACATGGGTAGAAGGGAGTGGCAGATATTTGGTGAAAGGACCTCAAAGGGGAACCATTGTAAACAGGAAAAACTAGAGAAGATCTCTATAGAGTAGATTAAACACAGGTTGTTACAACAAATCGTCCTTGTTTTCACGAAGTGACAGTAGTGAGGAAAATCGTAACGCAAAGTGAATGCAATTTTTTTTCACTACCGTCACTTCGTGAAAACAGCGACGAAATAGTATCCACTTCAATACCTCGTACCCCTAAATTTAAAGATCAATAAACTACAAATCAATGTATTAAGAATTAGTTAATGTAATTTGAATGTTCACATGATGTAACAATATAACACTATACATGTCCAATCTAGCTACATGTAGAGTGATTTTCATTCACTGGCCCGTGAACAAATTATGGTTGCCCCTGTCAAGCAGGCAAGTGGGCTTGTAGAGCACTGTCAATGTAATAGGAATCTTTTTTTATTTTTTGTTGAGGGGGGGGGGGGGGCTGGTTTAGTTTGTTGGTTTAAATCACCTTAATGCTAAGAAAGCATGTGTATGCTTGTAAGTAAGCAACCACGGGACCGATGGCTTTCGGTCTTCTCCGAGAGACTTGGTAATGAGATTTAAGGCCTTATCAAAAGGGACACATCAACTTGGGTTTTGAACACTGGACCACTGCTCTACCACTAAGCCACTGTTCTTTTCTTCAAATATTAGACCTGTGATTTAATTACCTTGAAGAATGAGAGGTAGACAATGATGAGTTGGGTTGCAAGCTGATCCTCTTCTGGATGCAGAACAAGCTGATTTAAGAAGCACACGGCATAATACCTGCAGGGAAACACAATACATTGGTGGTTATACTCTCACAGTATGGTGAACATTCATCCACTGAAAATTTTCCATCTTCTTTTTGCCAAAAATGAAATTTTTCAATCTTCTTTGTTTCCTTGTCATGGAAGTCCTGAATTGCCCTTAGAATAATATTGATCCCTGTTTGTTCCCAAAAGGGGCTTTAAGGCAAATTTGGGAAAAATTCAAAAATCCATCACCTTTTCAAATCTTCTTGGTTTCCTCGTCATAAAAGTCCCAAATTGCCTCAAAATTATATTGATCTCTCAATTGTTTTTCTTTAGGTTCACAGGGTCCATTTTGAACAGTATACAAATATCATTGATCATCTCCCCATATTTTCAGAGGTTTGTCTGACTTACTGACAACAATTGTACCTATTCTGACAATTGAGAAACAATAACATGCAATGGGTAAATAAGTCTCTAACTGTGAAGGCTGAAGGAAGAAGTTTTTCTTTGATTTTAAATGCCTTTTAGAAATAGAGTATTAAAGACAGTATTGTTTGAGCAGTTTAAAACATGTCCTACTACATTTGGAGACAATTTTGCTGCATACTCACTGTGCTTTTGTGTTGATGTTTGGTCTGAAGAGCAACTCTTCTATAGCTTGGACAACAACGATCTTCATCATGGAGTGAACATCAACTAAAAGGGACAAAAGATAACAAGAAATGAGATTAAAAATTGAAAAATTGTCAATGATTGGAAGCAATAGAAAAGATATTAAAGGTAAAGACCAGTATTGGAAACGCTCCAATTTCAAAAAATGAAATGGAAGTTCTTATTACCAATCATGTGAAAGAATATGTTTTGAATAATACATGATGATAAAAATTTTACCGGGAAATCGCCTACTAATTGATATATTTGGTAAATTAGATTATCTATTGGCGTGTGAGAGATAAAAACACACATGTCGCGCACGTGTGCGTAGTCCCATATACATCTTTCTGTGTACAGTGCTTGCAACTTTATGAAGACTGGGCCAAATTTCTTATCATTTTGATGATTCCAGAACCTTGCAGTACATCTATGCTAGATGATCAACCTTTTCTGATCGATTTCACAATGCAATCGCATGACCATAACTGGTCTTTATCTTTAAGCAGAACAGCTAAATATTATACCACATACACAAACATCACACAAATTTAGTCTCTGTAATGACAGAACTTGTTGATTTCTGTCATTTGTCAGATTTTCAACATTTAATTGGAAAAATATCAAGAAACACAATTAGTTGGCTGTGATTGCTATTTTTTAAATTTCTAAAATTGGGAAATAAGAAAATATGTGAAAAGGAAAACATGAGGCCACAAGCACAAAATAAAAAAAAGTTGCAATTAAACCCAACTTGAAACTATCTGAAAAACAAAACAAAACAAAACAAAACATACAATGAATAAATAAATCTTCCAGCAATAGACCAGTAGCCCCTTACCTAGCTTCTGCAGCCAGTGAACAGCTTTAGCAGCAACCTTGTAATCAGGGTCTCCAACCTTGTTCACTATCAACCTCAGTAACCTCTGAAAGATATCAATAAGAAAACATCTCATGAATCACCACACGTAAGTGAGGCAAGGTAATATCATTACCTGATATTCGATATTGATCATATTCTAACTCTTACACATTACACACATTCTTTTGTGCCATGAACTTTTGCTTTGAAAGATGGCACACAGGTAATTCACATGACTGAGGTAAAAATAAAAATATGATACACATCCAAAATGAATTTTCTGTATTGCCGTGGAATCAGATTTCAGTTTAATTAAAATTTGTGACAACATGAAAAATAAGAAATTATACTAATTGTTCTCACCTTCTCTTCTTCTGGTCTGTTTACTATTAACTCATAGCAACAAGATAGAGCCTTAGCCTTGATGGCACTCACTGTATCCTGAAGCATTTTCTGTGGGAATGTAAAAGACATAAAGACAAATCATTAACAGATAAAAAATAAACAAACAAGAGTAAAATACAGAAAGAAAGGGTGAAGAAAATACACTGAGGAATGAGAAAGCAGAGTAAAAGTTAACAATGGATACAATGCTTTAAATACCTATAATATAAGCAATTTTAGCACAAATTCTAATACTTCAGAAATCATACGTGTTATCCGGGTAGAAACCTGTATAATGTGATATAGCGAGCTGAAGTTGAAAGCATCATAAACAACTTTCTCTTGCCTGAAAGCACCCTTAATAAAAAGATTTTACTAACATCAATCATTCCAAAGTTTCAGCTCTTTCAAATACATTTTTATTCTTTTGATGGCACTCTACTATTTCTTTAATATATTTTTTAACAGAATACATTAAAAGAAAGTATATTTTTCCAATGGAATAAGAAAAGAGAATAAAGATCTAAATATCACATCTAAATGAATATAGTTGCTCTAATTGGGACATAATCATAAATTAAAATATCACATAATTAATTTCTTTGTATGAGCACAGTTTCTCATTTTATAAGAAACAACATACCTCTATCATGTCCAGGAGAGATCCATATTTCTGTTTAAGTTGATCCTCAAAGAACCACAATAAGACCTGTTTGTCACGGCTTAGTCGATTCTTGCTGCACCTCTTCTCCAGATCTTCAAATGAATGCTGCCAAACATAACAGAAAAAACATGATTAAAGCTGGTATAGGGTCAACTCTCATGATTAAAGCTGGTATAGGGTCAACTCTCATCAGGATAAACCATTCACCAGTAAACACTTGTCTTTTTACATTTAAACTTTAGTCCAACTTTGACATGTTCTTATGGACTTTTCTTATAGGCTCAAAGGAGAAAATGTTTCCAGTCGCCATTCTCCTATGAAGTTTAGAGCATTTCAAAATGAGATTGAATAAAATTCAACTTTTTAAAGATATGTTATAATGACACAAAATAATTTACCCCCCCCCCCCCCCCCCCCCCCCCCCCAGTTTCAGACATGGTCAACTGCAAAATGTTTAATAAAAAACAGTCTGAGGCTACATGAAAGCAATTAATATCTTTTTAACACAACAAAGCTCCATATAAAGAATCCTTGTACAAACAATTTCTTGTCATGTATACAACATGTAAAATAGTGTGAAAATTGTACACCACCATGCACATGATGCATTTCTCTCCCAAATAGGTTTCTTCATACAGCTTTAATTTATTTGATTAGTGAAAAGGCTTTTTTTTCATCCAGGATGATGACGGAATAGTAAAAAAGGAGGAAATTTACTAAATTGCATCAAAAGGTGATATTTCAAGCAAAATTGCATTATGATAGAGCCAGACAGAACAAGTAGATACTCCCACCATGATGTATGGAATGACAAGCGGGCATCAATGTGCATCTTACCTGTGCAAATGTCGTCAACCTTCTGTTGCTAGGCAACAACTCTTCCAGGAAGAGCCTCTTGGCCGCATCCAGCCCTATGAGGGCCTCCCTGCGTCCCTTCTTCTTCACCATGGCCAGCAGGGCATCTAGGCTGAGGGGAGTGTGGATGGGGGCTCCCTGGACCTCCAGGGTCAGAGCGGCTACCTTGTCTGAGAGTGCCCCTGACTTGGCAACGGTCTGCATCCACCTGCTCTGGGAACCGGAATCACTGCTTTTCTCTGTTTATTGGAAGAGAAGATGAGAATGAACTAAAACCATCAGAAATTTGGCTGTTGTTTATGATGTTAACCCTACCAATCCACCTCAGCATTTTAGCCTCCATATATTCATGAAATAAAGATGAACTGCTAGCTTCTATGACTTTAAGAGCTTGAGTCTAAGCATAATTTGGTACCAAATTAATTCAAAATTTAACCAATACTTGCTGCACAGTCTTTAACATCACTGTGCTGGATTAACAACATAACCCTGACCTTTGAAGAGTTACTAATAAATATCCTGAAACTATTCATTTCACTTCAACTAAAATCATTATCAAGACACAGAGTTCTAAGGAATAGATATCAATAGACACTCACTGGCAGCATGGAGTTCTACTTCCTGGTCATAGAGCTTGGTAGCATATTCCATGTAAGATGAGACGACTCCTTCTGATGATACTGCTGGACTGCCGGTTGCTTTCACTCCATCCTGAAACAGAAAAAAAGAATTCAATGAAATTTGTTCTTTTTTTTTTGTAAATTTCATAGTTGCAAAGCTATGAAACCACATACCATAACATAACATATGGACTTTATTTACATTGCATCACGTTCAGGTATTTTTGTGAACACATGATGATAAAAGCTGTCTGACAAAAAAATTGTAAACTTTCTTCATTGTTATTAGATGAATCATGAATGTATCTTGTTTGGTATGCAATGATAGACTCCTCACCCTAGTTTGTTAAAACGAACATAAATCTATATTCATACCTTTTTTTACAAAATTAACAAGCATTTCTTATTATCTATGGGTTGTCAATGAACTTAGTCTTACAATGGTTTCAAGAAACTGGCCTCTGTAAACTGAGTAATATTATAATAAACAGGAGTTCATTTTCACTATTTGTGAGAATACTAGAAAGTTTGCTATACAGTTTAGTTTCGATAAATAGGGATATTTCACCTGAATTGAATGCCATTTGGTCCCAGTGGGAAGCAAAATTGAAGATGTCTTTGGAACTTCCAGGCTCAAAGCTCCTTTGATCTTCTCATTTTTAATTTGCTTTTCTACTTGAGCAGGCTTTTCAGTCCTTTCTTTTATTGGAGTCTTTGCAGCACCACTTGGAGGATTTTTGTCTTTATTTTGATTTCCACCATCCTTTTGTTTTTCGTTGTTTTTCTTCTTTTGGTTCTTTTTGCTAGTAGCAGGTGTACCAGGTGTAGAATTGTCCTTCTTTTGAGGTTTGTCCTCTTTTGGTTTGTCATCTCTTTGAATTTTGTCTTTCTTCTGAGTTTTATCCTGAAGTTGCTTCTTGTTCTTCTGTCCTGCAGTCTGTCCTGCAGTCTTATCTTGCTTTTGGACAGGCTTCTCCTTTGGCTTCTTTGCGATATCTTTGAACCTGCCAAAACAAAATAAAAAGAGTGGTAAAATAACAAGCCCATGTTGAAGAAAAAAATCTTGCTTTATGTAAAATTATAATAATAAAAGCTCCCACATAATCAAACGGTTGATTTTACACCATCATAACCTACCTGTCAAGCTTCAGTTTTTTGATGACATCACTGATCTCTGATGCAGGGATGTCTTCCCCATCTCCAAGGCCAGCAGTCTCGATTTCTCCTCCATCGTCATGGATACCGCTCACTAGACCAGATAATTCCTCCTGCACAGATGAGAACATAAAAGACTATTACTCACACATTTAGCAATAACAGATCTTTTACTGAGCTGAGCGAATAACGTTCCTATTTTTTGTATTTCAACATATTAACTTTTGTCATAGAGAAGAAATTACAACAAATACTTTCAAGTTTTGTCTGCTCTATCTATGACGTGCTTAGTCAGGTTAAAAACTTAAATCTCTTATCAATAACCAATTCCTTGAAAGATTGAGTTATGCTTGATACTACTTCACTAGGCGCTAGTTCAGAATCATATCCAGACTTTGACCCGTAACTCCGGCGTGGAGTTACCCTACTAAAACATACCCAAAATCAAAAAAATGTTCATCAATGTTTAAATGATGGTCATGATTTAAAATTTGTTATGTTTCTTACCTGTTTCGTGTCATCTTTCTTTTTCTTTTCAGAGTATTTTTGGGGAAAATAATCATATTAGTATACACTTTCTCACAGGTTTCACGGCAAACCGCTGCACAATACAAGTTTAGGCCTATACAGATGAATGGGCTGTGGGCAGACGCACGCCTGGGTGAAGTAATATCTTCACGTGCACGTGCGCCCGCCCGCAACCCATTGTGCAGCCGTTTGCCATGAAACCTGTGAGAAAGTCTATAACAATATCAATGTTTTCTGAAAAATACTCCCCCCAAAATAAGAAAGTTGACACGAAAAAGTTAAAGAAACATTACAAATTTTATATCATGACCATCATTTGAACATTTGATGAATATTTACTTGATTTTGGGTAGACTATGTTTTAGTCGGAGTTACGGGTCAAATTCTGGATATGATTCATAACTACCGTATAGCGCCCTTCGCTATTCAGCTGTGATTGTGACTGAACATGATGAAATTCACTAGCAAAGAACATAAATAAATAAGAAATTTCACTCCAATCACAAGCACAATGCAATGCAAATTGCAATCAGTTTTTGTAGTAAAAAATATATTCATGTTTTCATGATCTAGAAAATATTAAGTACTAACATCAAACATAAATTTTAAAGTGTGAATTTATACCAACATAATTCCGTAATTTAGATCTACAGTTCTACACCAATGTTTTGTGCGAGTTAAATTTGTTTTGGTTTTGGCTTTTGCCGTCTTCATTGCATTGTGTGCGTGCGCGTGTCAGAACGTCATATTTCCTGCGACAAGACACACGTTTGAATATGTGGGACAACACAAAATTATCTCAAAGCAAGCCGCATAATTAATGACTAAATACAAGCTAAATGAAACTAAGAATAATATTCATCCTATTATAAGGTAATAATGGTACGTACATCATCATTTCGGTCGACAGGAGACTTGGTTTTCTGTGCCTTTATCTTCTTTTTAGTCTTCATTTCTGCTTAAACTTATTTAACACGTGAAGCACATGCAGCTGACGTCACTAGATTATTACTTATTATTCATTTATGCAAATAATCCCGAAAGTTTTCCGGGGGTCGGGAGGGGGGGGGGGGGGGGGGGGGGGCATCGACTTCTAGTAGTAGTTTACAAACTTGAGTTCTGATACCTAATCTTGAGCTCTGGTATATAATGGGAATCGTATGTCGAGAGAACATGGCTATAATTAATTCTGGACTGTTTATCCTGCAGTAGATTGATGGTTTGAACCAGTAAAATGAAGAGAGAAAAAATCTTGCTGGAAATCATCTTCGATAAAAACCACAAATCTCACTCAACATAATGACCTGTGGTAATTAGCACATGCAAGGTGTCGGACCAAGCCAGTTCACGGTTGCAGTCTGAGCATGAGCAGATAAAGGTCATTGCAGAACTATGGATACGTGCTCATTTTTGAAAGTTATGTAACATTATTCATTCATGCACATTCAGTGCACTCCATGGTAGTGGTACACAGTTGGAAGTATTCTTTAAAAAGGGGAAATAAAGGTAATTTATATAGCACCTCCGTCGCTGTGGAAGTGATTATTTCAAAATGTACCTCTTCATGTTTTGAAGATCTTTGGA
The DNA here is from genome assembly GCF_000002235.5 of Strongylocentrotus purpuratus. Lineage (NCBI taxonomy): Eukaryota > Metazoa > Echinodermata > Echinoidea > Camarodonta > Strongylocentrotidae > Strongylocentrotus > Strongylocentrotus purpuratus. Next base: position 14,759,951 of record NW_022145611.1, read on the forward strand.
TTTTCGAGGTCATTGAGGTGCTAACCGTGAACTGGTCTACATGAATTCCTTATCTTTATGCTCATTCCTCAGCCCATACATTTTCTACCCAAATCGAATGGCACATGTCATTTATTTGTAGTCTTGAACATTCAGTGTAAGTTTTCTTGGATTCTGTGAGAGTTTGTTTTCTATCATTATCAGATCTCGATCAGGCCAATAAATCAAAATCGAACTACACTGAGGTTCCAAGACTACACATTAAAAAAAAAAAGATGATCTTGACAAACAACCGTTTGCAATTTCTAACCAAAAAGACATTTACAATTTGTTAACCTTATATCTCTTCCATTATATTTATTTGTATATAAAGCACCGAAATATGATAATCCATTGAAAAAAAAAGTCTTTCTGTTTTTTTTTCTCCTTTTGCTTGTCTTTTTTTAGAGTCCTCAAAATGTGGACCCCCCCCCCCCAAAAAAAAAGGGCCCGTTAGGGACCAGAAGGTAGAGCCCCTGGATACTGAGTATTAGCAATTCAGAAACCTTCAAGATAGCTAAAACACTCTTGAAGACAATTCATTTTTATACACCATAGGGTTGTCTTGGGACTTTGGGAGCCACTTCTATTTTGACTGATAGGAGTGGCCTATACTTTATAGGCCCCTGGTGGGTTGCGGGGGCAGCGCCTCTGGATGATTTTCTATTTTAGCAGTTCAGAACCTTCAAGATAGTTGCTGTGAGCTATACAGTAGCGCACGCAGGATTTTTTCAGGGGGGGGGGTTAAAATTTGGAAAATCGCGCCAAAAAATTCTCAACGACTCAGCCAGCCGCTGAATAAGCGGGGGGAGGGCAACAAAAAGAAGGAAAAAAGAAGGGGGGAAAAAAAAGGGGGGGGGGGGGAGAAGGAAAAAAAAGAAGGAAAATAAAAAGAAGGAAAAAAAAAACATTCACAGTTGACTCTGATCTCTCCGTGTACACTCTCTCCTCCCTTTCGTCCGCCCCCCCCCCCCCCCCCCCCCCCGCTTTCTCTCACTCTGAGTCTCTATTTTCGCCTTTACCCTATCTCTCTTTTATCTGTCTTTGTATCGTCCATCGAGATAAGTATCTTTGAAAAAAACAAATGCTTACACAAATCATTTTAGTTTAATGGGTAGCTTTATTTCAATGAATGCTATAATAAATTATTGTTCTAAAATGTGTTTATTTCCAGATTACTTCCGACGACGTAGATGCAGTTTCTTAGCAACCCATCGCTTGACACACCTCCATCTACTGGGCCGTTGGAGTTTAGTGATTTGACTTTGGATGGTATCGAGGCTAGGGCGATGGTCAGGATTATCAGCCATGCACTGGGCTCCTAGCTTGGACAGTTCTCGAACTGCGGGAGAACGGTGACCTGCAGAAAGAAAGAATTAGAAAATAGAAAAGAAAAGAGGCGTTACAATATAGCTTGCCACTGTTTTTATACTTCTTATACTGTATTATGAATATAATTTAGGTATAAACAGGGCTACAGGTCAAAGCTTGATGTGCTTGCAGCCCCCACGATGCAACGCCGCATCGTGATCTTATTTTTAGAAAAAAGAACTGAGAAGAAATTTATTCAGACTGAGCAGCTTTCTTTCAAAAGATTATAATACATGCATATTCATTTTTCATAAACCTATCTCGTTTTATGAAAAAGATAACTAATTACGAGCTTACACTAAGTATGAAATTTAGATTTACCTCCAAATATCTCTCCCATATCGGAGAGGATACGGCCGACTGAAAACACATCTGAAGCAATGGATGTTGGCTGCTCATCCAAAACAACCTCAGGTGCTATATAGTCTGCCTCTCCTCCATGTACATACGCCATTTTGAGTTCTTTGGCAACTCCGACCATTTTCGCTGGGGCGGTGATCGTACTTGCCATCCCGAAGTCGATGATGACGGCGTTGTATCGCTTGCCACGTTTTTCCAGGAGTACGTTATCGTTCTTGAGGTCATTATGGAGAAGTCCGTGATCATGAAACTCCATCATGCCCTTGACGATGTCCTCTGCGATCTTGAAAACGTTGCACATCGACAGCGATGGCGGTTCGTGGAGAGGGTAGCCAGTCCCCGTTTTCTTACACCCCACGAACTCGACGGCCTGGCAGAGTTCGTTGCCGAGATCAAGGGTACCCCAGAACTTGGGAAAGTAAGGACTGCCTGACAACAACTGTTGGATCATTGCCTCCTTTGTTGTTCTGGTCCTGGTTGCCTTGAGTCCTTCAACCATTTCACCAGGCGAGGCGAAGTCGTCTGACCATGACGGCTCTTTGATGGCAAGAGGAACGCCTGTGGAACGATGACGTGCTATCACAACCCGACCATAGCTGCCCCTTCCAATTTCTTTGAGCGTAATGATGCTCTGTAAAGAGAAAAAAGAATATTGAAATTTGAAGCAAGTTACTTATGATTAAATATAAGTCGGCACCAAATTACATGTATTTGTCTTCTGTTCTACAACATCGCTGAGAAGGGATGAAATATCTTTTCCAAACTTCTCTTAGCTTACAACTTCTGAGGGATTCTTTTAATGCGGACTTAAAAACTGACTAAGTCCATCCGATGTTTCAGTGGTTATAATCGTGTCTTGCTAAGAAACTTCCCCTCCTCTCCATCTCTCTCTTTCTCTCTCTCCCCCTCTCTCTCTCTCTCTCACTCTCCCTCTGTCTCTCTTTCAGTGGATCATGAATACATTTTCTATTTCAAAAAAAGAACTTTGACTTCCATACCTTTACAGTCCATCCCATGTCAAAGGTCACGAGGTCATCGAGTATGAGAGTCTGACATGAGACTTTAGGTTTCAGCATGTGGATGACCTCTTCATCAACACTCTTGTTCTGTTGGGCCGATATCTCTGGTTCAAGAGTATAACTGTTTTGAGAAAAGAGACAAGAAATAGTAAACTACGAAGTAATAAATAAATGCCACCCAAATTAAAAAGTTTCTCTGTTAAGTGCATGACCATCGAATTCCTTAATTTCATGTAAAATGTATTGAGATCTTCTCAGTGACTCAGCAGTATGTATGATTCCAATATTGTAGGTATCATTATGCTGTAATTCATTTATGTATCATAAACAAATTAAATTCCGAATTTGCATGTTAAGAAGGGAGAAGGAAACAAAAAGAGAAATATTTGCTGTACCTCTGTTTTGGGATGAACGTTGAGATTGCAGAATTGTCGGTTTGCTGGTCTTTCGACTCCTTGGGGAAATCTCCGCCGGGGTAAGCTTGGGCTTCTTGCTTAGCTTTGACCAGTATGGCTTTGACTATCTCAATGGCTTGAAGAATCTCATCCCCGTGGTCGGACACTGGTCCCAGGGCTAGTCTTTGACGGCGCTTTGCCATCCGTTGAGCCCTCCGCTTTCTCTGAGCTGACATACCGATGTCTACCATTGTCAGAGACTGAGCGATTTATCTACGAACAAATTAATATTCAGTTCTGGAGTGAATTTTTTTTTTTTAATTGTAGCTTATTAAGTTATTAGCTATTTTTTAACGGTTCCAAAATATTCTATAAAATTTATTTCATCCATATTTAGTTGATTTTTGTCCGCACATAATGTGTCTTAATTTGGCATAGGCCTACCAGTCATACTGGATATAATCTTGAAGTAGGTATATCATTAAATTTGTGTAACGTTGGCCTTTGGAAAAAATACATACACTTATGATATAAAATTTGTGAGAAGTGGAATTATAATACTACTACTATTCAGTTTATTCCGAACTATTGGTGCATGGGAGAGAGGGAACTTTGATTGAATTACCTGTTAACAAAGTAGAAATCTCGGGAGAAATCTCTTTTGGAGAACGTGATTGAATTCGCTGATTCAATAAAGAAAGTTTCGAAAGCACTTTAGAAGAAGCAACATGTGCACTCGGAAGCTAGATCAAAACTGAACACAAAGCGCAACGGTTTGTTGATAAAAAAGACCATTCAACGCGCAACCATACCAACTATTGTGTCGTCATCGAGGAAAAACTTTAAGCCAATCAGAAGGCAGTAAATCTCTACCCAGTGAAAGCTAGAGCGTGATATGCACTGATCTCTATTTTTCGTAGAGATCAGTGGTGATATGCACAGCGTAGCATCATGAGGTCACAATGGCAGCGCGACTTACACGCATGCGCTTTGCACCTATCAGACCTCGATTGGCTGGTTAAATAGAAATTCGGGTAGAAATACCCGGGGTAATTGATTATTGGAGGGTCAATATTGTAACTAAGATGAAAATTATGTTAATATATCGTCTCCAAAAGAAAGCACTTCGTCTTTGTACACATTCACATTATTTAGCCCATACTGTCCAATATTTTGTAAACTTAAAACATTAAAAATCGCTGACATTCACAGTTTTCAAACTGCAATCTTTACTCTCTTAAAAAAAAAAGAGTGAATTTTCACTCTATTTTCACTTTTTGGGGAGTGACGTCCGTGATCACTTGTTTAGGAGTGAAAATCGATTGATTTTAGAGTGCTCTCTAAGAAGAAAAGAGTGAATGTTCACTCTATTTTCACTACATTTTCACTGTCCAGAGGAGTGACGTCCGTGATCACTCGATTTTTTTTTAGAGAGTATGTATAAATTTTGGATAAATACTATACCTTTGGCATTTCGAAATATTTTTGTTTACAATAGTGATATACATTCCTATCCTACACGACGCTCCTCCGATTTCCACTTAACCAACCCCAAAATTATTATAGCCTATATCGATAAGACACCATGGTCCAGATATTTGGAATGCTTTACCTGACAATATTAAACACCCTGCAACTCTTTATTCATTCAAAGCATCGATGAAAAGATGTTAAATATCTACATATTCAAAAACATTATAAGGGTCTCAGAGCTTTTGATTGTTTGTTTATATAAATTAATTTTAGATGACCAGTTCATTAACAATACGAATCGAACACTTACTTCACCTGCACACACCCATTTGCACACACTTGCAATTATTATTTTCTTCTTTAATTTCTTTCCACTTTTTATTCAGATACTTTCTGAACAAAATCTTTATACGTGACACTCTATTCCCCTAACATACTCCTATGACAGCGCCATGTACCCCACCACCACCCTTCAAGCATTCATGCTTATGATAGTTGGCATCTGCATTTATCTTGATTATTTTTACTTACCTCCATACTTTCAAGCTTTCAATTATGCATTTTTATTTGTGTGTATTCAAGTTGTCACTCTTTATGTAAATCAATTATATTATATACTATTATTGTTATTTTAATGTTTTATATTTGATTTATCAATAAATGCAGAAACATCTGTTTTAAAAAAAAATACACATGAAGCAAATATAATTGAGAAAATAAACATATTATTAGCAAGTGTAATTTATGGAGCACATATTGACTCAATATGTGCTCCATAAATTACACTTTCAGAGGTCGATAGCGCACATCTCCAAGGCGATGTACATAATATACTATAATGATGAACACGAGTCAGAAATAAATATGTAACATCAATGCTCTCTCTGAGGAGTTATTTTGGTGCGATTACAGATGAAATTTATACATATGAAGCGAATATAATTGAGAAAACATACATAATATTATCGAGTGTAATTCATGGAGCCCATGTGAAGGTTCATGGAGGATATTCCGAGGTTGATGTACATAATATAATGATGAACACGAGTCAGAAATAAATGCTCTCTCTAAGGGGTTATTTTGGTGCGATTAAAGATGAAATTTAAATATAGTTGAGAAAATATACAAATTGTTAGGAAGTGTAATTTTGATCACTGAATGATAAACTCGCAGTAGAAATATATTACTAATATGTTACTGAAATTACTCCAAAATCCTTAATTTTTAGGATTTTCTGGGGTCGTTACTATGGCAACCGTTATAAATGGTGATGTAAATTGCATTTCATTACTTTCTTCATGGTGAGGTATTCTCAACTTTCAGTTTTCCGCATTCAAAAGTGTTTTTATAAATTATACTGTTTCATTGAATAATACCGGATTTAGTGTCGTGTTGCCATGGAAACTGCTGATTCTATGACGGACCTTATAGTCTGAAATTGCTTTCATATCAAAATATTATGTATAGATATGGGACCTTTCAAAATGTATTAAAAGATCTTGCCATCTAGAGTGGTACCAATATTAAACCCAAATTTCTGGTCTTGGCCCATGGATGTAAATGTTTTACTCCTCTGTAGCTGTACGATGAGGGCGACATACACAATCCTAATTTTAATGAATATTTATATTTTGACCGGTAGCAGCAACTTTACTTTACGACTTACAAGTGGAATTAAAAATCATGGGACTGCTCACAATTCTGAAGAAGATGAGACAGAAAGAAAAGGAGATGCGACTTCTTATGCTGTATCCTTTTCTACTGCGAGTTTACCATTCAGTGATCAAAATTGAAGGACTACTCGTGAGCCACTGCCGGGTAGAGACTCTGTCTCGGTCCCATTCGTACAATTTCAATGGGGCTAAATTGGTCCGGCTAGCATTTTTAAATGCGCTTGTTCAGAAACCTATCCAAAATTTGACCCGTAACTCCGGCATGGAGATACCCTACTAAAACATACCCAAAATGAAGTAAATATTCATTAAATTTCGTCCAAATAAAGATCATGAGTTAAAAGTTGTTATGTTTATTACCTGTTTCGTGTCAATTTTCTTGTTATTTTTGGAGTATTTTTCTGAAAAATGTTGATATTATTAATATTAGTAGGCATAGAGTCTATACACTTTTTCACAGGTTTCATGGCAAACCACCGCACAATACAAGTGCATACCGATTGTGGGTTGCGGGCGGGCGCGCGCCTGTGTGAAGTTATAAATCTACCATAATGTCTCAGATCCTCATTACGGTAAAGTTTGATGCTCATACTAAATGCTATTGCAAATACTTTATAAAGTGGATCGTAGTCAGATCACATAGTTTGCGGTGTGCTTAAGGTTTGAATTAAAACTGAAACAAAGCAGAGAAGAAGAAGAATAACAAGTTGTGCCCTTCGCACAATTTGCATAGATTGTTTTGTCCATCACTCTTGCTTGTTTTTGTTTTTTAAGTCTGATATTGCTTGATTTCTTATTTATAGGAATTTATAGGATTGTTTTACAAGACAATTTTTTAGGGCAAGTTGAACATTTGCGCCCTCTTTGTAAGTTTGTAGTATTCTATCATTTTTGCTTAACCAAATTCTATTCAGAGGGCTGGATAATGCAGGGAAGACCACTATATTGAAGAAATTCAATGGAGAAGATATCAACACAATATCTCCAACGCTTGGCTTCAACATCAAGACATTAGAGCATAAAGGGTAAATTAGTAGAACTGTATCCCTTCTATTGGTTTTTTAAATAACATTTCAAATATCAATAATGATAACAATGATCCAGTACCTGAAAGTAAAAAATGCTAATTTTAAATGTAAATGGGTAACTTTATTCATTTTTGTTTTTAACATTCTTTTTCTTAAATTAATATCAGTCAAGTGTCGAAAGGTCATTGAAATGATAGATTTATGTTTTGCAGATGATAATCTGATATGAGTACATAAATTCTGATGATTCTGTTATTATTCTACATGTAAAAAAGGGTCATATAATTTTATGTTGATCTACATTGAAAAGATTGAGTGTACTGGTAACTTAGCATTATATATATACAAGATGTAGCCACTTTGGTTTTTATAGAAACATTTAGGAATTTACATGTTTCCTTTATTTTTTTTCTTCTTATTAGAAATGTAACAAATTTCCTGCATTAAGTCACCTTGGGATAATCTACCGAGTCTGCTTATAAATTAAACACATTCCTGATACAAGTAATGATCAATAAGTGATTGATTTATTTGTAAGATGCCTTGTTCAAATATAGTACCGGTAGATACATGTAATTGCTTCATGTGTAGCCATGACACTCCACTTACGACTGTTGTAAACTTCTCTGTACCCACAGGTTTAAACTGAACATATGGGATGTAGGTGGTCAGAAGTCGCTCCGTTCTTACTGGAGGAACTACTTTGAGAGTACAGATGGATTGATCTGGGTAGTGGATAGTGCTGATAGGAGGAGATTGATGGACTGCAAACAGGAGCTGCATTCTCTGCTTTTAGAGGAGGTATGCGACCATAAAAAACATGTACAAACATAATACGGTATAGTAAACCACCTCTGAAAAAATGCAGTGGCAAAACTTTGCCATAGATGAATGCCAAGAGGCTTTTTTTGGGGGGGGGGGGGGGGGACTTAGCTGCACACAACGATGGCCACTATATTAAAGGACTCACTGATTTATGTGTTATACGATTCAGAAGAATAAAGTGCAATACACTTGACTTATCTTCTGTAATTTAAATACTGTGCGTCTGTTTGAAGCAGTGTCTGAATGGGCCTCATTTGATTTCAACTCTATGTTTGATTACACTAAAATACAGGCTACTTTTAGTGTTAGCTTCAAGCATGCAAACTAAGTTATTACTTATATATCTTCTTTAGCTGTCCAATTCTCTCTAATTATTAACATATAATATATTTTATAGAAATTTTGGTACATGGTGTATTATGATGGTCACATTTCTTTTTTTGCAGAGGTTAAATGGTGCTACGCTGATAGTCTTTGCTAACAAGCAAGATTTGCCAGGTGCTCTGTCTGCTGATGAAATCAGAGAGGTAAGATTAAGATTGGTTTTTGCTGAGGGAATGTTACAGAGAACCTAATCAAATGTGCATTTGTGTGTGAGGTTAGGATAAACACTTTTTAATCTTGTATTTATTTTGTATTACCCCTTTATGATTTTCCTTTTAGGGGAGCTACACCTTTCAATGCTCATCGCTTGTATTTTTATAGCTTTCCTTTCCTCCGTCTCTATTAATATTTTTATGACTTTACCTTTTGATGTATTTTTTATGAAGACGAATAAATAAATGAATTGAATTGAAAAAGAATATTCAAAATAAATTACTGCCAGACAGCCTGTCTGGAATCTCCGCAAAATGCAAAAAATTGGACAGCGTCAATTTTTTTTCCCCCTCCTTTTTGTTTTGCTTCCATTTAAAATTATTTAAAATTATTAAAAAACTTGAATTCGGCGTAAATATTCATAATTGAATGACACACGCCCTTAAAACTAAAACAACAACAACAACAACTTTCTGTCTCATTAGGGCATGTGAACTTCATTGCCATTTGAAAGGCTTTTCTATTTGATGAATACAAAATAAATTTTTCGGCAATATGTTGGCCAATACGTACCTTATATTCTACCAGATATCTTTGTTAAATCATTGTGGATGTTAAGATAAAGAACTCGTAGATTACGAGTCGATAAGTCACAAGATGAGAATCCTTTTAAATGTCTCGCTCTCACTCAAGAGTGAAGTGTGTCAAGATGTTGCACTACATTATTCTTATGAATAAAATTGTGATGCATGGAATAGCTTTAGGTGTCAAAGGTCTTGAATATCTGCAAACACAGTCCTTGATCATCAATAATTGTCATTGTTTTTGTAATACTCCTGTTTAGCATAGCATGACTTTGATTTCATATTCATAATTCTTTTGTGTTCATCTCAAGGCGTTAGAACTTGATAACATCAAGACCCATCATTGGTTGATTCTGGGATGTAGCGCAGTAACGGGTGAAAATCTACTCTATGGTGTCAACTGGCTGATAGATGACATTGCTTCCAGACTCTTCACTATGGACTGATCATGGTAAGTATTAAAGCTAACATACACATACTGTCAAACCTGTATATAAAGACCACTCAAGGGAGACAAGAAAAGAAGTCTTTATAGGCAGGTGGTTTCCTTTAGTACATGTTTCATAGAGAAACCGTGGTCAATGGAAACACAAACGTGTCCTTTCTATAAAAGTGGTCGCTAAAACAGGTTTTATTGTATTTAAAGTCATGAATACCCTTTTAAATTGTAGTTCCTGACATACTAAAAATTGCTAAATTATGTTTGGAAATATGAATTTAGTTTTGGCATATTTAGAATCTGTGGTAAACTGGATATTAAGTCTCTGTCTGATTTTCAGTCTCTTAGTTGTGCAACATCTTGAGTAGCTGCAGGTAAATCAACGAAGGCCCTAAAATCCTTACTCCTTCATAATAATAGTAATTATAGTGATAACATTTATAATGTGCACATATCCACCCCAAGGGGATGCTCAAGGCGCCATAACAAATTTGGAAATGATTACCCCAGCAGGTACCCATTTACATCACTCGCGTTGAGAGTGGCAAATGTAGATCAATGTCTTGCCAAAGGACATTAGTGTTCTACAACAACAACTCTATGTTTGAATAAGAAACAGAAATGTGAATAATCTTCAGTTCAATTGAGCCACTTTGTTTACTCAGCAGTTTTTGTTCATGGCGCCATAACCCATGATGTTCAGATTGGTGTCAGATTATTTAATCACTTACTGTTTAATAAGAAGAAAATGAAGAAGAAAAAACATTGGGAAGGCAATAGGGCACCTGACAATAGTTTTTTTTTACCACTGCACCGTTCTAGGTATGAATGTGATGAAAAACTCTACCCAAACAAGTGACACAGAATAATGACAACAAACCACTGTGATCAAGTTTGCATAGTTTTATATGAAGTGTTAAGGAATTTTTCTTCTTCATACGAGCACATGTAATAGAATATATTCGTCGGACATAATTCATGTTATATAAATGAAAAACAAAAATATACAAATAGTTTTAGTGATATACATTCAATTATAAAGTATCATTGAAATTATGTACATTCAATCTACAATCTACTAATTGTCATGATATAATAAATATCTTGTAAGAAATATAAATATATGTAGATTACACACTGAAGGCACTTGTGATACAAGATGACAGAGTTGTCACATAAAATTGAACAAGTATCTTCATAATGATTATATATTCTATTATACAAAATATCTAGTTTCATGATATCTAAACAAGTTCCTAAATAAACTAGAATCTACCTTGAGTTGGTATTCTTATTTTCAGTTGCAAATTGATATTCAATTGAAAATGGGCTAACCCTATCTATTGAGTTCATATACGTCGGGTAATATACAATGCTTTTACTTTAATACCAGTCACATGTTAGGAGGGGAGGGGGTGGGGCATAATACCTGCGTGTCTTGTACTGGTAAGGTTAGGGAGGGAGTAGCTGAATGTCCTGAGAATTGATTCCGAAATGAGGTATCAGGTGAGGCACAATAATACTCTATCCAAAAAAATAGGGAATGTTGCTGGGAAAAGACGGAGAGAGTGAGAGGGGGTGTATTTGTAATGAGGCCTTTTCTGTAGTCAAATACTTTCACTGTGATTCACACTTCAACAAGTGAAATTGGTTAGTGGACAAAACACTTCAAGGCAGACACAAAGGAATTGAATTCTTATTTGAAACCCTTTGATGACATAATTAACTAAGTTGAACAATGTGTTTGGACAAAAAAGTGCAATTTATATCCATGACAGATATTTTATGCATAATTCATGAAACAAAGTATTCTGCATAAAAATTTCACTTTTGGAAGTTCATTTATGACTGTTGTCCAAAATATGGTTGCCATGAAGGGGTTAAAATAGACACATCTACATGTATAGTGGCCTTAAATCACTGATAGGGCTAGTCCAAGTTACATTTATTTGGCCATTTGTTATCCATACATTACAAAGTAATTTTGGGTTCTGAATATAAATTGACATCAAGGCCTTGTTTCATAAAACGTTTTATCAATAACAAGTTCCAATAACTGTAATTGCTGCTACTGATATCGCGACATTTGATTGGCTGAGAGCAAATTTGTCATAGAAATTTAGCATTTGTTATTGATAACAAGATTTATGAAACAGGACCCTGATTAGCCCTCCCAATTCAACTGAAGCTTTAGTAGTGACATTAACCAAATACAATCATCAGATAAACTGCATTCTTAGATATGTTTGGTAACATTTGGAGCAAATAGCTTGAATTTGCCCAATAACATCTCTGAGGCTTCCATGACTAATGGGGCGTTGCAAGAAAGTTGCATTTAAACGCAATTCCCAAAATTAAGTGCAACTCTGGCGTTTAATTGCAAATTTGCAACAAAATCATGTTTCAAGAAAGAGTTGTGCTGCAAATATCTAGCGCAAATCTTGCAATTAATTGCAGATCAAGCACAATTTTTGCAATAAATTTGGAGGATGAGCAAAATTTGCAACTGATTGGCAGTTGTTTGCAATGCAACTTTCTTGCAAGAATGTTACCTGGCAATCCTTAAGTTTTTTTGCACACAAGGTCTTGGAAGGATGTATGACACATAATATACCAATACAACATATGAACCAATCAATGGCACTTTATCATGCATATTTCATCATCGTTATTGCATAGAATCATGAAATTCGATTTATTCTTGCTTTTCAAGAGACCAGAGTTTCCTTTCAAATTTGTTCATCTGGGCTTCCTCACAGTGTAACGTTCAGGTTATTAGTCCTTGGTGACTTCATTGGGGTTTTGGACCTAGGACTCTTGGCCCTGGTACCAGGGGCTCTCGTGCTGAGCCCACCAGGGCTAGGGGTCCTAGATGCCGGCCCCAAGGTCTTACTCAACCACTGTTCCTCGTTCATGTACTTCTCCTCAAGTTCACTGGTGAAGTTCACTGTGGCGTCCAGAGACCTTATCCCCGCGCTGACGGTATCCGCCTTCCTCCCCCGCGAGGTCCACTGAGTTGTGTCGGGTTTGATGGTGGAGCGCAGCTTCTGGAGCCGATCCGGTGACAGTGAGTCCCGGACCTGCTTGGGTTTCAGGTCCTGGAACTGTTCAGCGACGGGTTTGTAGAGCGGGTTGCTCCTGTTCTTCTGCACCCGTTCCATCTGTCGCTTGCGCTCATCGCGTTCGGCTTGTATCATCTCGTTGTGACCAATCTTAAGCTCTCTGTAGTAGCCAGTGTATGTGTTGTGAGGTAGAGGACAGATATATGGGATAGGATGTACCAATGTATAGCCAAGAGTAGTGACAGGATCGTTTTGAGTGAACATGTAAAGACGTACAGTAGATATAATATGATAGAAGGTACAATGTTTGAATGAAAATGAAAGTAATGAACAGAGTGGAACACAATAGGAGGAAGGATGAAGTCAAAGCACCCCAAAGTGAAAAATAACATAAAAGAGTAAATGGAAAGTTAATGAGACAGGACACACACAAATGGACAAGTGCAAGGAAGATGAGATGAAAAAACAAATGTAAGAGAAAAAAATGTTTTATTTATTAAAAGACAATATAAATAATACAAACATGAAACTGGAATTGTACATTAACTGAAAAAAAGACAATATAAATTTTATAAATATGAAAATGAAATTATGCATCAGCTCCATCTTATGTTGATGGATAAGATCAGATGACAGAAAGCAACTCCATTCCTGATCTAATCTTTCTGTCAATATAATTGTTCCACATGCAAACGGAATTTAAGTAACCTTGATGAATGAATTCATGTAGATCTCATTAATTCTGTGAATAGGAACATTGCTTTCCATTTAATAGATATTTAAACTATTATTTTTCATTTGTCATTTCAGAGTCACTCTTGATTTTCTCACAAAGGGAGCAAGGGATCGGCAGCTTTTGGAACTTATTCACATTTTGCAGCTTTGTGGTTCCCCTGGCCTATACAAGAGCCTCAAATACTATGTCTACGAGTTCTGCGAGCTACTGTGAACTCTATGGCCTATCTTTTGAGCACACTGCTAGCTACTGGGTCTTCTATCATGAACAGCTCATTTATCTGCTCTCGAGGAATGATCGCACTGCGAAGAAGAGAGAAGAGCAAAATTGAAGCAGAAATTCATTGAAATCGTCACATAGAGTAAATAAGCAGCTGAACACAATGTGATGTCCCTCATTTCTTGAACATTAAGGTTTTTTATTTCGTGATGATATGAAAGAAGATGACCCTCAAAATGTTATAATTGGAGATGAAAGTTTGAATTCTGAGACAATTTTGGAAGAAAAAGTTCCTTTGATATCTTTGCGATACATGCTAGAATTGATAATTTCTCTTTTGTTGAATTCCCCTTTGTTAAAAACAAAGAAATTGAAGGGTTACAGTAATAATAATAGTGGGGCCTTGTATAGCACTCATGTCTTGAACATTTTTTACTATTAATACATCAAAGTGTTATTTTTGACATGTTGCCAAGTCTACCTTCTATCTAGACCTACGTCCGATTAAAGTAAAGATTCTCATTAGATAGATAGGATGTATTTGGTTCGGTGGTCCCCTGGGCTATGGAAATGCTCTTTAACTAAACTCCCAATGCCTTAATGAATAAAATTTGAAAATTGGGATTACAAATATGCCACTTTCTTCCAATGAAAATTCTAACATGAAAGGACGGGTGTGATGTAGGATTATGCCCAATAAAATGAAATCAAATACTGTAAAACCAGAAACTTTCATATGAATGAAAATATGTGCAAATTTTGCAAGTGGTTTAGATTTAAAGGTTTCATGCTGTGAAATTATTGCATCACAACCAACACAACATTAAATTTGTGCAATTCGCGAAAGTTTCTTGCTGTGCAAAATGGGCATGCTCGATAACTTGCAAAAGTTTCAGTCATGACACTTTCTGGTTTTGTAGTAAAAGATGGATACTATCCCACAATCATTTTTTATCAGTGGTGATATTCATGTATTAACAAAAAAAACGTGAACATTTTTGTTTGTAGTAGTTTATATTTGTTGTGTGCTGTATGTGTTATCCATAGCCCCTCTTCCATCACTCATCAAAGTGCAATATTTGAGGGTTTTTTAATCTTGATTTTATAACAAAATTTGATGGTTTTAATAGAAACTTGTTCTAATAGGAAGATGAACATAATTTTCGCCTATAGAAAATTGGTCACAACAAGGTAGCATGGGGTGGTCTGTCCACTGCAAGCAACATTCGTTATTAGCTCTTTGTTAATTTATAAAGATTTCATTTGTATTTTTTGTTTGTAGGTGAGGGAGAGGGGGGGGGGGGGGTGTTACATATTTTTTGTAAGGCGTGTATTTAATTTAATAGAAAACATTATGCGTCTGGCAGGATCCCATTTGTCAGACACACAAAGATGATCGTAGGAAGCCTATGCATTATGTGTCCTTTTGATTTGATATTAATCCTGCAATCTGTGTATATATGTGACTGATTTTTTCTCTCAATGTACATTACTTGTAAATATTTTTTTTTTGGATACACATTCCTACCCTTATTAAATTATGGTGAAATAAAGATAAATGCAAGAAAGACATAACCGAAAAAAATTGTGATTTTTCTTTTTTGGGGGGTAATGTTAATTGTATTATATCTTGTGATGTTGAGGTTGCAGATTGCTCTAATGTTTGGAGCAACACAAAATCTGACATTTTTTATAATGGGGGCAACAAATATCATGCCCAGGATGGGCATTTCACTTTAGTTACACATAATATGTGGAGTCCAAGTACTATAGTTCAAACTCCTAGATCATCTGGTGAGAGCCAGAAGGGCATTGACGCATAACCCCAAAACAGAGATAATGCCTTCTTGGATCCCAACAGATAGTATTTAGTAGAGAATTCCTTGAGGGTAAAACAAAAAAAATACATTTGAGGATTTTAAAGACCAGGGCCCTGTCGTTCAAACTTCAAAAGAGTTGCGATAGATCCCAACAAATGAAATGATATCAATTATGACTCTGTACATGAGAGACAGGAAATGGTAAGCTTGCAACTGATTGAACGACCCTGAGATCAAAGGGGATCAATAGCAATGCTTCATAGGACAACCTGGGAAGATGGGGAGAGGTGTCTTACCCGTAATCGATCTCTCCATCTCCATCCTTGTCCAACGTTTCTACCAGTCTGTTCAGGAGATGTGGCTTCATCTGAAGACCCGAGCTCTGCAGGGAGAGGAGTATTCAAAATATAGGTTAAAACATATAATATTTTATGTTTTTTTAAATTCATCCTGCAAATTGATGAAGGGGCATTGAAATCTGTTAAATTCAAATAATGTACAGAATAGGTTAGAACAAATTGTATGAGTTTGAAAGTTAATCCATCCAGTCAAAGATGGAAAGCGTGAACAGAAATTGCTCTCTCTTTCTCATGAATCATAGTCTTTTGGAAAAGTGGAAAAGTGGAACATGAATGTCTCCATGAATGTCATTTGTGGAATGCCTGATTACTTATTGAAATCACAAAGTATTTACAAAGTTTTCCCAACTTCTCATAATTAGTTCAAATCAAAGAAAGATGGACTAACCACCAGCCCTTTCTTGAATTCCTCCCGGGTGACCGTCAAGCTCTTGTCCTTGTCGTAGGTCTTGAAGAGGTCCCACACCCTCAGGTTGTTGGCCGAGATGAATTCCCTGAGCATCTTCACTGGGTCAGGCTCCTTCTCGGGAGGCTTCTCAAACTGGCCGACGGACGACTGGTAGGCGACCAGGAACTCTGGACGAACCTCTTTCAGCTCAGTCAACAGCTTCACGCAGTCTTTGTTCACTGTGATATCCTGGGGAATAGATGAAAGCATAACTTGTGAAGATCATAGTAGAACAAAGCAAGATATTCTAATCAAGATGATGTAGAGCACCTCTACAGACAAATTTAGAGGTGTCTGTTAACTCATTTTTTAATACCAAATCTGAGATGACATGTGCTGGAGTCCATGGAAAATAAACATGTGTTATACTGACAGTGGATTCAACAGGTTTAGAACAAGAACAGTCTACCTTTCCATGTGAATAGTAACTTTGGTTTTATAGGTTATCTCTAAGAAAGAAGATACTGTTCTCACAGAATTCTCTTAAATTTACACTTAATAATAAATTCAAAAATGCAAATAAATTACCTAAATGAAAGGGACAGGAAATGTGCAGGAGCTAAATATTATGCCATGGAAAATCCTGTCATAGGACAGCAAGCAAAACAACTTACATCTGATGAATACCAATGTCTGTTATTCTCGTTACATTTCAAAGAACTGAGCATATGAAATCATACATGATATGTATTGAGACAATGAGTGATTTCAAGTTGGGTGTTTAAGGCTGGTGTTAGTGTTTAATAAACACTAACACCGAGCTGGTGTTAAGGCTTTGACCTCTGAATATCGTCAACTTCCGGTAGCTAGTGTTATCGATTTTGCAAAATTGTCGTCTGCTGAACCGACCTTTGTGGCTGGTCTTAATATTTTATGTACAAATGTCCTATTCACTAACACTAGCCCCTAGGGATTAAGCAAATGTTGATTTCCAGTTCGGTGTTAGTGTTGTACCCGCACACAGTCAACGCACGAACGACGCCAATTTATTGTCTGACGATCAAATAAAAATATGTGAAACAGGTAATTCATATATTCTTTCGTGTAAAATTAGTTATTTTTTAAGACCAGAGAAATAGGTGTAAATTTATTCTGTACTTTTCATGATATCTTTAGTTTTGATGAACTATTTTTAAATCATCGTCGTAAAATCAAGTATGTGGTGACGTCACGGCTGGTGTTAAGCTATCGATTTTGATATCGGTATCGGGCTCTTAATTTCATCAGCAATTTCTCCGCTCGATTTAAGAGCTCTTGACTGCTCTAAACACTAACACTAACACTAACACCAAACTTGAAATCACCCAATGCACTTACTGCAAGGTCTAGTAGTTCTAGTACAGTGTTTGAATTGTTCTTGATTGCAATTAGTATTGCCATGGCTCCTGCTGCAGTGATAGGGTTCTGACCAAGCTGAGAGGAATAAAAATGACAAGAACGGATAATGAAATAATAATATGGATTCTAATAAGAAGTGAAAAATATATATTTTTTAATATGTTAGTTTTTTTAGTTTCACCTGTATTGGTAGCCTATTGACTTCCTTGCAAGATTTTTTTAAAAGACAAGTTCTTACTTTGTTCAGTGCTTTACATTTAATTGTAGACACTGCCTGATAATCTGTCAATCCTGGGAGATTTTACATGATCATGCCAGCAGAATTTGGAGTACATTATACTTATTCTATTCCTATTCTTCAAATTGGTTTTTAATAGGTTTCTAAATATGATACGTAATGTGTGATCTTATTCTGCAGATCTTGGCGACTTGTTCCGTAGATGATTTTTTGAGGCCAAAGTAATTCCATTTTAATTTCCATATTTAGGGAAGCCAGTTTTCAGGCCAAAGCCTAATTTTAGGTCCTGACACCTTCCCCTTCAGGCATTTTGTCATCCTACATAATTGTACAACAACACATGAGTGCTCCAATACTTCAGAGTCTCGTTTCAGGCTCATTTGGTGAAACCTACTGGTGTCCCTGTATGCACTGCATTGTTAAATGATACCATGGTAACACAGATTTTAATGGCTGAACTAACCTTCAAGACCTTGATACTGTCGTTGATTTCTACACCCTTGGCCAGCATGAAAGCGCCCTCATTGGTGACCCTGTTGTTACTCATGTCGAGCCATTGCAGCGTGCTGTTGAACTTGAGTGCCTCTGCCATAGCCAATGCACCTTCATTGCCAAAGCCATTCCAGGACAAGTTCAGACGCTTGATGCTCAAGTTTTCCTGATGATGGTGGAGAGATAAGGAAGGATATTTGATGATTTCATTGTACCTACATGTAAGTGGATAAGCAACAAGGGGAACTATCTTCTTTCTGAGGCACTCCATTATGGAGCATTAATCACTGACCAAAGACACAAGAGCATCATATAGGTTTTTAACACAGGACCTAGCTGGCAGTTGCAAAAACAACCATTTTCTCACTAAGCCATCATGCCTAATTGCCTATTGAAATAAATAACCAATTCACTTCAACCTGGGCTAAAGCTCTTGATAGTTGGGGTGCAGTATAATTTCCATGACACAACCTTTTTATCACAATATAAATGGGTAAAGGTGCTTGTCAGATCTAAACATTTTTGTCTCCAAAGTTGGTATACATAAATATATATATATATATATATATATATATATATTGCATCCAGTTGTAATTATGTATGTCTAATCATAAGGACGTGGCTACATCAATATCAATATCTAATATAAGGTCAGTACAAATTGAAGACATTATCACCATATATACTGCACACAAGCATCTTTCACAGTGTCTTGGTTTTTATACATCAATGCAAATAGAAGTCTTCCATGTTTGATAGCGACATAATTATCGCAAGAACTGTTTCATTAATTCATTCCAGTTGATCAAAGTAAGAAATCAAAGTGCTCTGCTAATCATTTCTTATCTTACCGCCAAGCCTCTGCAGATGGCTATTGCCCCTTTTCTCCTTAAGTGATTCCAGCTGAGATTTAAATGCTCTATTGATTCCGTTGCACCTAGACAAGAAGGAAGTATCAAAGATTCATTTTGCGGTTAGTTTATAAAAACAACTATGTAATGAATATGTTTTATTTAAGGATAAAAGAAAGAAAACACTGATTATAATTTCTTGCCTTCATATATTTGAAATATCCTATCACAATCGTAAACTTTTTACAAGTTGTTTCTTCAATTGGAGTCACTACGATTATGAAGCTATTTGGTAACTTTTTTTAATTTATACAAAATTAACAATTTCATTTTGTTCCTTTTCATTCTGAAAATTGTTTTCAAGGGTTACTGATAGTTGATTTTTAAAACAGAGACAAGACTCACCTATACCATGTCCTAAGATCTCTCCTCCCACCTCTCCAAACTCATTGTGACTCAGGATGAGCTCTTTTATTCTGTAGTTTGACTGTAAAAACAAAATCAACAACAGGAAGATTTATTGAATCGATCATAACTTAGTTCACATTGGGATAAGGCTCAAGTCAGGACATATAGGTGATTTTAAATTGTGATTGAAGACAAAGAGTTTCAATCGATTTGGACGACAGGGGCCTTGAATAGGGCCTTAGTCAATCTTGAGATGCAATGCACAAGAATCATGATATTTAACAATAATCATCCAAGAGCAATTCAACAACCATGCAGGTATTATCTAACTTTCAAATAAGAATTTTGTTTACCAATTTTTTCTATAACTCACCTTAAATGATTCTGTGAATTCATTTGCATCTTTGTCTTTAAATTCGTTACCTGCAATGGAGAAAAGAATAAACAAAGTTGAAATGTAAATTAATAAGTTTGCCATCGGGTGGAATATACTGAGGCATATATTAGATGGTGATAGGCATATCTAAAACCAATCCAGATAATTATTTATAAGATGAAACGATGAGACATTTAAACAAACAAAAATGAGAAATAGTGGCAAAAACGTGACAGAATCGTTCATGTTTTATCATTATTCAATAAACATGGCAAATAAACACAAAAACCGTCCTTATTTTAATCCATAAAACTGAACAATGCAGTCAACTGGATCAGCCTTCAATTAGTCTGTTGATACTGATATATTTCTCTGCAAGAAAAGTTATGTTTTTACCTCAATTACATCACAACTGCATTAATATTTTTCAGCATACCGGTATTGTCATTGAAAAGAAGTATGGGTCTAATCAAAAAGACATTGGAAAATTGCCAATTAGGTTAATTGATATCCATATAACCTTTCATAGAAATCCTTCATCGTATATATATATATATATATAAAAAACATAGACAGAAAAATGATCAAGAGGTGACAATTAATATGATGGCCTGTCATCCATTCAAAAGCCATGAAAAGAATCTAACAATGAGATGCACTTAATCTAATCAAACTATCAAAAATTATGAATTCTTATATCATGAGCCATTTCATTTCGTAAGGTGAAAGCCACACTATATCGCTGCATTCTGTCGTTGGATGCATGAACACCTTTTTCAACACAAATATGCAACACATAGCTCATAGTGCCTGGAGTCACGAAAGAATAAATAGGTGGGGTTGGGGAATCAAAGTTGGACCAAATTTGCCAAAGATTGAGATTATCAAACATGGGCCCAGTCACATTTGAACATTTCTCACTTATTATTATAGGTGGGTTAAAAAATATCAAGACATTTTATTACTGCTTGGTCAATAATTTTCATGAAGAGTTTTGGTTGGAACCTGCCGCATAAACGGGAGGAAATAGCTTTGCCACCATGCACATTGACTACAAGTGTTGATATTGGGAAAATTACCTTTTCCACACTATTCACCAGTGTTACATTTTGTACCACCGTATATTGAAGATTTTTTTTAATGCATTCATAGTGTTGATGCTACGTACACACTGTGTTCACATAATGTAATAATTTGATACATTGGCCACTGTAAAATGGTGTGTATGCATCACAGTATGATTACAGCTCTGATCTTGAACACACTGTTGACAGTATACATAACGTGTAACATCTTTTTACACGATGTACTATAGCAGGCGCGGATCCAGGATTTCTTAGGGGGGGGGGGGGGGCCCACTTTTTTTTTTTTGGTCCGAAAAAAAAACGACTCAGCCAGCCGCTAAATAAGCGGGGGGGGGGGGGGGGGGGGGGGGGGGGGAAGAGGACACTTTTTTTTTTTTGGTCTCGAAATTTGAAAATTTGACATTTTGTTCCGTTGGGGGGGGGGGGGTGAGGTCTCCTTTTTAGGTCAGCCATTGGCATATTTTTTTATTTTATTTTTTTAATAAAAAAAAAAAAAAAAAAAAAAATCACAGAAAAGGGGGGGGGGGGGGGTTGCTCCAAAATACACACATAAAAAAACCCAAAGGGGGTAGGGTCAACCCCCTAACCCCTTCCCCCCTTCTGTACGTGCCTACTCGTCTGAAAATAGTTTTTCCCCTCCCCCGCGAAGCGCGGAAGCTTTTACGTTTCATTAAATCATTAGAAAAAGAAGACGATTCGTTGTACAGTTTTTTACTCTTAATCCTCGTCTTAATTCATCCCCCTCTCCCGCGCAAAGCTCGGAGCTTTTACGTTTCATTAAATCATTAGAGTAAGAAGACGATTCGTTGTACCGTTCTCGACTCTTAATCCTCATCTGAATTCAATTTTCCCCTCCTCCCTCCCGCGCGAAGCGCAGAAGCTTGTACGTTTCATTAAATCATTAGAGAAAGAAGACGATTCGTTGTACCCTTCTCGAAAATAATCCTCCTCTGAATACAGCTTTTACGTTTGAATAAATCACTAGCGAAATAAGACGATTAGTTGTACCGTTATGACTTTTAATCCTTGTCTAAATTCAGTTTCCCCCCTCCCACGCGAAGCGCGGAAGCTTTTACGTTTCATTAAATCATTAAAGAAAGAAGACTATTCGTTGTACCGTTCTCGACTCTTAATCCTTGTCTAAATTCAGTTTTCCCCCCGCTTCGACGTCTCATTAAATTTTTAGAGAATGAAGACGATTCGTTGTTCCGCTCTCGAAAATAATTTAGTTTCCCCCACCAGCGCAAAGCGCGGAAGCTTTTACTTTTCATTAAATCATTAGAGAAAGAGGAAGATTCGTCGTACCGTTCTCGACTCTTAATCCTTGTCTGAATTTCAAATATGTTCTTTGTCTATTCCCTTTTCTTCCTACGTCCTCTTCCAGGGGGCAGATCCCCCAGAAGCTCAGGGGTTTTAGGCATTTAATTACGGTCAGATGAGCATTTTTGATACCTTATTATTTGTGACACTAGCAGGAAACTATTTGGCGTGGGGTCCAGGGGGCAGAGCCCCAGAAATCAGGGGTTTTAGGCATTAAATGACCGTCATATGAGCATCTAAGGGCCCGCCTTAGGGCCCTAGGTGGAATCCAGGGGGCAGAGCCCTTAGGATTTTAGGCATTAATTTTAATCATGGTCAGATGAGCATATTTTGATTCCCCATTATAATGTGACACTGGCAGTTAACTATTTTTTCTTTCTCGCTCTCTTTCTTTCTATTTCTCTTTAATATACTTTTTCAAAGAAAGTGTGGGGGGAGGTGCTCGAGGATCCCGATCCCCGCCGTTCCGCGGGCCCTGATATGTAGGCCTCATAAAGAAGCATTTTCTTGCCTGGCTGTAAATTTAGGAATTTGTCATTTTCCAACAAACGCATGAAGTGAGGAAAATTATCTCATTTCAGCATTATTTGTTAACCACCGTTATGGAATTATAAATAAACCACGTTTGAATTTTATTTCTCCAACCCCCCCCCCCCCCTCCCCTATCAGTATGCCAGTGCCCCCCCCCCCCCCCCCCCCCCCCCCCCCCCCCCCTCCGATCTACACCTTGTTGGCGGGAAAATTGCAACTGATATCCCTTACCTTTCTTCATTCTCTTTTTTTCCCTTTCCCTTTCTATCCTCTTTCACTTTCCCTTCCCTTCCTTATCTCTCTTTTAGGTTTGCTGGGGGGGGGGGGGGAGGGGCACGGTCATTTTGGTCCCCAACCCGCTCCACACATTGTTGGCGGGATTAACCGCAACTGATCTCCGCTTCTTTTCTCCCTTTTCTTTTTTTCTTCCTCTTTTTGTTCCCTTTTACCTCTCCTCTTTTCCTTTTCCTTCCTTCTTTCTTTTTTTAGCGGGGACGGGGGGGGGGGAGGCTAGGGTCTTTTGCCCCCCCCCCTCGATCCACAACTTGTTGGCGGGAAAATTGCAACTGATATCCCCCTTCTTTTCTTTTCTTCTTCCTATTTTGTCCTTCCCTTTATCTCCTCTTTGTCTTTTTTCTTTCCCTTTCCATCCTTCTCTTTTATTTTTTTATTAGGGGAGGGGGGGTGGAGGGCAGGCAAGTCCTCCCCCCCCCCGATCTCCTTCTTCCCTCTTTTCTTTTCTTCTTCCTCTTCTTTTTTTCCCTTTCTCTCCTCTTTCCCTTCTTTTCCTTCTCTCTCTCTCTCTCTCCCTTTTTTTTTTTGCGGGGGGGGGGGGGGCCAAGGCACGCTCGCCCCCCCCTGGATCCGCGCCTGTACTATAGTAAGACACACTGTAACCATGAAGACTCACACAGTGTGTATGCATCAAATAATGATCATAGAATTGATTTCGAACATCAATCCACTGTATTCACACCACGTTCACTATGTGCACCACAGTGCGCCACAGTGTGACCACAGTGTGAGCAAATACCGTGTTGACATCTTCATGAGAACACAGAACCACACCCTGTGTGGATTGCTAAGTCTATATTACATCTGAAACGTTTTCAGTCTACAGTGTGAATACAATGTATTCACATCGTTTTCATCATGCAACACAGTGTGCCACAGAAAATCTTGTTACTGTCAGCAATGGGTTTGAGATCAGAGCACTGTGTTCACATCTGCATAATGATCTCTATCTTTCTTTTGACCATGTTCACAGTGTGACATACCATGTTCACACTCAGTTTTTACACTATGATTTAGAATACATACACAGCGTGGCACAGTGTGTTCACATCCACATGTGATCTTAAATCTGAGTTTGAACATGTTCAGAGTGTGAAACAATGTGTTCACACTAAGTTTTACACGAGGCTACATCTCACATATTGTGGCCACAGAAAATGAGTGTGTACTCACCACAGTGTAATTGATATGGAACACGTCACGATAGCGAGAATGATTGTGAACACAATTCATATTCACTATTTTCACACAATGGGACACTGCCATTGTGTTCTTTCTAATTGGAATGATTGAAGTGATAATGGTCTGTATCTCACCAGATAGGTTAACCCGTCTCAGGTTTGTGTTGTCTAGTAACATCTCTCCCATCGCTTTGGCTCCTCTTGATCCTATTTTATTCTCGGCAAGATTCTGGGAAATAGAAGAATACCAGACAAAACACAGTATGACAACGACGATACATAAAGGGCCAATTCGATGTTGAAAGAAATATATCAACATGTGTACGACAGCTACAAAATGTTTCTGTTTATTTGGATAAGCTTTTCATGTTATGAGATTTGCGTGGGGATGAAATGGAAAACTTATACCCCATCATTGATGAACATTATCACGGTCATAATATCCATAATATAAGTAATGGCCCAGTGGGGGTCCAATTTCTTTTTTTATTGTGATTATTGTTGTTGCCTTCCGGGGGCACCGGTTCCACTAATGAATAATAGGACACCACCCCCCCCCCCCCCCTTGCTATGGCATTGATCATTATCACACGGGAGGGTGGGATCTCTTTCCTAACAAAAAGCAACACAGACTTCATACTTCCCGACTCGGAAATTCATGGACCGAGACGAACCGATACTGAATGATAACGCAGAGTCTTTTTTTTTTATTGTATGGATGATCATACTCGTAATTATTTTTTGCCATGAAATATAAATCCATGAGTGTGCTAATGGTATATAGGCCTCAATGGAAAGGCAAATTAGGGAGGAAATGAGGAGAGATTTAAAAGAATATAGAGAGCATTGAAACGAGCAGTAGCATAAACTGTTAACGGAGAGAATGGCAGGCAGAAAATAATTGTAAGAGTAAAATTGCAGAGATATGAAGAGAGAGGGGAATGGATGAATTTAATGTGCAAGCGAAAGAGAGTGAGTGAAATGAAAACAGTGGGCAGAAAGAATGGAAAAGGGAGGGAAAAGTAATCGTAATAAGAATAAAGGGACATACATTATTAAAGAGAAATAAATCAAGAACAAAACGCAGAACCGCAGATATGGATACAAGTGATATGCATAATTAGTGAGAGATAGAGAGATATATAATTATTAAAGCCAAGGCGGAGATTATGAAATAGACAGAAACTGGACAAATAATACGGAAAAGAGCGAAATAGAGAAGAAGAAAAAAATAGTGGGAGAAGGGGAAGAGGACAAGTGAGAGAGAGACAGACAGACAGTATACTCACAAGGTCATTTATGTAGCAATTTTCTTTGAGCATATCGGCAATGTACACGCCACCATCTCCCTCTACCCAATTATCCTCCAAGTCCAAGGTTAATACTGTCGTGTTAGCCTGAAATTAAACATTATACGATTGTAATCAATTGATGAAAGCTATCATGAAGGATGTCTGGCTATTTTGCACAATGCCCATTGTTACAGCAGTGAATGTGATATCCTCGATCAAATAATACTCAAACACGCCAACATAATTATAATCGTTAGTAGAAGTAGCAAAATCGCTTCAGGAATGATTGTTCACTTCGTTTTCATAATCAGTTTTCAATCCATTTATTACATGACGCTTAAGATATACAACACAAGACAAAAAAACAACAAATGAAAATAAAGACAACAAACACATTCAACAAGAATCAAGAGAATGATGCAACAATTATAATCATATACAACTAAAATTAAACTCATCATACATTATTTTTTTAACGTTTTAATGTGTTTTTACGCGATTTTTAAACTTTCAAACAATATTTGTCCATGCAAATCTACACAAATACATTTAGCTTTAAACATTTTAAACGATAAAGATTGCATTTAAAATGTTAATATTCATTGTTAATATTCATTGCAATGTGTTTTGGTGATGGGGCCCATGGGGGGGGGGGGTAAATTTAAAACTTACCACAAGGGCCACTGCGATGGCCTTTGCGCCGTGTGGACCAAGCCCATGGTGCTTCATCGAGACCCTACTCGTCGTCATGTGACGTAAGAAATGTGAAGCTGGTACGACACCGATGTCCAGGCATGCCTGTTTGTAGGTCTTCCGGCCCGTCGGGTCATACTCCTCTATCTTGTCTTTTTCTGAAGGAAGATAATTTTTTAGAAAGGTACCGTTAGAACCAGGGCCCTGCATGTTTCATAAAAGTTTTTATCAATTTTTAAAAAAAAAGCTAAATTTCTATGACAAACTTGATCTCGGTCAATCAAATGCCACGATTTCTATAGCTTATAACAATTATTGTAACTTGTTATTGATATAAAGTTTGAACAGTTTAAACAGAGCCCAGGGCCGTGTTGCATAAAACTTACCATTGATGGTAACTTTGCCATCAATGGCAACTACTATGGTAACGGGGCTCAACAGCCAATTAAAATCAAGGTTTCCATGGTAGTTACCATTGATGACAAAGTTACCATCAATGGTAAGTTTTGTGCAAAGAGACCATGGATCGTCTTCCATTGCGCTATCGGCGATTGAACGAAACTATGGGAATAAAAATGAACTGCCTTAGGTTGTTTTTGTAAACGTCTTTCTCACAAGCAGTTTATCATTAATATATAAGTCAATTAATTGCAGCAAGTTTGGCAAATGATAAGATTTCTAGCCCCCTGCCCCCTCATAATGCCGCCCTGGGCCCTCTTGCATAAAAAAGAGTTGCATTTTAAACGCAGCTCTGAAAATCAAACGCAAATTGGTGTTTGATTGCAATTCCATTACATAGAGAGATGCGTTTGATTTCAAACCCAACTTTATGATTATGACCAAACGCAAAGTTGCATTTGATGTCATTCGCAACTGTCTTTATGCATTGCAACGTTGCTTTTGATCTGAGTTGCAATCCATGGCAACTTGACTTTTATGCACGAGGGCCCAGATCATGATGATAGCCCGAATTCAGTATTTGGAAGAAAAACATACCTTATCGGCCTATGCGCTAACCCTAAGAGTATATTTTGCAGATGGGAATGATGTCGTTTTACTTTTATCGTCATCCAACAAGTTTGATACATTCATGTACGTGTATGTTGCAATTTCAAATAAAAAAATGCCAAAACATCATTGCAAATCAATATTGAATCAGTTACGCAGTCGGAGACAATATAGTAAACCAAATATTGATTCAGCTTTCAAATTGACCTGACTTATGTCATTTGTGTATACTACAGAATGGTTATATTGATTGACCAGATGATATAGTTACAATGATGTCAGACTGTAAATAATAATTATTGATTGCAATATCCCTTACAGAAACGTAATTGTACCGCGCAGAGTTCAAACTGCCCTTAATCGCATTGCTCTAATTGCTCTTGGATATATACAGCTACACACTTGACACAATTTGTGAGTCGATAACCTTGGTTACTATGGTGGTTTGCCCTCCACGTTTTATTTGCTCAAAGCTAATCGACCGGATAAGAACCTCCGTTGGTACATCGAAATCAGGATGAAGAAAAAATAAAGCTATTGTTTGTATATATGCGGTTGAAGAATATAATGCGAATTCTCCAAAATTATAAAAAGAATGGTACGCCAAAATGTTCATGGCCTCCTGCGGCAGTTCAGGTTGTGAAATAACGTAATTAACAACGGGATGAAACAACCTTTAAATTATAAGTTTGGAGTTGGCTGTGAAGAAGATATTTCTGTGAATATTTTACATTCACCTCGTTTTCTAATCTGCCATTAATGGGAATATGCATCATGCGAACTTTGTAAAAATGTATTAAAATTATATTTATGTTTTTTTTCTCCAAGAAGCCCTGAATGAGGAACTAATTATGGTGAATTCATAACGTTGCATTCTTGAATTAAGGTATCACAGGGGGAAAAATCGGGGGTGGGGGGGGGGGGGGGGTAAAAAGCGAGTAAAATAGAAATGCATTTTCGCCCCCTTAGATTCGCTCTGCATGCTGCATCTCACTAATATTAAAATACCACATGTCTTTCTGGACCCCGCCGAATATAGAACTGGAAAAAATAATACTCCGTGATATATCTAAATTAAAATTAAATAATGTACACTGTGTGTAAATCCGGGGTGTTAATCCACTTTGTATTTTGTAATTGCAATATCAGGCAGGTTCAGAAAAGCGATTTGTGAATAAGATTTTCATTAAATATTTATATATTCTTGCACTTACCATCGATTTCTAAATCGGTGTCCCAGCCGCTGTCGCTGTGGTCTGAATCATCATCTTTCCCCATCTTATTCCTCTTGCTCGCCACGGAGGAGCTATCCGTGACGGACCCGACCCCCGACTCGTCGCCGCCCCCGCCGAAGTCCTTCGACTGGTCCATTGTCAGATGGGCGGTGGCGAGGACGGGGGCTCCGCCAGCCGAGTCGCTTTCCTGTCTGACCTGTTCGCCCACCGTTACGGGCCGCTCGTCATTGACGCTGTGATGACCGTCGACGTCGTCACCGTTATGGTGGTGGTCGCCGTTTAGAAGGGCTTGTTCATGCTGTGTACAGGAAATTAAAGGAATATGGGATGCATCATTAATGAACGGCATAAGAAACCGTGCCGATATTTTGTAAAAGGCACACATTATTTGGACATCCGCCACACCTTATTTGGCAGGGAGGTGCATGGTCTCTCAGGTTTGTATGTCATAATGAGTATATGACAGATAAAATTCCATCAGATGGTTATACACAGTGCATCAACAGGGACTGTCACTATCTTAAAGTGTCACATTTTCTGGAAAGTTGATATTTGGGCACTAGACGTCGGGACCCTCTTCCTCACCCCTTCGAAAACATTATACATTTCATCTGTCGAAAAAAGTGATATCGTTTCGGATGCTTGGACTTCATGATTGAAAAGAAAAGAAAACATTTAAACGTACCTCTTTAAAAAAAAACACACACACACGAAAGAAAAACTTAAACAAAATAATAACTATAGCTACGAGACCGTCAGTATCACAAAATAAGTTGAGTTCTATTTCCGTTTGCCCATCACGCAAATAATTGATTTTTATCAACTCACAATCGTTTTTCGTTTTCATCTTCCTTTCAACCATTCTTTTTTATCATTCTCTCGCATGAAAAAATCTAGACCAATCCAACCATTGCCTTGGATATGAAATGTTCAAAGTATCATTGTACTGGCAAACAATTATTATCTTTCACAATCGATTCCGTTAAACGAATTTCACTTTCAATCAGTTTCCATTAGTTACGGATAAACCAATACAATTCAGCGCAACTGTTTGCATGATAATTAATTGCAAGTCGATAAAGAACTCATACGGATATTACTGAAATGCCTAGATGAGAGCATTATTCCATTTTGGCTAGCAAACGAATTCAATTTTCTGAACGATTAAGTCATGTATCAAAAAACATTTCATTAATAGTGGCATGCGTCATTCATCTTGTCAATTGGTATCCAATTATCTCTCCCGTGAACCCCTAAACATTGTCCTCCGTCTAGACGGTATGATCATGAATGACAATTTCGACCGTTGTTATTATTATCATACAATGTGGGGACGGTATTATGGCAGTCTATATAAATCATTTTTGTATCTACATTATAGACGTTTTCATTTAAAATGTTCAGTTTATGAACCTGACGAGCATTATGTATGCCGCATTTCAGAAATGCAATATTGCATTATACTTCCCATGCCAATATTGATTATGTTTGTATGTCTCTGCCTCTGTCTCTGTCTGTCTGTCTCTGTCTCTCTCTGTCTGTCTCTGTCTCTCCCTCTCTCTATCTACCTCTGCTCCCCCCCCCCCATTTCTCTATCTCTGTCTCTGTCTCTCGTCTTTCTGGTTGTCGAGGAGTATGAAGGTTGACATGGTTGCAGCCATCATTAATACCAATTAATTAATTTGAATTAAATTGAGGCTCCCACATTAATTTGATACCAATTTGATGTGTTTTGTTATAAAACCCACTAAACTATTGAAATAATTAAATGTGTAGTTTAAAATAGACTCGGTTATAATTCCAGTAGACGATAGGCTACATCACGTCGTACATAATACACATAATAATCATTATTAGTATTATTCTCTTGCGAGTGATTAATATAGTATCAATTGTGAACGCTTTAGAAGTTCCTGCCGAAAATAATTCATTCATCATTTCACGACACACTCCATCGCACCAAGCACAAACGTCGTCATGACATCAGTCATAAAAGAGCAACTACAACTATTTATAATAGCATTGTGTGCATAACCAAACACACGGAGCTGAGAGGGGCAATGGATCATAAAAACCACCCGCAAAGTCACAAGATGTTTAGGAAATGTTTTTCCTTTATGTTATGTATACCCTCCTTCGGTTTTGGAGCTTTTTGTTATGGTGTATGCAGCATATAGGCATGAAGCCAGTAGGCCAACATGTATTATAACGACCCCCCCCCCCCATAACAAAAACATGAAGAGGGGCTGTATTCTCCTGATCAACGAGGTATAGGCGGAGCTTTTTGCCCTGACACATTCCGCCCCAACAGCCCTTGCCCGCACCCCTTCCCTGTGTATTAACTTCTTGGATACTCCAAGGTCTTAATTATTCCCCATCTTGAGGATTGAATGGACGTTTCTGTCCATGAGACGAACAAAGTTGTAAGGTTCTTTTAACAATTACTGTATACTAGCATGACCGTTATCAGAACGTATATTACTTTGGTTTCTTCTACTTAAAATATAATTACTTACATACCAAAGGATTATAGGCTATACAAATACAACAATAACACAATCAATACGAAAACATATAGTAATAACATTTATGTACCAAAGATAAGGGTCTAAATCACGGTTGCAATCACTCTAACTTATCGATGGTCTGCGATGACTGCCAACGATCAGTATCGGGCATAATCCTGTTAAAAAGTCCCCAATATCCAAATTTGATACAAGGCTCACCAGTCACCACATCAACATGGTAGATGGACGAAGGTCTTGGCGATGAAAACTTGATTTCTTCTTTCCCTTAATATACAATGTACATGTAAAATAATATTAAATCGACATAAGAAGCCGTTGTTGTGGATACGACGAAACTAATAACACGTTCTACTCTAACGTAACCCGATTGTTCAAAGAAAATCAGCATCCGCTTTCGACAATCTTTTTCGTCGCCCCATAAATATCTTAATAACTTTGCCGGACTTATGAACATCTTGTTTGCTTTTCGTTTGGAATTATGTCTGAAGTACCCCTCGAAAGGTCATTAGTCATAAAAATTATCAGAGAGGTGAAGTCTAATTGGACCTTTGGGTGGGAGTCAAGTGGAAATAAACCAATGAACGAACTTTTTCAATATTTGCACGAGTGTTATCGAATCATAAAATCTAGAGTGTTTGTTTAAAGTTCACCTCTCAAATGAAATTGAATAAACTTAATAATCAGGTATGTTAATTTGTGTTGACAAAATTAACAGATATTTTTTTTTGCTTATAAAAAGGAATGAGAAAAATCCTAATCTGCTACACTCTGCATAAATATTTGCTTTACAAAAAGACAAGGATTTGACTAAAATGACGGTTGCATAGCAAAGACCGGGGGGAGGGAAGGGGGCGGTCTCACTACATGTTGTCGAATTCCACCTCTCCCTTCATTTTTCCCTTTCTCTTTTCATTATACTCCATATCCCTACGTTAATATACACCTTTGCAAATTAACAAGACCCATTTAAAAGCAGTAATAATTATTGTTGTAAATGCTAATAATTGCAAATTTCATGGTAAATTTTAGCTTATGTATTATAATTAGCACGTAAATCTATTCGATTTTGTTTTAAAGAACGAAGCACACCGACAACTGGCTGTTTATCCTGAGTCTCGTGTAGGCCTATGTTATGCAATCCTGCATGCTCTTTTTGAAAATGGAATAGAGATATATCTATTAACAAGACTTTAACAAATGACCAAGGATTATCGATCAGTATTATCACAAAGACATCAATAACGATTGTAAAAACCCTTTCTTTCAGCGTCGAATTGCATCTCTTGAAAGAACGTGTAAAGTCAGAAAACGTTAGGCACAAAAGGGGGCTTTCGAATAAATAAAGTCGGTTGTTTGTCAAGTCAAATTGTACGAACAAATAAAAAAACTATGGTGTCTGCGCCTGGAGGAGTTTGATTTTCCAATTATTGTGAGTATGAATAATTAACACTTCGCCGTGATACAGGAAGCCATTAAAGGGCTTTCAAAGTGTTTTAGACGATATTGATACCGTGTATGATACCAGACAGAAATTCTAGTTCGGTTCTCTTGTCAGTATTTCGAATTCATTTCACTGTCTTTAAATATTGTTTGAATGAGTCGGGATGCAAGATCAGTCCATATAGGCTTGTGACTTTCTGTATTAAGAATCCTTTGTTATTTTGTCGGTCTTTGTCTCATCTCCCCGTTTTTTTTCTCCACCAATATACTAATAGTGGAATAGACATGTTCAGGCCGATGCTCCCCCCCCCCGACACCACTGCCCCCTCAATGGCTACATTCACTCGACACGACACATTGTACATTAGGATGATGATAAACAAAAACACATTTCAAACAGACAATATTCAAAATAGATTGTGCTGTGGAGAGAAGGATAACGAGTAAAAACATATACCTTTCAGCACGGGCCGCTGATATTGGGAACGTTTTTGGTAAGTTGCCCCTTCTCCTCCTCCATAATAATATTATGGGATAAATAATGTCTACCGTTTCCTATGCCATATAGGCAACGCATGCAAACGTTTCCAAGATGTGTTGGCCCTTTCCATCCCCTCTACGTCCCCCTCCCCTCCCACTTCTTGAAATGATTCGACCCACTGATTTGAAATAAAAAAAACACGAGTACCCTTTCCAGAGAAATTGCTGATAAATTAAAAATGAAAGACAGTAATTTTGAAAGCGCACACAATTCTTATTCCATTTCTATATGTCGTATATTAAAACAATTATTATTGTCTCGCTCTATACAACGATAAACAAAAAGTCAGCATACTAGGAAAGTGACGCTCAAAAGACGCAGACGACAATATGTTCCCATTGATCACTATGGCTATCGATCTGATCGATACGGTTAAGAAAAGGAAGGGTCTGGTAAAACAATGGAGTGATGTCACAATGCGCAGTACTGCCAGGAAAATTTCATAGAAAGAAAGTAATGGCCAAGGTTGATGTATTTTTGTTTTCATCATGATTATATATATTATATTGAGTACAATTAGGTTCAAGGGCTCCTTGGGGTAGAATACACTTTCTTTTTCATTTGTGTCACGGTTAATCGATACGGACTCTATTGATTGAATAGCTCTCACATTATTCGAGAGGGGGGGGGGGGGGGTGCATCGGTTCTTCTGAACATTGGCCTCAATCCCTATATCCTGATTAATTGAACTGTTGATATTGCAAGCTGATATTGTTGATATTGTTGACATTGTTTGAGTACTTTATATTCTAGCTACTTCCATATACGACTCATACCAAAATTAATTGTTTGGGTTTATAATAGCTGTTAACCGCAGACAACATGTTCAATTTACTTTCAAGCATTACAGTCAAGAGAACATGCACTTCTGTAATTAATTGCATAATATTTTGGATTTGTCTTAGGGTAATATGATTTTAAAGATCTTGCATGGTTTTTGTCTAAATTTCTCCAAACCGCTCTAATCCATCAAAAATATTATATTTTGCCAATTGACCAACATAAATGTTTTAAAGTTAATTTTCCTTTATTGTATAGATGCGTATAGTCTTGATTATATACCTCACTTAAGAACTCCAGCCATCTGATTGGTCGAAATTGCATTCATAAACTTTAACTATTCCGGGAAGGTTACAATTGGGCTATTGCCCTCGGCACGCCTCGGGCAACAGCACAATTGTAACCTTCCCTTGAGCGTATAAAAACAACTATTTCTCTCAAAGCAGTCATTAATGCCAGTGGCGGATCCAGGGGGGGGGGTTGGGGGGGTTGCAACCCCCCCCTTGGGCGGCCCAAAAAAAAAAAAAAAAAAAAAAAAAAAAGGAAAAAAAAAAGAAAAAAAGAAAGAAAAAAAGAAAGAAAAAAGAACGCACGTTGGAGAGAAACCCTTTCAAGTGCAAATATTGTGAGAAGATATTCAACTCATCAGGTAACTTAACCAAACACATGATAACTCTGGATATAACTGTGTATTTAACTGTTACTTGATTTAAAAAGACGTTATCATGCACTGCTTTTTATGGTCTCCATTGTGTTAATAGATGCCAGGAAAACATCACTTACGGGGTTCAAATAAACACCCCAAAAAAAATCGGCTCGCCGCTTCGCGGCTCGTGGACGATGCTCCGCATCGTCATTATTTTGGTCAACCCCCCCCTTAGCAAAAAGCTAGATCCGCCCCTGAATGCTATACTATAATCCGGGCAGGTAAAGTGATCGTTGTAATCAAATATGAAGGAAAGAAAGAAAGAATGATACACAACACTGAAGATCCTTATCTTGGTAGTCAAAATGTTCTCACAGACTGGACCACTAACCTAAAAACGGATATTTTGCATGAACTTTTCTTTCCCGTTGCCTTGCGAATTATCCCACTCTTTCCAATAATCAACATGATACGCCCGTCAAAAAGCATTTTGTAAAAGACGTAACATGGAGTATATTGCACTGATGAAATTACATTAACATGACAATTGATTATTTTTGCCACCCTTTTCAAGAGCAAATTGATGTTGGGTCTCTGCATGGCAGAAATAATATCACGTGGCAATTTGGCATTGATATTGCCTGATGAGATGGAGCTTCAATAGGTGTTCTGAACAACTAAAAGAAGCGAACCATGAAGGACAGTAAGCAAATTATGAGAGTTATTTGCATCGTGGTGTAAATATATGTAATCTATCCGATCACTTTCCATCAGTGTATATTGCAGTAGTGAAGAATTGGTAGAATTCAAAATTTGAGGCTTGTTTGTATTTGGGCATGCAAAAGATGATCGGGAGAAAAACTTCTACAAATGGAAATGTCACTCATCGAATAATTTTGTGCTCATAATGTAATCGCTACATAAACGATTTATTGCAGTATAATAATAATTTTAAATTGTATACATTTGACATATTACCTTTTATAGAAGGAATGTTCGGTTACGTTATACGTATTTTTAATGTTCGCACATGATAGTATAGATATAAACAAGGCTATTGAATAGCCTTAATATTAGTTTTTTTTCTCCTTTCTACAGTCTTTGCAATTGGACATGATAAACAAACAGAAATGTACTTGGCATTAGATGAATAAATATTGAATTACCCACCCGTCTAGGAGTAGTGGTTCTGGGGGGGGGGGGGTGCTTACGAAAAAAAAATATATAAGCAGCCCACAATTTATTCAAGCCCCCGTCAAATGTGTTACCTACAAAATGTATGCAACCCTCTCCCTAAAAAAAGGCCCTTCAACGCCCCCATTAATCCTCTAGAACCGTTTCTGCATCCTCATATTATGAAAGCACGAGTATTAGACTCTCATAGTGAACCACAGAAAGGTACGAGTTTTGTTATACAATTACAAGGAGGATGATCTCATTTTCTGCAATAGAGTAATTGTTCCGACTTCATTAAATAAGGGGCATTGTATCCTCAGTTGGAGGGGTTGCATACACTGCACAATTATGAAATCCCTGATCCGAGGTATGGGGAGCAACACACCTCAGGATAGACGACCTTGAGACAGAGCTGCACTGTCATTTTACACAGGTAACATGTATGTTGGATGTGACAAGCTTCAGACGACAGCATACCACTGGAGGCTTTAAAAGCTTAACGTGGATGTTCAATTTCAATCAGGTAAATTGCTTGTAACCATGGTGTCATTAATTAGAATATGCTACATTGGAGTGACAGGTTTTAAGGTGAGCGAATGTATCTAACAATGCCCTTTCTTGTAGACGAAATTAAATATGCTCCTTGATTTTATCACCTAATTCAAGGTGGGCGCTTGTCACACATTTTTCACAAAATCAATTATTTCCTTGACGATTGGTCGATTAATGTGCTTCAGGAGTATGATTATAATGAAGTAACAACTGAAGGTGACATCGTGTTCCTATGACATTTTCATTCAGGTGTGATAAATGTACTTGGGAAATTTAAATTTTACTTTGAGAAACCATGGCAATATTTTAGTTTCTCTTTCTCTTCTCTGCCTCTCTCTCTCGTTTTCTCATCATCATCATCCTTCGGAATTCTTCTTGTCTAACCCTTCTTTAAATAAACTCACACGATCGACTACTTCACTATCGTGACTTGCGTCTCGTTACCTAGGTAACATGGTCACTTTAAATACACTAACAGGTTTCAAGACTTGTTCACAACCATCTTAACAGATACCGTGGATTTAACATCAGCATTTTCTCTCAATTTGGCCAAATACAAGATAATGTACGGGAGCTTATCGACAGGATTCAGTATATATTTGAGACCAACAATAAAGATTTTAAGGTAAAAAAAATGAGTAAAAGACTGAAAAGGAGACATAATATGGACAGAATGTGACAGAAAGAGAGAGAAGAAAAAAAGATAGGTATAATGTACATGCAGATAGATAAATAGATAAATTAAAGATATATACATGTAGAAACATTATAGAGTGGAGAGGGTACGTGTAGGATGAGAAAGAAAAATAGAGGGATGAGAATTGGAAAGGGAGAGATCAATATAAAGAGAGAGGGAGGGAGAGGTGGGGGGGGGGGGGGGGGGGTTGGGGCACGAGCTCGAACAGGTTTGGTTATAGATCTATTTGAGAAAAAGTAGTGCCTGGAAATTTGTTTGCGTGTGTGCTCATTCCACGTAAAACTTGATCTTTATTATTAAAGTTCCAATTACATTGCCCGTTACTACCGTATGGTGATGAATTTTCATTCAATTTTCATTAGCAACGCCAACCTTCATTAATGAAATCTTTTTGACTGACACGACCTCACTTTATATACCTCAATTATGCAATGATTTATTTTCTCTTTGACGAGGCCACTGCAAGTAACACCTCTCTAGAAACAACAGACCGGGGAATGATTGTTCGCTATTGTGTTTCTACTTTATTTAATCAATGGGAATCATTTTTCTGGCGAAGGTTTCATAACACCAACGGTCATTAATTTTTTTATTTTCACCGACTGGAGCTTGTATGAATGTTGCATAATTTGCAAAATGTCAATGAAATTAAGTTGTTAAAATGAGAAAAGCGTGTATACGGGAAAGTCTGTATTTGAAGGCATCCATTTCAAACGACGCAAGCAATGCATACCCAGCTCCTTCCTTTAATCAAATAGAGTTGGAAATACGAAAGAATAGTGTCCCCCCCCCCCCCAAAAAAAAAAAAACAACAACAAACAACAAAAATGTGTATACATGAATGGTGAGAAACCTCAACTCCTCAAAGAGTACAGAAATTGAATATAAGACAAAATGCACTAAATAGCAACAGAGAGAGAGAGAGAGAGAGAGAGAGATGATCCTCCAGGTATTGGTCTGTGGATGAGGGTAATCCAATAATATACATGTAGGTCGGGTCACCATTGACGTGTAAGGTCAAAAGGCGGTTTGTGAGTCCTGTCAAGTGACAGAACTGAACTTGAACTTCCAATTATTTCGATGTCGGTATACCAAGACGTTGTATGTCCGGACAGGTTTTGCATCCGGACAGTTGATTTAAAACGGTAATTTGAAGAAGTTTACAAGCGATATTTCATAAATCGTCAAGAATTATGTTGGACGATATCATAAAGGAAAAATATTAAAGCTTATAAATCATATAACTTCGCGCCCAGTGACAATCATAACCCCAATACAACGAGCTTGTATCTTCATCTTTAATATTATTGTAAACCAAAACATTTCAATTGCAGATAATTTGAGGTCATTCGTGGCGCTCATTATCCTTTTCTGATATGTTTTCATGAACATCAATGTGAAATCATTCGAACGAATGAAAATAGAAAGAATTGTTTCCCTATCTCAAAAGTATATAGTGTAGCGTAGACTCGGATTCTGGTTTCACTGAACCGGACTTTCAAAAACAGAAATGGAGTTAAACCCGAACTATGCTGGACTTTATAAGTCAGGTTTAACTGGACTCCAACCTTCAGAAAAACGGGCCACATTCTTTACTTGAAAATGTTAATGATAATTATCCACAGGTCGTGTTTCCGGACAGGATAGTTATCCAAACGGCTGATTTCAAACGGTAGAATTTGAAACAGTTTACATGCAATATTTCATTAATCTTTGAAGATGTTTGTACAATATCACCAATTAGGACATTAATAACGGTGTGCGCTTTTCGATGAATGTGTTAATAATACCGACACACCCCCGTCCTATACGTGTATCTTAGATCTACCTGTATTCCTAACTGTTTAAACTAACATCTAACATTAACAATGATTAACCTCACTAGAAAGATACACTAGGCTACTCGGATACCATAATACCCTTCGCGGAGTTCTTTGCCCGGATAAGTAGGGACTTAGCAAACATGACAAATCGGAACGAACAAACAACCGCTCCTGGGACTGGTGGCTGTATTGTTGTCTCCAAGGCAGAGACGGAGAGTATAGAATGGATTCTTGTAAACGTTTCGATGGTGTTTCCTGGCTTACCTCTGGTATTTCATTGCGTAAATCACCTCCTGCTTCTTGCTCCGAAACCTCCATCTTCAAGCTGTCCCGTCGTCAGTTTTGTTTCCTAAGTAATTCGTCAGTCTTTCCCAAACTATCGACAATGTTAGTTGACAAACGTGCGCCTCAAACTCATTCCCCTACTCCGTTTACTGTCCGGGAGTTTGATTGTTGTAAACAAGACCAGTTTCGAAGAGTCTCTGCTGAATGAAGTGGTGATAAAGGAAAGCTCCTCTGGAGCGTGATAAGTTTTCTTTTGTCACCTGGCCAGTTATTGACCGTTTGAATAGTTCATTCATCAACGTGCGTCAATTGCAGGGAATGATGACTCCATCCTCAAATAGTTTGGC
Source organism: Strongylocentrotus purpuratus (assembly GCF_000002235.5). Classification (NCBI taxonomy): domain Eukaryota; kingdom Metazoa; phylum Echinodermata; class Echinoidea; order Camarodonta; family Strongylocentrotidae; genus Strongylocentrotus; species Strongylocentrotus purpuratus. The sequence goes on from NW_022145611.1 coordinate 14,799,474, forward strand.
ACTGAGACGGTTGGTTGATTTTTTTTTTTATACCCGGTATTGTAACTGCATGGTGTCTGATGAGGGGTGCTTTTGGATCCCGTGCGTTATAAGTCCGTGGAAGAAGTCGATAAATTCTTCAGAGTGATCTCACACGTGAGATATCGAGAGGATCGCGACTATAATAAACCCGGTTGATGCTACATGCTGGCGCTGTGCGTAGTGCGTAATTGGTATCGTAACCCCTAGCAACCGCCGACGCCATGCATTGAAGCCGGTATATTTTTTTGTACAGGCATATTCGCGCGGTGTGTCTCTCGAACGTCCGAACATAATCGTTGGCATATTTTTTTATTCAGGGTTTAGAATGTTTGCCAAAGTTTTGTGCTTATATTTTTAAGAACAGTTATTATGTATATGGTAATCTCTCAAAGGTATTAATTTCTTTAGAAAATTATCAACCTATTTACATCTGGCAGTAAAGAGGGCGTTTCTTCTCATCAGAGAATTGGGATCTAAATTCATTATTCGCACTCATTTACCTCATAATCTTTCTCTCCACTCTCTTTCTTTCATTCTTTCTTCCCCCTCTCTCTCTCTCTTTTTTCATTCTCTCTCTCTCTCTCTCTCTCTTTCTTCCTCTCCCTCCAAAATCCCTTTCCCCCTATAGGGCTCTCTCTTTTCTCCTATCCAAGCCAGTGTATATTATGATAGATTCTCATTTTTTGAAGCATCAAGATCTTATTACATTCTCATATTTCCTTGCTTGTTTATTTGCCAAATCCTCTCTCTCTCTCTCTCTCTCTCTCTCTCTCTCTCTCTCTCTCTCTCTCTCTCTCTCTCTCTTTCCCTTCCCTCCCTCCCTCCCCTCTCTCTCTTTCTCTCTTACTGTAATGTTCCTGTCGTATATATTTTCTGCTTTAAACATGAAGCAACTCCATGAAGATATTTTTTCCCTTTAACATAAATCATCATTGGTTTTATTCATGTCCTTTCCATTCTTCTCACAATGAAATACTCATTATCTCTCCTTTTCTCACTATTTATCAATCATCAATGGAAATGTATTCACAACCTTCATAATCATCTCAAAACACACATGTTATCAATAATGATGAATACAAAAATAAATTGTTGTAGAAATAGAAACACTTTGGTTCTTGAAGCAATCCGCTGCTTTTAAACTGCTCTAGGATTTTTATTTTATTTTTCAGTGGGGGAGGGGGGGGGGAGATATTTTTTTTAGATAGAATAGGTTCAGCCTTGATGACTTAAACAAAAACAAAAAAGGGGGAGGGGGACATCTATTCAGGATCAATCATTGTCTTTTCAATCCCAACACTAAGTAAAATGTATTAAGTAGAGGGGGAACACATTCAGTATGCTTACTTTCACTTTATTTCAAAGTACACACATAAACCGTTTTCATGGCAAGGAGATATTGCTTTATTTGTACTTTTAAATTTCCGCCAGATAGATCATATTGAAGTTGCATTTCTGGTATTTTACGGTTGATATATCATTGTAAAGCAGATAAATGTCTTTATTAATCATGATTCCTGATGCCTTGCATCTTGCTCAGGTTTGACAGGAAATACAGAAAGGTTTTGGATGAGGCGCTGAGCCCAGAAGGTTGAGATTGTAAAGAGCCTCATTGTTTTGAATCATTCTCAACAGATCACAAGTCATGCTCTCAGAGGGCTGTCCATGTAGTCCTGTGTGTGCTTTGGGAATGGTTCCTTCTCTGGACTTGGTCCTGTGCAAGTTGGTCACTTGTCTACTTGTCCCCCGTTAGATGTTAGCTTTCGTGCCCTTACTCATCATCCACTCCCTAGACGTCTCCTAGATTTGTATGCATCTCACCGTGCTGCTTTGCAATCCTGTACATGCCCTACACCGGAAAGTTGGCGTCTATGCCCTCATTCTCCATCCTCTTCATAGATGGTTTCCTGGATGCTTGCCTTCAGCTTCCTGGGGATTACCCTGGGATAATCTCTGCTCCAGAGCTTGTTCATCTTCCTCATGATGGCAGCATGACCCATGCGCCAGTCGCGACACGGTCCTCTCTTCACCAGGATGGAGGAGACAAAGCTGTCCTGCTGGGCGCTGACTTTGTCCATCTGCTCTTGGACGGTGTAGAAGGTCAGGAAGTTCTTATTCATTTCTCCAAGAAATTGCTCCGATTCGCCCACAAGCTTTGCGCACTTTAAGTCGATGATCTCAGTTTTGGTAAGACCAGAGCCGGGAAGCCGAGGGAAGGGACCGCAAGAGATACGAGCTGCTCGTCGAAGAGCCTTCTCAAGCTGGCTGGTGGTGTTCTTTGAGAGCTGGACCATATCTCTCAGATTCCTGAGGACATCTGTCGGTGCGCACTTTCTCAAGACCTTGTCCATGTCGAGGTAGTCATCGCCCTCTTTGTTATTATCCTCGTAATATTCGATCTCTTCATCTAGTTCAGAAAAATCCTCCATTGGGGCTTCCCCACTCTTGACCCAGGGGATTTCTGCGTCGGTTTCATCAGGCTTGCTAAAGTCCACTGATGATCCGATACTCATACCTTCCTCTTCTGCAAGATCTCCTTCAACTGGAGATGGTGTCTTAGGCTCTTGCTCTTCCCAGCATTCCCTCCTCCTTCTCGAGAAGGGCCTTGGTTGCCATACCTCATCCATATTCAAGTCATTGTCTTGAATGTTGATATCAACATCACTGTCGGTTCCACTACTTGGTGACGATGAGGGTGAGTGAGGAATGACGAGGACCGGGTGATGGACTTTGTCTTTTGGCGGCGTGTCCTCAATTTCACCTTGGATAATGTCTCTATCATTTCTAGTCGATTCCTTGTCAATCTCCGAATCTTTGAGGTTGGCCTTAGATGCAAGATCAAGAGCGGCTTTGTCATTATCTCGACTCTTTCCTACGTGCTGGTAGATCAAGACGTGGTCGCTGTTTGATTGACTATTATCAGTTCTGTCGGTCGCGAAGACTTCACTTTCACCTACCGCACCAGGGAGGGAGAATCGACTGGGAGTGCTGACATCACGAATTGCTTTCATAGAGAAGCTTGATGCCACCGTTGAGCTCTTTTTGCTGACAGATGGCTGCAGGCAGTTATGACTGCTTGTTGGGAAAGCAACCGGTGTCAGAGGCTCGACCTTGTTTCTCCTGCGAGTTGATGACCTCTGTTCAGTACTGACGCCATTGACATTGTCACTGGGTTTTAGCAGTGTCACGGGTGTGCGTCCTCGAAGTCTGAAGTAGAGAGAGCGGACTGCAGAAGCGATGTGGAGATTGGGGATCCTCCAGTGCCAAGGACGCCACGTAGAAGTCTGCTCTTCGTCGTCGATTATGGCAGGACTGGTAGTCGTCAGGCCTTTCTGGGGTCGGGGTTGTGATTGATTGACAAGCTGGAACGGAAATATCAGACAATAAAGTTAAATATTTTTGCTTGTTTTTTCTTGAAATAATTTTGTTTAATAAACTTTATGGTGAAATGTATAAACAAATAGTTTTAATTTACGCCTGATAAACCGAAATTTGTAAGAGTTCTCAGTTTTATAATTTACACATTGACAATACGTACAACACATTTTCTATATCCATGTATCTTAAACAAAAACATAATTTTCAACTTAATATATCTAATGGCATTATTTTCTTCACCCCCTCAATTATATTTTGATCAGTACACGAAAGGTTTCTTTAAGTTTGAAAGTTTGAAAGGATCATACTCAATAGGGGTTCTAGAAGGGCTTGGGCTTAAACCTCCGTTCAAAAAATCGTGATTATAAATGATTTTGAGCAAGGCACATGTAGAAAATGAATTCAAGAACACTAAAGTTCCCTAGCCCCCCTATGAAAATGTAAAACCGCCCCATATTATAATATCGCCTTCTCTCTACCTTTATTCAATCGACCTATACTCTTGCTTGATTTGTTTGCGTAGTTAATGATAATAAATAACTGATTAGAAAGATGAAATCATTTCTGTTTATGTTCATAATGGTATGGCGACTTTGTGATAGTTGTAAATAATAATTTTTTTTATTTTTTTTATGGACTCACCAAGTTATTCATTTTGTTCAACGTTATATATTTCTTCCTTTGCTTAGCAAAATATCTCGAAATTCACGAATTAATGCCGGTAAGAAAATATTCGAAAATGAGATTTGAAGATCAAAATCAGCATACGTCTCAAGTGAACTTGAAATGCGTCGGAAATGATACTAATGCAATGCTGTGTTTGCGTTGCTATTTAACCTGTTGCGCGTTGCACTGATATCGATGACGTAACAATACCTTGCGCGTCAGATGACGTAACAATGATACATACAGGATGCACAGCAATCATGAGGAACAAAATAGTGGCATGTTTTTGTGGGGTTGGGGGTTTGGAGCACATCCTTTTTGGTCATTTTATTTTTTGTAAAGATTTTCGCTTCTTTCTTTTCAATTTGCATATCAGTAAAAGATTAATTTCTTCTTCTCCCTTGTAAAATAAAATGGAAAGATTGCACAATCTGAGTGCATGTATGGGCAGACATATTTCTATTGAGATCAATAATGTTTGAAAAATGAAACATAAAAAGAGTCCCCTCCTACCCCTCAAAAAAATATAAATAAAATAAAGAACAACATAAATAAGTGTTTTGTCGGAAATAAGTGTCACGAATTCTAGAATCGGGACAGTACAGTAAACAAATATGAATACTCGAAACCAATATGCAAACATGGATATCCGTTTATAAGGTTGCTTTATTCTCTATCTATTAGGAGAGAACGTAGAGGACAGCTTCTTTCTCATTCCCCTATATCATTTTTTATAATACTTGATATCTACTTCCCTCTTTGCCTTCCTTTCACTTGTTATAATACCCCACCTCTTAATTTTCAGTCTCATTCGCATCATTTCTTTTTTCTCCACTTGCGCATCCTCACATTACTCCCTCCCCCCCCCCTCTCTCTCTCTCTCTCTGTCTCTCTCTCCCTTACCCTGTCACACTCTGTCTCACTATTCTCCCTCAATCACTATTTCCCCCTCTCTATTTTCTTCTTCTTCTTCACTTCTTCTTCTTCTTCTTCACTTCTTCTTCTTCTTCTCCTTTTTTTCTTTTTTTTCTTCTTCTTCTTCTTCTTCTTCTTCTTCTTCTTCTTCTTCTTCTTCGTCATCATCATCATCATCTTCTTCTTCTTCTTCTCTTCAAATCTCCTATCTACATTTCGTTTCCTATCCCTCTATTTATCTTTGTATCCAATCCGACTTTTATTACGGCAGAGTGTATGCAACTTGCATGTTTCTTTTAATTCCTTTGTATACTCTATCTTTGATATTGTACATACACATATTCTACCACCTATATATTTTATGTTGTTTTACTTTACCTTAAAATGTTGATTAGCTTCATACTACATTATTTCATTTTATTTGTAAAATAGGTCTACACTAATTATAAAGCACGAGGAATCTTCTTTGAATGCATACATGCATTTTACAAACATTATCTTCGCTCCATCCTCCAAGAATACTCTTGACATAAGGCTTATATTGACATTGAACATAATCACTTTAAAGTAAAGATGTCGTATTATCGTGTAATGTTGACTGGAAATTGTGTCAAAACAATTTATCACCCCCCCCCCCCAAAAAAAAAAAAAAAAAACAAGTGAAGAACACAGCGTTTAATATCTTGAGTTGGTTTATTCGTGCAAGTAGAGCTAAACATAAAAAAATATTTTTAATTCTTACAGTCCGTCAAACAAATACATATTCATCTCTTTAAAACGGACATTTTTCAATGAAATGATAAAAAATAAGCAACTTTGAAATCAATCTAATACATATTTATAGGACTATAGAATGTTGAATATGAAATGATTGGTGTGAAGGACAGAGAGAGAGAGAGAAAGAGAGAGAGAGAGAGAGAGAGAGAGAGGGGGAGGGAGGGAAAGAGAGAGAGAGAGAGGGAGAGAGAGAGAGAGAGAGAGTGACAGAGAGTGAGAATGGGTGGGGGAGGGAAGAATGAAGGGAGTAGTTGACGATAAATAATAAAATTATTCACTTTAACTTTAGTCTATTACCCGAGGTACATAAAGTAATTTTTTTTTTGAGATCTACACAACATGCAGGGTCATATAAATATTGAATAATGAAAATAAAAATGGCAATACGATTATTATACACAATGCGAACATTATTCATATTGCTCGATACGATAACAAAAAAAATGTTAACATAATCTTGAACGACAACCAGGTTAAACATTAAATCTGTGCATATCTTAACCTCATTTTGAATGACTTCCAAAGAATAAACATGTTCATGCAAACAGTCTGGTCTGTATTATCAGTTCTTGCCTACGAAATAACCTTTGTATCTATTTACACAGTGATTTAATGTCATTGCACGTAACTGTGAGTTAAAAGACACAGCATTAAAGAAATGATTAGAACTCTGAAATAGGAGATCTGGCAGAGGCTATTAATTAAAAAAAAAAATCAACATTGTTGGTCTTCCCGATTACTTTTAAATGGACCGAATATTATCAATAAGACGTTAATTTATCTTTTGTTTTAAAGTAATGGCTCGTATATAAAGTAAACAAGAATATTATAACTGACATCTCGAGTTCTCCTAAATTTAGATTTACACCCCAACTCAAGAGGGCTCAATGCTCAGCCGCAGACTGTTTCATTGATCAGCATTATTGATTACCTTTAAACATGAAACTCTCGCGCATCAGAAGGATGGGGGGGGGGGGGGGGGTAAATTCCCCCCTCCCCTCCTTTACAAATGAAATGATGGTACATTTGACAGTGAGTCAATAATCGTCAGATTCAATTTAAAACTGTTCAGATATCATAGTTTTTAGGACCTCGAACATTATTATGAAACATTCAGAAAATGGGTAGTGGTCGTGAGTGTCAGCAGTTATGGTGTATACAAAATAAATATTTGTTGTAGGATTTCAAAATGACCGGCTTTTTTGCAGGTCATTTTTACATAATTATTAACCAACTGATTAACACCAAAATAAGGAAAATATTTATTGAAAACCCTTTTTTGCACGAATTCAAAAAATCTCGCCAACATTTCTGTTCAGGGCTTTAACGAAAAACAGGTGCTCCGGGTATTATTTTCGTTACAGATGAAATATGGTTAGGGTTAGATTATTAGGGTTGCTATCAGTGGATTTTAGCTTAGGGTAGGTGTGAGGTTTATTGTTTGGTCCATATTTGCAGTTAAAATGTCATTTGGTTTAGAATGACCGCTGTTCCATTGTCGCCGGAGCACGTGTTCTATATATTCATTAACATTTTATAAATACTTATTTCCTTCTCAACGGTACAATGTGAAATACAATGTAAATATAAATTACATATGTAACAATAATTTCAACATAGAGTATACAATATATTATTCAGATAACAGAAGGAGGCGAAAACCAGAAAAGCATAGCTTGTGTTGGAAACGCCCATAACAAGTTAACACAAGTTACTGAGAGAACATTATATAATATTATTATCATGAAAATTACAAATAATGTATAACAGAACGTTGATAGGAAAGAAAATATAGTAAATGGAGGAAAAAGTGAGAAGAGAATAAAGTACTGGAAGGCATGTATATATATATATATATATATATATATATATATATATATATATATATATATATATATTGTTTTAATCTGTAAAAATATGAATCACTAGTCTAGGCATATAGTAAGCAGGTCATGTTTGGGTACAAAATCACTCGCTTCGTTCGATCACAGATTCTTCACATGCTGTCTAGGCAACTGTTAAATGATGCAATATTAGACCCATATTCTTATAAAGCATAAATGTCTCTCAGTGAATGATTTCCAAGCTTTCATTTTTACATGGTTATCCAGCCAGCTGTTTGTGTTTGTTCTCCCTCAATGTGCCTTTTTGACGATGCCCGCCCCTTTCAAAATCTGTTTAAAAAAATATATTAAAAAAAAGACCTGCTGCCCCCAAACAATCTCTGTTAACCTAATCTAAGGCCCGTGAATTGTTCTTTAATAATGAAATTAATCACTACCTTCTTCCTTTCTCGAATAAAAAAATCTATAGATCTTCCACAATAGAGGTGACTGTATTGAATGGCTTAGCCATATTTTATCAATATTTAATGTCGTAATATCTTTTTAGTGTTAGAGATGCATATACCAACAACAAAAATACTCTGCATGATAACACTGCATATATCTTAATTGTCCAATTTAAACAGTACCGTTTGATTTCGACATTGCTATTTTCAACATAAATCCATCCGTGAACATCATCAGTGAATATTAACACTTCTTTTAATTTATAATAAATAGTAACTGCCTTTCAGCACCAAACACAAGTATGAAATGTATTCAAATTGCATTGTTCATGGCGTTTCCAGACACTGTGTTTGACCGAAAAGTCTTGAAAATGGCCCAAGCGTGATCAGAACTACAAGAGAAGGATAAATATTGCAAATTATTGCAAAGAATTGTTAGCTGAGCATAATAATTATGTAGTAAGAGTGCACAATACTATAATAATTTACAATCTTATGCACGTGCATGCCGCTAAATATGGGGGAATCTTGAGGACGATGTGTGTTCAAGTTCGTCATCTTCGCAGAGAGTTCGTGCTGTGTTCGTACTGTACGGTCTTCTCACCATCTGGTGATAAGGAAGACCGCCCGTGGTCGGTCTGCTCTGTCCTGGCTGCGAGAACGACGACGGAAACGCTGACGGTGAAAACGAATTCGAGGATTGCGAGAGGAGGTATCCTCGTCTCTCCTCATCGTAAGATCGCGGTGGATAGCCAGTATGCTTCCATGCCTCTAAGGTCCTTCTCCTCAATAGCCCCATCTGATCTTTGATCTTCCTTCTCTCCGTCTCTTTCTCTTTATCAGTACGACGTCGATACATCTCAAACCACTCTTCGACGCTGCTCGTCTTTCTCGCCCTCACGCCCTTGATATCGCGCACCGCTCGCTTCTGCTCCGCGACCACGCCTTCGATTTTCCGGGTTTCCTGCCGGGACAGGGACTCGATGTCGATGGCGAGTCGTTTGCCGGCGGCTTCGTTGGTTCTCATGGATTGGAGTTCCTTAACGCTGCTGGCTTTTAGCATGCTGGCCGGCATGATCTCCGAGCGCGTCATCGCGTTCAGACGATTGGTGCGGGATTCCAATTTATCCATGATTCCAACGTCGATCACCTCGATGAATAATTTTCAATGAACGCAGGAAATGAACTCCCTTGCACAAGTCAAGTCAAACAATAAATGGCATCGTCATCCTCATAAAACATTTTAAAGTAAACTTGATCCAGTGAATTGTTGGGCTCCTTCAAGTTTACCTTAATTAGCAGGCGATCCGATCAACAACTATAAACATTTTTTCCACGTCAAACACCTAATGCTTCAGCTTGATCTAATTTTACAAGCTGCCTTATGTTAACAGTAACTCTTCCACGCTGTACAGTGAACCAATGAACGCCGTTATGTTTTCCCACATCATTTGACAATCATTAAGATGTCTCGAACGATTTCACCACAGTTTAAACCGCATGCACCAACACAACAGAAAGTGATCATCACCTTCATCGATTTTATTCTCTGTTTTCATTATCGCTCTGACATTCACCATGCATTTTCGATCGGTGCCAACAATCACAACAATGGCGGCGCAGATATACGAATGTCTAATTAAAATCAACGGGACATTAAATATTGATATGCGCCCTTCGGACCTGTCAGATCGAATACAATACAACAAGGTCCGTGGTAGATTCGGACATACGTGTAAAACATTTGGTTGGATGTATATTCGGTGACCAAAGTAACACCATTGACAATCGTCACAATAAAAACAATCGGAAGGGCATATCCAAAATAGGTTAGATTCTGTGGTATAGACACTAAATCGTCGAAACCACAATCGGATCAATATCCTGATACAAAATTAATGTCAACCCTCGCTTATTTTCGTTGTACCATTTCTATATTAGTTTCTTCCACCTTTTGCAATCGCCGAATCGCCTTGTCCGGGGTTAGGGCATAAAAAAATCAGAAACATAACGTCCACAAGAAAAAGAAACGGGTATAACGGCATCACTCTAACGACGACTATACATTTAGTGATCACTTTTTCGACTCCTCTCGAAACTCCTCCTTAAATCGAAAAATAAAAAGACGTAACTATTATGTGGGTTTACAAGGAAAAATTATTTTCTATCTTTCGATCTCTTTCTCAGATTTTGAAGATGCCCATCATTTCTGAAATCCAGCTCGGTGTCTTGTTCAACTTGTCTGTTGCAAATAAAACAGAACAAAGATTGCTGCCATAAGAGTATAAAGTTGACCCTCTTTCAAGTATATCCACCGATGAACTATACATTTCGAATCATATCATCTAAAATGTGTGAAAATAAAGCTTGGAACATTACATCGCTGCTTAGGCAACACAATCAGAAAATAGTTATCCTAATCTTTTGAGATCCTCCACAGAAAATGACCGAATTCATATGGTGTCGACTGTATAATGCGAGCCGTGGATTTTGAGTTGGATTGATATTATCAATTAGATGTAATGAATATTTCATCACGCATTTCAACAAGGGGAAGTCTGTAAATCAATATGAAACGAAAACTTCCCAAAAAGCAGGTGGCGTTGAGCAGACGGTCGACATCGAGCAAGGTATCGTTTATCGATTGGAGGCCATAAGAAAGAATCTGAAATCTTGGCGAATATTACGATGTTGCCTATACGTTCTATTCAGATTAAACATACCGTGTGCTAGAAAGAATTGGAATATGCGCTTGTATATCGAGATTTCAGAAATTCCTTCAGAAAAATCTTACGATTCATTGCTGAATGAATTCTGTTGAGAAACAATTTTTTTTTTGTTGGTGATGATGCGTTTACGCCCATCTGACTCAAAACAGACATTATTTATTTTAGAATATTTGCAATGATATAGGCCTATTATACATGTATTCAGATGTCACTGCAAATGCATTACCGTAATATTTAGTGGGAATTGTAAATTTTTGTGTATTTTTGTTGTTGATTGAAATGTTTGTGAACATAATTTATAATCATTATTATGATTTCTTTAGGTTAACTTCCTTGCATTGATAATGCATATAAACTCTCATCTGTCCATAAAATAATAATAATAATAATAGGCATTCAATATAGCGCCGTCTATCTATAGACAATGCTATTCCATTGCCCCCCCCCCCCCCCCACCCACTCCAGCGCTATTTAGGTTAATCAATTTTCATTCCGATCGTAGACGGAAACCTTTCGCACCTGCCATTTCATACTGGTGAGAGTACACGGATATCACATACTTGAATCGCGTGTAGGAGAAAAATCACTTGATTATTATTGATTGCCATATTTTATTCGCGTGTAGTCGAATTACAAGAGAACAATCAAAGAAAATGATTTGCGTGTCATAACTGAACTGAAAATTCTCTGAAAATTCAAAGAATATGTGAAAATGCTGATACATTGGCCCAAGTATACGCGAAATATTTCCGAAGCATTCAACTGTTTGAAAGCCTATTCTTTTCAATTATATGGATGCTTTAAAAAAAAAAATCCTTCCTTTCATTTATGAAATCATTTGATTTTATTCCCGGTCATTTACAGTAATGTTTCAACCCTATCTAAACATTTTACAGCGGGGGGACCTTAATTGTGCCTTGGTTTATAAAATCCTGTTTAAACGTGCATATAATGGTAAGCTTTTGCTTGACACTCGGCACATCATTGTAATCCTCCTCCGCGCCCTCCTCTCTATTCTCGTCAAACTCACCCTGTTCTTCCCTCTTCTCCGTCCCCTCCAACCATCTCCACTTACTTGTCCTACTCCTCTTAATCTTCATCATTATCTTCATCAAAATCATCATATTTTTCTCTCTAAATCAACCCTCCGCAGAATTCGTCGTTTGAGAAAGTCCTTTTCTTATTCCACCTCACATATAGCATCTCAATATCTTCACCATGGCTCTTCCAAGAGAGAGCACTAATTTGAATGTCCCCGAAAATACAAGTTCACTTAAAGACATTTTAATAATAATAATAATAATGTCACTCTGCTCTATATTAACAAAACGGACAAGGACATTCTCCACATGCTTCAAATTCTCCACATAAAGCAAATCTCTCGGTATGTTCCTAATTTGGAGAGAAGTTTGAACAAAATCAATGTTAATTTGAACTGATTTGAATCTTATGAACAGTTATTTCACATCACGACACAGCGAAAATTGACATTACAATCAACAGTAAACATATTTGTCTATAAACAAAATACAAAACACATCCTCTTGAAGTTCTTTGAAACTTTTATTTTGTGAAATCTTGTATTCTAGAGGCCTTTAAATATTGCAGTTTTGGTCACAAAAAGAACAGTCAAGCACCTGAATAAGCATTAAGCAGCAAAATAGTCAAAGTATAACAAAATAAAAAGCTAGGTGTTCAACAAAAGTTTAACAAAGTAGTATAATTTCTATTTCTTCTATCTATTTCGTGGTATGGTGTGTACATTAAAAAGGATGACAGCAGCATTATGAATGAATACACACCCCAAAATATAACAATAGGAGGGCTCTTTTCACAACTTAAGGTTTTATGGAAATCTGGATGACGATTTCAAAGATTAACTTTGATGTAGAATTGTACAACTGAAGCTGCAAAGAATCATTCTACAATTGTCTTTTTTCAAAGTTACTTTTCTATTTTCAAAAATACAAATCCGATTATGATTTGTTGCATTGTGCTAGATAAATCTGCCAAGGATATACAAAAGTAATACTGGATAATATATTTCCACTGAGTATTGAAAAAAAAAAATGAAAGATGCAATCCTTCTTTATGTCAACCATAAATTGAAGGCAGATAACTCCAGCAGGTGTACAAAAGCCACTTCATTCCTCGATATATTTTACAGCAGAAGATTGAATTATTTCCTTTTTCTTTACCAAAGATATATGGTTAAATAAACATGAAGAATTTGCTTTGTACAACATCACAGTTTCCTTACAGAATTAGACAAATAGTAATAACCTTTTGTAAAGCTGTACAGTCCTTGGCTAAAAATAAAAATTCGAAAATCTGTGTCTTTTCTACAAGCTGTGCTCTTTATCAAAAAACAAAACATGACCTAATAATGCTGTACATCACTGTAAAATGTTTTGAAGAAAAAATGTATAAATTAACACCATGCATTTAATAACTGTTACTCCTGAAATCTGAGTGAATAATCAAAACTGTAAAGGTTTAAACTGTATGTATTTCTGAAAATGACTCAGGAAACAAATGAAACTTATAAATAAAACACAAACAATCAATAAACCATGGCAAACGTTATCAGAGTTCCGCTTCAAGAAAACAGGTAACCTCTTAATATTACTGACTCTGGTATATTATGGTTCATGCAGGAAAAAATAAACTCTTTAAGTCTACACTGAAATGAATTCAACTGATGAAGATTTGTTGAGTGTCCTGAGCAGTTCCTATCAGAAGCTAAGCTTAGATCACACATAACATTCATTTACTCATCATTTGCAATGGGCAATAAGTAAGACTCCAAATTCATTTTCTATTAATAGAAACAAGTATGATGAACACATAACAAATTGCAAGGACACAAAACATCTACTTACTGAACACATTCAAATCCACAGTATGATTATTGAAACTACAACTCATTAAAATTTACTATATTATGTCACTAAGTACATTAAAACAAGATCACAATAACATCAAGAAACAAAGATTGATACCTATTTACAACAAAATCTTCTATTGCACTATTTTATTTAAGTATAAATAATTTAAGAGACATTATATAAAGAAATTAAATTATAATCTTACAGACATTTGAAACTCAATTAAATTATGAAAGACTGGACATACTCAACACAATTGAACACTTGAGATATTGATATCATATAAACAATCAAAATATTATTCTCATCTGTCTCTGTTTTTCCTGGGGATTATTTACCCATTAAAAGTATATTATAATCATAATTAACATTTCACTTGGCACAAAATCAATGTCAATGAACAGATTAATGTGAATATCATTAATATAAACATTTTATATGTCAAAGTTTAAGGTACTCAGGAGTGCAGATCATTGTAAGATGTTGAATAGTACATATCTATAGATTCATCAGGACGAATATAAAATGTATAATTGTAAATTAAGAATAAATATGTTTTGCAACCCTGTGACTGCCACAAAAGGAAAGAAAGAAAACTGTGTTGATATTCATTTAAATTACTGCAATATATAAAATGGGTGGGATGTACAATTTGTTAAAATATGAGGAATCGTCTTGTTAGATAAGAAACCTGATGCACCTCTTCTTATTCACTTACATTCCAAACCCAATATTTATTCAATCATTTAGGTAATTTGAAAAGAGTGTTCTGGGGAGAAACATAAACATTGGCAAGATTTTAAAACTTGTGTTTTTACTGTCATTTCATAAAATGATTGAAATGTAGCACATATCAGAACAATGTCCTATCAAAAGCATATGTGCAACCTATACATATATACTGACAGTCAAACACACCAACATTGGATCAAAATGCTCACTCCAATATATCACACTTCAAAGACCCTTGGTGGTGCAAGTACCCTGATTCACATGCAAAAAAATACCTGTAACTTTGATTGACATTTCTGGAGGTCTACTCCTGTCTACATCCCTTGCATAATATCTACAGTCTTCTATAGTCTTCTATTGTCATTTCAGTGGGAGCAAGGTGGCAATAGAAAAAGGAGAAATGGAAAGAAAAAGATATAGCTAGACAGACACACACACAGACAGACGGACAGACAAACAGAAAGATAGATATATAGATCGATAGATATAGATAGATAGACAGATAGGTAGATAGGTATAGATAGATATATACATTAATACATAATATATACAAGCAAAGAGAGACAGAGACAGAGAGGGGGAAAAAAAGAAGCCACACATACGTGTACAGTACATAAGTAAAAGCAGGCACAGTAGTTACTTCTCCAACAAGCAACATGAACAAGGCCACATCCAGCTTCTTTCATTTGCTAATCATTTCCTACAAATTCATTGTGGAAATGACAGTATCAAAGTGTAATACTTTTGAAGCATTATGAAAATCACCATGCACTAAAGAATGAATGCATCCATAAATCACTGTGCTGTAAAAATAAAATAGCAAAATAATAGTTTTCACAGTTTGATTACGTCGCAAAACAAATATATTATTCATTCAAGAAAAGTATTGCAGTGAGATATCACATGTTGGTTAAAATTGGTTGGAATTAATCATTTTCACAAGCAGTTAATCAATAAACAGAATACAAACTTTGTTTTTTTGGTGAACCTTAGTGGGCTAAAGCTTTAATTATGTAAATAACTGCACATTTTCCACTCCCTGGGGAGTATTCCAGCCAGGCGCCCTTTAACAGACGCTCACAATGCTGAGCATACTACATTAACTTTGGCATCCTACCAGGTACCCATTTAGCACCTGGGTGGAGAGTGCCAAATGTAGATTAACGTCGGTCCGGGATTTGAACTCTGTACCTTGTGATCTACAGTCCGGCAACTTATCCACTAGAGAACCTACTTCCTAAGTTCTACATTAGACAATTTTCATTAGCCTTTTACCTTTATCAGAGGATATAACCTGAATGGCTAACAAAGGAACGGATTGAATTTTCTCTGGACCCCCAAATCATGTAGAATGCAGTCACAAATAAAAACATTGTATTGTCATCATGTTTTGTATCCACACGACATCACTCTATCAAGAACTAAAAGTCAAGAAAGCAATACAAACAATCTAGAACATAGAAGCAAGGTACATATGATACACAATGAATAAAAAGACGTTCAGCCACAGGTAAAATAAAACAGAAACAGATACATAACAAGGGTACCGTATAAAGCATGCATAAAATGACTTGATCCTGCTCTTTTTAAGTTGCATAGGCAAAAACATACATAGCGCATAGTAATGAACGGTGTCAAATTGAATAAACCTGAATTGAATGAAATGTAGATAAACAAAGCTCATTTTTAGAAACAAATAATATTTCCATCATTACTGACTGAACAAGTTTTTTAGAAAAGAATTATTTGTTTGTCTGATATTCATCAACAGCACACCAAACTTATCCAGCTTTAAACCTTGATTTTTAGCGCGTAGACTAGAGGAGTCTGTTGATTGTTGACCCCTCTATCTCCAACCCCAATCCCGTCATTATGAAACATATTTCTTATTTTAATTTCATTTATTAATTTTGTTTCAAATATTAGTAAGTGGAACACTAAGCAGTCCATAAATAAGTGGACTTCATTAAGCAGGCTCTGTGAATATGGGTCGACAGTATGACATGGTTGGATACATTCAACTCAAGATACGAAACCAAAATTGTTTCAAAACGTACTGCAAGACTTTTATCAATGGTCTCCACGAATATCTTTTGTATCCTATGCGTGTAAAAGCATACTAAAACATCCATATAAAATACTGCAAAGTGTATACTGTGTATTATAGACATGAGATGATTTGAATGGATATGGAGTTGCAGAAATTCTTGCGCAATAAATGTCCCTTTCTCTCTTTCTTAAATCAATCTGAATCTTTTTTTGAATCATCTTAATAAGCAATTAGCACACATCTCGAGTAGCTTATATTCCTGTTTCTTTCATTCTTACTATATAAAGCCCCGTCCTGGCAGTCATGATGCCCTGAAAAGTCTTTAAAAAAACCTGCTGCAGATAAATGACATCACACCTGCATACCATGCATCACAAGTCTGTATATATCAGGACATATAAATCCGATTACAGATAGCAGCCTTCTAGCATTGCCACATTTCTTTTACTCCACTTGCCATTCACTTTATACACATGAACAAAAAATCAATTCCAGCAGTGGTTTAATTGATGAACTTTATGGCAGCCTTTGCGAACATGGTTCAATATCTGCTCAGAATTTCATGCAAACACGAGGCAAGATAAAAATTTCAACCGTTTAATTATCAACTGTTCGATAAAAAATTAATGAATCAAATAAAATCAGCCAAATCTGTTATATATATATATATATATATATGTATTCTGTATGTAATGATTGCACTAGACTGTTCTCCCTACCATCATTGCACGGCAACTGAGCAGATCGTTTTGTGACCTTTGACCTATTGGTTATGCCATTCCGAAGCCCACGTTCCCTTCGGTGATGGCTAATACAATGGACTTCTGGAGATGTTCGATGGTGTCGTAGGTAGGCAAGCACAGCTGGTTAAAACTGAAAAACAAAGAAGAAAAACAAAATCTGGAAGTGCACAGATATGTCGTATAAATGTAAAATTGTTGTAAATGTATGACACGGTCATCAACATATCAAGTGTGAACAGCCAGACAAAGTTAAGGCTGGGTTAAATAATATGACTTTATGCCCTTTCTGACTACATCATTTACTAATAATAATAATAATAATAGGTAATAATAATAACGTTTTGTTTACCCAGGGTAGCCACTTCAGTTATAAAACTGCTCTCCCAGCGGGCCCTGCATAACATAACATGTTACTATTACCCTTCTCCAATCTAATATGCTGAGCGCCTAGCTAGAAGGCAGAAGGTTCCATTGTTATACGTCTTTGGTATGACTCGGCCGGGGATCGAACCCACGACCTCCCGTTCATGAGGCGGACGCTCTAACCATTGAGCCACCATGTCCGGTCAATTTAAATACAGTCATGATCATACTTTAATTCATGTTTATACCAAATACATTTATATTTTTTACCAAATGGAGGTTATGGACTAAGACTTTAGACAGTATATTTTTCAGGGTAATGTAATTTTTTGACAAGAAAGATGTTACTCCTCGAATCCCCATACACCTATTTCCTCTCACAATTGCATCTCTGTCTTAAAGCCTCGGTTGAACAACAACACATGCTCCGAAAATTGCCCTGTGGCCAATTTCCTACAGTAACAGGCTTTTTAACTTCTAACCTGAACTCAACATTGTACCAAAACCTAACCCTACGGGAAGTCTGATCTAAAGCCATATTTCAACCTAAACCTAACCTAAAACCCCAGATTGCAACCCTAACCCTATCCCTATACATTTGATAAGACAAAGCCTAGAACAATTGTCGCCAGAGTTTAAGTCAAATCAGTGTATTCTCACCATGTATGAGCTGTTGGGAGGATACCGTGGGTTGGGGCAGCTACCAGCTGGAACTTGGGTCTGAGTTCAGCAAAGCCTCCTGGGGGTAGCTGGGAGCAGCCGGTGGTAAACTGAAGCAAGCGAGACATCTCCTCCTGGGTGAAGCTAGCTATCACAATCCAGAACCACTCAATCATCTAGGAGAAACAGAAAAAGAATAGTTTAGTACATGATGCAAACATTTCTAAATGGCATTTTGGTTGCTTGATGCTAAAAATGTGTTTGGTAACCTAAAAAATATTTGGTTTAACAAGTTGATCATAGAGCTTGGTTTAACTCAGTTTGAAAGTCGACAATTACCTTTTCAGTTACAAATTTGCTTAACTAAGAATTTGAATAATGATGATGAAATCTAATAGTATAAAGTATACAGGTCTATCGCATGGCTAGCAGTCTACAGAAAACAAAGAGCAGTTGCTTTCATGCATAAATGCTGAATTAGAAAAGTGAGAGACACAGAGAGGTAGAGAAAGAGGGTGATAGAGAAACAAACAGAAACAGAGAGGGAGGGAGAGAGGGAGAGGGAGAGGGTGAGGGAGAGAGAGAGAGAGAGAGAGAGAGAGAGGGGTGAATTGAATTTAATTAATTGAAACCATATATACGTAAAAGCAAAACATACATTAGAAAAAAGAATACAAAATACAAAGCAAATATTATATGGTCAAGACCACAAAGAAGCAAATCGGAGAGAATGGGTTAGAAAAAGAGAGACAGAGAGACAAAATAAAGAAAGGAGAGTAACAGAGAAATAGGCAAAATTATGATAAAAGAGAGAGAAAGAGAATATACAGATAGAGAAGCAATAATAAAGAGCTGACCTTTCTGAACTGAGGTCCAGCCCCAGCCAGGATGTGATGAGCCTTGAGGTCAGCCAGGTCAAAGCAACATGTTCCACAGATGAGCAACTCTAACTCATTCTCATCAAACATACTCAGTAGGTTGTCTGGAATCAGATCATTCAAACCTGTCACAATAAAAAAAAAAGATGTATATCATTCATGGAAACAAATTAGAAAACCACCAATTAACAACAAATTAAAGGAATGGTGTATCATCTGAAATAAATATTTCATTATGTATCAAATATTTGATCTTGTTATTTCAGTCGTGGTATAGTGGTTCACTCATTTGACTCTTAATACAAGGGCAAAGGGTTCGGATGGCAGCTTAGATACAATTTTGCTTACATTACATTACACATGGTTATAAAAAAGAAGAAGATGATATTAGTTAAAGTTGGCCATTAGATAAGTTTTTAGGCTGGCCTTGAAACTATCTACCGATTTACAGTCCTTAAGTGTGTTAGGGAGACTGTTCCACAATCGGGGAGCTGCTGAGGCAAATGCTCGATCTCCCCATGATCGTCTGGTCTTAGGGATGATCGTAGTTGATGTATTGGCAGAACGCAGACCAGAACGACCAGGCTTGCGAAAGTTGAGTAGAGAAGAGATGTAATGTGGCGAGGAGAACTAATCCACATTGCCACTCTCTACCCAGGAGTTAATGGGTACCTGGCTGCCAACTGCTGGAGTAATAACAATTGCAGGGCCCACAGGAGGAGCAATATTAGTACCGTGGGTAAATAAGGCCCAATTATTATTAATTTATTACTGGGGGTATTTGTTTTTTCCTATACAAATTCTTTGCAGATGAGTTTGGAGCAACTGATGCATTTACATCAGAACACAATGTCAGAATAAATGGCTTAATTATGAACATAACTCGCCCCAATAGCTTTAAAAAGAACCCCCCTCCTCCCCCCCAAAAAAACAAAAACACAGACAGGTCATTTATGCCGTCACATGGTTTTATTTACTGTACGATAAAATGACTACAATATTTACCCTTTAGGAAAGCATCAATTTCCTCCTGGACCGATGTTGAGAGTCTATACTGGGCTAGGAGATCAAGGTATTGCATCTTGTTGTCTTCTGTTACTTGGAGACTTGAGCCTCCAGGTAACAGCTCTACAACCTACATTGAGAGAGTGAATAGATAACACACATTACTGTAAGGAAATTCTAAATGAATTCTTCTTTAGTAGAATTTACATTTAAAGGTGACTGCCATATAATTGTGCTTAAGTATTAATTGCACAGGACATAAAGAAAATGAATTTGGTGTAGTTCAATGATGTCAATAATCACGAGGACAGAAGAATGTTTAATTAGTAGTGATTTGGTTGTGGTGGTTGTGGTGGTGGAAATGATGCTGCTGTTGATGAGATTCATTTTAAGACAATGACTATGATAATCAGGAGGATATACAATGATGATGATGGTGAGGATAATATTGATGATGATCATGATAATGATGAAGGCGATGGTGATGATAATGATATGATAATATTGATGACGATGATGATAATGATAAAGGTGATGGCGATGATAATGATATAATATTAATGATGAGGATGATGATAATGGATAAAGGTGATAGTGATGATAATGATATGATAATATTGATGATGATGGTGATGATAATGATAAAGGCGATGGTGATGATAATGATATGATAATATTGATGATGAGGATGATGATAATGGATAAAGGTGATCGTGATGATAATGATATGATAATATTGATGAGGATGATGATAATGGATAAAGGCGATGGTGATGATAATGATATGATAATATTGATGATGGTGATGATAATGATAAAGGCGATGGTGATGATAATGATATGATAATATTGATGATGATGGTGATGATAATGATAAAGGTGATCGTGATGATAATGATATGATAATATTGATGATGATGATAATGATAAAGGTGATTATGATGCTGCTGCTACTGATGATGGTGAGGATAATATTGATGATGATGATAATATTGATGACGATGATTATGATTGAGATTATTATAACGATGATGATGATCATGAAAAGGATGGTAATGATGATGATGAGGAGGAACAGGTGGAGGAGAAGGAGGACACAAAAGAGCAATATGATAGTTGAAGTTGAAGTTGAAGTTGTAGTTTGTTTGTTCCACATTTATATAAAAAGCAATTCGAATAATCTAGATTTCAAATCAAGTATAATCTACGGAAAATAGGTATGAAGTTTTGAAATATATAGATATGACAGGCAAGGTAATACAATTTAAAATGTGGGGAGCCTAAATGAAAAGCATACTTTGTTTGTGAATAGGCTCCCGTACTGAGTAACAAAATATAGGTCTGAATTAAAAAGGCATTATAGAAGGCAAAACAGAGTAGTAGTATGAGATTTGAGAAAAACAGTTACCTGTTCAAGGTGTCCTTCTGCATCATAGACCTCCTCAGAGAAGTTGAGTTCCATGGATTCCACTTCATTGTCTCGTATATACCTCACCTTGGTGGTGAAGAATTCAGAGTCATCCGTCTCAAAATACTAATCAAAAGAGAAAGATAAGAGGATTCTGTTATCAATATCTGAAGCCATTTCAAAATACCAGCCACCAAAAAAGGCTACTAATCAAAAAGAAATATACAGTTCTATTTGCATATCTGAATCAATTTCCAAACACTAATGACACAGAATACCAATCAAAGAGAGAGATATAGGTCTAAAATTGTATATTCCATATCTGTCTCCATTTAGAAATACTAACCACAACGGGATGAATTATAATTTGGATTTACCCCGCAAAAAATGTCTACCAAACATGACATTTCCAATATTATTACCAAGCCATTAGCACAGACCTTTGCAAGTAATGTGTTTAAACCACACAACTATGACATTCCTGATCAAATTGTGGTCTAGCCCTCCATCTTCCCCATATTTGATCTGTTTTACTGTTATAACTGAACCAACAAAGAAGTTTAAGGAATATGACATATAAGATGCAGCCAAATAAAATAGAAGTTTGTGGAATATGGTAATCCTGAATTGAACTGAACTGAACTGGACTAAACTGAATTGAACTGAAGTGAATGTAAAGCTTCAGTCACTCTAACAGTATAATGAATAATCACTTTTTAGATGCAAATAAGTTGGTTATTTAATCACTTGATCATCCTGTCTTCCAAACTTTGGACAGAAGTTCTTCCATCTCTAAGCAGAGAAAAATTTGACCCCATACCTTGTGAGTGACTCTGAGACCGATGAGCTGTGCAAGGAAGGAGCGAGTGAACCTGGCTTTGACCACCATCTGAGATGCGGTTGCCGTGGGAACCGATGACTCGAACAGACACTTGCCAATCAGCTTCCCTGCAAACTCATAGTATTTCAACTTGCTGAGGTAGGTTGGGCGGTTAGGGTTGGGATGGACCTAGAAATGAGAACATCAAAGAAATGGAAATAAACCAATAATTGAAAAAATGTAAATAAACTACAAAAACAGAGAATATTTGTGACAGTTTTGTTGTCATGGAAGACGTTCATCTTATTGATAGGGTCAATAAGAACAAATTTTCATATTACACAATGAACTATTAAATCAAATCAGTTCATAAACAACTACTTAAATATTTAATACAACCAGCCTACTACCCTGAAAGGAAAATGTACTAGATACTGATATTTTCTCACTTTAAAGGGTGGAATACCGCTATTTTCTTGTCAGTTCTTTTAAGAGAAAATAGCATACAAATTTAAATAATTACTACATAAAGCATTCTTCCAGTTTTGACTGCCAATCAACTTTTAAAGTTCAACATTCAATATAAAAACTTCAATAAACACTGGAAAGAATGACATGTTGTGTCAATACATTACCAGGGCTTGATTATTGTCGTCCTCAAAGCGTTTGAAGAGTTTATTCTCGGGATCAAAGAGAGAGACACAGAGGAGATTGACCCATTCTCTCATCAGACCTCCCCAATCTTGACCTGCGTGTGAAAGATTTTTTAATATTTTGTTTTAAGTTGGAACTTGCATGAATGTAAAAACCACAAAAAGGGAGAAATCATTACATTTTACAAAACCATTATAAGTCTAACTTTGTGGACATCTCCTTGAAATGTGGTAGATATCGTCACTACGCAGTTTGTAGGATGTTAGGGAACTGATAGGGAACAGGTATTGTCCTGAAGTTCCCTTTATTCACAGACTTAGTTTTGAAAATATGAATAATTATTAGCCACCTACCAATAAATTACCAATTGCAGAGAATACAATTTTTATTTGAAACAAAAAAAATCTACTTAATATTCTCTATAGAACTTCATCTTATTATATGTAGGATTAAATTGTCCATATGCAAATGCTTGCAAAACACTTTCCCTTGGATTCCAGGAGATACAATACAAAATTAAGCACGTTTTCTTTAATCACATTAAAAAAAAATTTGCATTAAATGATCCTTACCATAAAATATTTCACTAACTTACCTTCTTCGTTCACAAAGTGGATATCAAATTTCTTGCACCATTCTGATGTTGACAGGCTTTTAGTGGCTTTCATCGACTGTGAAAGAAACAGTGCAGACAAAAATTATAATTCAACGTAAAATCCATGACATATACAATATATTACTTTGTATGAAACAACAAGGAAATAACACTTATGCAAACTTCATATAAACCATGTGTCAAAAAAGGGCATGTCTGAAGTCTTGATCCATATGAGAAAAATTATGAATATCTACAATACCACAAAAGAGTAATTATTTGACTCATACTTTCAAAATTCTGCATTAAAATAATACACCCCTTCACGGTTACAAGAGTGCGCGTGTGCCGACATGGGCGCAATTTTAAATTACAGGTAAACAATTTGTTTACTTGTAATTTAAAATGGCGCCTATGTCAATAAAGATGTGAGCGCTCAGCGCAGGCAGTGAGGCAACACTACATGCACATCTGAAAACATTGATGATGCAAAGTTTACTCGCAAATTAAAATGGCAGCCTTAACCGTGAAGGGGTGTACCGGTATTGCTTGAAACAAAAATATTTTATTCTACATCTTATTCTCTACATCAATTCTTTGATTTCACACGATATGAAAGAATTTGAACAAAATCTGATGAATTCCTATTGAGTATTTTATCAATATTTCTTTTGCACAATCAGAATGCCACAAAGTGATGAAAAACAACAACATGTTGTAATACAGTCAAACCTGCTTTAGTGACCACCTGTCTATAAAGACCAATTTTTGTGTTTCCCTTGGGCGGTCGCTATAGACAGGTTTGACTGTATATGATGATTATCTTGACTTACACTTTCTAGAAGGTTGTGTCTATCAATGACAAGACTGATGACTGATAATTTCCTGTTGTGATGCTTTATAACTTCTGAGTAGAAACATTTCTGCTTGTCTTGAAACGTCTCAGATCCACCTGCAAAAAATACAGAATATATGTTGGTGATTAACTTGTGATAAAAATAAGTACATTGACTTTATATAGAAGGCATACTGCATATCTTTCTCCTAAACATGTATCTGTTCAAGCTAACCACCAGTTTAAAGTTGACTACATATTTGCTAGAACCAACTCCTCATATGTCAATAACTAGTTAGAGAAGGTACAGGCCTAAATGCTTCGGACATAACAGTAAATCTACTTAGCCATTGTATTAATATCCGTGTTAAATGTGAACGTACTTATAGGGACTCAAATCAATGCATTTTTACTCTTTTGATCATAGTTTAGATCAAGCCAACTGATATTTGCTACTACAGTCAAACATGTATTAGTGGCCAACTCTCTTTAAAGGCCACCTGTCTATAGTGGCCAAGTATTTTGTTTCCCATGAGAAAGAAATGTGCTGTAAAACCTGTCTAGAAAGGCCACCTGTCAACAGTGGTCATCTTTTTTGTTTCCCTTGAGTGGCCTTTATAGACAGGTTTGACTGTATACCAGTATCTTCCAAAGGAGAACCCTAGGGATTATCAATGAAAGTCAAAGGTCATAGGTGACATACCTATGTTCATGAGGAGGAACTTGGTGAAGGTAGCAGCCATGATATCTCTGTGCTTGGATGCGAGCTTGATGGGAGGCTGCCCTCCGTCATCTATGCTAAACACAGGCACACTCTGGTCAACCTCTCCACCTTCAAAATGAAACTAGACAAGAGACAGTAGACATAGTCAAGAGTATATTGCGCATGTTGATTTCAAATTTCTTCATCGTGTCTGTACACTATGTTTTTACTCGTTCAAGATGTTAAGCACACAGTGAAAACTCTTTTGGTTAATATATGACCAACAGAGATTTTCTTTCATTTAAATTGTGAAGCAAAGCGAGAACGGTTTCAGTCACTTTGTGATCAGGAAGTATTTTCTATCACCATTATCAATTACAACTGACCAAGGGTAATCATCAATGTGACTTGATTTTATATGATGGGTAATACAAGAACAGAATATCTTTATTATCATTATTTCCATGGGATAAAAATACTTTTCACTCGTTCAAATGTTCAAGAATCTCTCCCAAATGAACTAACAATCTACCAAAGAAAAAGAAATTCATAACTCATCCCAATGACAACTGGATTAAATATATACAAAACTTTAATATCACAGTTTGAATATTTGATTTGAAACTGAAGTGAGTTTAAAACTACAAGTCATTTTAGGAGACACAAGACTCTGTGTGTGTATGTATTGGGTTTTTACAGACGTGTATCAATCAGATATGATTATTTACGTCTGGGGACCGACCTTTAAACGTCACCATCCGAAAGACGTGACTCAGTTTTGAACTTGCGTCCTTGGCTGAATCAGTTTGTAACTTCCCTTTGTTAGCTGAATTACAGGTGCACGCTACAATGCTGACATAGCCTCTGATGTTATAAAGAGCAAATATGAATTGCTTGAATACTAAATCAAAATTACCTTAGTTGCTGGACACACCCTGAAAGTGAATAATCTCTTTGGGATGACCATGAGGTAATACTCCTTGATGGTGAACTGTTTGGAGGAGATGTAGCAGTAGACCTTCCTGGGCTTGCGCAACTTCTCCTTGTTGGTGGCAAGCAACGTTGCTTCGTACCAACTGTCCACGTGCTTCTTCTTGATCGTCTTGCTCACCTTCGCAATGTCCGTTTCTATATTAAAGAAAGAGAAAGGAGTTTGTTGCATTCAATAGAAGCTAATTCACAAATAAATAAATAAAGAGTATTTTTTAAAGCCTGTCTGCACTAGTTTGGCCAGGAGGGATAAGACCTCCAAGAGTGGTCTCATCAAATCAGCTCTCAAGAAAAATGGGATTATGGGGGACCAACGGGTACTGCTAAAGCATTGTTTGCTATATAGAGGGCACAAGTAGCTACAAGTAGTGCAGTCCCGCTTTAATGCATGAAATAATAAGAGCAATAGTAATAATACAATGTGCTTAAGTCGTGTCATCTAATAAACTTTTCCAAAGTGCATTATGAAACTAAGAAGTGCACAATAGAAGAAACTCCAGGATACTAGAATTTTGTGCTGAATTACATGCTTTGGAAAAAGGGACTGTATGTAAATGAATCCACAGTTTCTAAGGAACAGATAAAAATAGACAAGGAGCAACAGTTGAGAAAGCTCGAACTCCAAAGGATGACGATTTTCTCTGGGTTACAAGTAGTTTCTTACCAGATAAATGGAGACTGCAAGTTTGAAAATATTGAGAAATGATAGAACAAAACCATGTACTTCTTTCCAAGATATGAGAAGCAGTTCATGCAATAATAGTTCAGCTCAGTTTGTTTAGGAATCTTAAATTAAACCACAGAAGTTACAAACAGATGTGTGAAACAATATATTGTGATAAGGATATTTGAATTTTCTTTCTACATGGCCCTGCATATACCCAATTAAAACTCCTAATTAGAACTAGGACCTGATATAATCTGCACGACATTTGAAGAGTGTCTTTCAGAGAAGCGCATGCCCCAGTTGATTATCTCTGGAGCACTACTTTCTTATCAGTATTCTTCTTGTTGGCTTAACATGTAACTCGTAGCGGCGGGGCCAAGTTCATTATCATGGTTATGGTAATATACTGATTATCTCTTAAATTCTACTTTGTAATCAGTTATTATCTTTCTATTTGGGCTCACCATTCAGCACAAGGACGTTGAAATCTCCATTCATGAGCTGTGTACCGTGGTATGTTGCAGTTGCCTTGTAGCAGCCGGCCAAGTCCAATTTTATGATCATCGAAATACACTGACTCTCCCTCACCGGGGCTATGTCGTAAAGGGGACTGAAAGAATCAAACTCTTGGTCTCCGACCTACAAGAATGAAAAAAAAACATGTTCATCATGAATTGGATGATCATGGATTCATTTTGACTGCATGTGCTTATCATGGTCCTACAATGCATGCTCCTGCAACAATTGTTCTGCACATAAATTAACTTCAATTCTCCGGTAAATTTCAAAATTAAACCCTGGACCAAACATTATACCTAACCCTAACCCACTCCCTATATTATTGATGAAAGATCGCCAGAGCAGATGTAAAGTCAACATCTATCACATTTTATGTTTTGCAGAGGACTAAAAAAGAAAAGAATATTTGGCTCTGACCTACATACCAGTAGGTGGAAAACACTCAGGCTTTATGTAGAGATATATGATTGTCCTTGACATTGCCAAAGTCATCGAGTGACCCGATGAATCAATTCATTGTTCTCTAACGCTGGGAAAGCTGACCCTGACTTTAGTGAACAAAAAAAAAAATCAAACAAATATATTGACTCTGATATACATGTATAAAAAAGTGTGGAAACTTACTTTATATTATAAATATGGTATAATCATTGTTTTTGTCTTTAAGAGGTCAAGTCTATGCATATTCCAAATGACCACAACAATGTGACGTCATTGACTTTGGTCTGTCCCTCTGATCAAAGGACTTGTATATGTATAGTGATTGCTGATATCTTTTGGATATGGATGTTGACTTAAAGTCACTGAGCAAAG
Source organism: Strongylocentrotus purpuratus (assembly GCF_000002235.5). Classification (NCBI taxonomy): domain Eukaryota; kingdom Metazoa; phylum Echinodermata; class Echinoidea; order Camarodonta; family Strongylocentrotidae; genus Strongylocentrotus; species Strongylocentrotus purpuratus. Next base: position 14,827,573 of record NW_022145611.1, read on the forward strand.
TTTTGATGATGATAATAATAATAATGATGTCAAAAACAAATGTAATAAAAACCTCACTGTAAGAATTAGCAACGATAAATTGGTGACCAATATTAATGTTGCTATTAATCTCATAATCAAACCCTATGAGAAACACAGTTCACAGATTGCTATTTGTGATATAAAATGAAAAAAAGTTTTAAAAAAAAGGAAACTTCGCATACTTGTAAATACCAAACATAGACTTCAACTATAATAAACTGACAAAAACATATTAAAATTAAAAATTAATCCTAAATGGTTTGATACTCTTACAATGCTGACCACCCTACAAATTCTTCTACTGAACAAGGGATACACACCCTTGTGACTTTGAGCTCGAAACCATGCCATCGCTTGTCTCCATCGTCATGCCCCTTGCTCCACCTCTCCGGAGAGCATGTATTGCCAAACTGATCCCTTGGCTCCACCTGGAGTCCATGAAGGAGCCCCTGTGTGACTACCACTGTGGAGCTGTGTTGGACAAAACCTGTCTTGTGAGGATCCACATCACCTGGAGATAGATCAGAGACAAGATCATTTAAATTATTATCCATTATCATACTGATCCTTTGGCTCCACCTGGAGTCCATGAAGGAGCCCCTGTGTGACTACCACTGTGGAGCTGTGTTGGACAAAACCTGTCTTGTGAGGATCCACATCACCTGGAGATAGATCAGAGTTGAGATCATTTAAATTATTATCCATTATCATACTGATCCCTTGGCTCCACCTGGAGTCCATGAACGAGCCCCTGTGTGACTACCACTGTGGAGCTGTGTTGGACAAAACCTCTCGTGAGGATCCATGCATTCATTTCCATTCAAAAATACTTTTCTTCATACTACTGCAAGTTAGTCATTATCAATCTCTATGATTTGTATTTAATCATAAAGGACATTGTTGTTTCTCATTCTTAAAGTATTCTTAAGATAATGGCTGGTTCTTTATTACTTGAAAAATGAAGAAACCAAAACTAACACAATTCTGAATAGTATATGTGTACTTGACGGCTTAAAATAAAAATTCAAGACTATAGTGTGAAATCAAACTAAATTGATAATTTAAATTAAATCAATCATAAATTAGTAAACGGGTCATTAATGTTAAATATCTGTAACTTGTACATTGGAGGAATTCTATCCATTTCTTTTGAACACCAAATTTCTCAAAATATGATTTATTTATAATATAATTTTAAGGCACGTACAAGAATGTAGAAACTGTGTCCAAAAGCATATTTTGAAAAGGGCCTTACAAGAAATATTTCTTGACAGAAAAACAAAAATTCAGACAACATTTCTGCGTACAACAAAAAATATGTTGGCTTCATTTACCCCATGTATCATTTTGTTCATGCTAACTTCCATGTTACCTTGAACATTTTGGTAACAAAAAAATAAACACAAAGACTGAAAGAAAATAACCCTATGCTGTCAGAGGCATGAACATTTCACTAATTTTCTCAATGCACTGATCTCCAGAGGGAGCATCATGCTAGACATTATTCATGTGTCTCCTGAATACATACAAGTGCACCACTCTAACACATTAGTCCAATTTCTTAAACGTCGAACAGAATGCCACTACTTTCCTCCGTAACGCCCCGAGGCGAGTACCCAAAGTGCACCTGCTTTCCATAATGCATATGAAATCATGTATCTAGCACACGATCTTCCGACCCACATCCCTGGAGACGGGGTATATACATGCATGCATAAACACACAATGCATTTTTTTTTTCTTGGGGTCACACCAACTTGGATATTCAGAACTGATAAGCTTTCAAAGAATCTGATTTTAAAGGAGGAAAATACTTCAGGTACTCTGTGTACATGTGTCTACAGTATGTGGTAATATAAAACAACATACTGTACACTGTTTCAACATTTCAATATGAGGGGAAAATAAAATATCTTGTGACACTGATCAAGAAGGGTCAGAATGCATAAAAGTGATGATTACAGTAATAATTGAATCTTGTGAAATCTAAAAGAAGAACAAAAATAAGTAAAAGAAAAAGATAGAGATAGAGAGATGAAGAGAGAGAGAGTGAGAGAGAGAGAGAGAGAGAGGGAGAGAAAGAGAGTAGAGTAAGAGAGAGAAGTGGAAACCTACACAAAATTCTCAATCAATTACAGAAATGAACCATATAAAATATCAATACCGTCATTATATTCAGGAAGAAATAAATGTTCAATTATAATACATGCTCATTTCTATTTACCGGTATTCATCTGAACAAGTTCAGATGAATTGAAGTTGTGCTTTTGCTCCATCATATTGTCGAATTGCCCCCATCTCACATGCAGTTTGCATACTGTTTACGGTATACCTGTACATTTACTTCTCAACCCCAGATGGTATAACAAGGGAAAGAAGGGAATAAAGTTCATTTCAACATTTCATATTAGGTGTATTCGATCACTGGATCAGTGCCATATCTCAAGATTATGGTGCCTAAGTAAACATATAGTGCACCAACCACCCTTCCCTGTCCACAAAATTATCAGCTCTATCAATTGATTTAATCGTTCTTCCTTTCCTCTGCTTTCTCTTTCTCACTTTTACATTTGATATTTGCACCCTTTGAGTGCTGCCCGGAGCAAAGCCTCCCAATCCCTATCCACAAATTATCAGCTGAAAAAATGTTTTCATTCACTTTCTCCCCTTTCTCTTTCTAAAGCATTGTACCCCTCCGCTCCACCCCCCCCCCCCCCACACACACACACCACACCACAAACACAATACACCACTTTTCTGGACTCACCGGCCAAGAACTCTCTGATGAAGGGGCTTCCCTTGATCGGAGTGGGACCCAGACGGATGGAGATGTTATAGAGTCCCGACCGACGTACAGTGAACGCACACTTGACCAGGTTATAGTCTGTCTCACTGTATTCCACGGAGCAGGCCATTCTCTGCTGACCGACCAGGATCTCAATGGCTAGCTGGTCAGCATCAGAGATTGCATACTTCATGCCGTTCCTTTGGTAAAACTGAATAGCAAAAATGTGGAAAGCAGGAGATTTTTATGAGTTTGAAAGTGTAATTGTTTGTTGTTTGTTAGCAACCAAAGAATTCAATTTGGTAGAACTGAAAAATAAAATATGTAGAAAACAGGATATTTTATGAGTTTGAAAGTGTGATTGTTTGTAGTTTGTTAGCAACCAAACAATTTGATTTGGTAGAACTGAAAAGTAAAACAAATGTAGAAAGCAGGAGATTTATGAGTATGAAAGTGTGATTGTTTGTAGTTTGTTAGCAAACAAACAATTTGATTTAGTAAATCTGAAGGGAAAAAAATGTAGAAAGCGGGAGATTTTATGAGTTTGATAGAGTAATTGTTTGCAATTTGTTAGCAACCAAAAATTTGTTATAAATGACAAGCAACAATTTCTATTACATTATGTTACCAAAATCTTGAGTTCAAAGTTTAATAAAATATACATCAAGAGGACTTTGATTCACAATTATGACACACGTTTTCCTAAGATTTATAACACTTTTTCCTAAGGATACAAAATGCTGAATACTACTTGGCTTTAGCTGAGCATACATGATAAACCCCGAAACATATACAAAATGTCTTTCTATAATGTATGCATTACCTTCACATGGATTGAGAGTGGCAAATGTAGATTGATGTCTTGCTATAAAAGGATGTGAGTGCAATGGCAGTGATTAGAACTCATACCAATGAGATTCAAAGTCCAGTGATTTAAATCTACTATTGTATTGTTTTGTATTGTATTTATTTTCCATCAATTAAACAACAATAACAAATATACATTTACAATCATGAAGACACACTTATAAAATGAAGATGGAGGGATGGCCCTACTCAGCGTTGTTAGCACAACAATGCTGTTTTACAGAGGGGTCCCTATAAACTAGACTAAACCATGACAGATACTCGTAAATGATGTAGAATATAGAAAAGGTTTTCTCTTTATATGAAACTATTCACAAGGTTTTTATTGAACATACCTTGATAGTGAAAGACATGGTGTCACCCACAGGAACTGACCCCTCCCATCCCCAGTCCACCAGGCACCCGCATGGGTCAACCAGGCTTCCTGTGATGTAATCGATGATGGGGGCATTCCTGCTACGAGAGGAGACCCCGCTGGCCTGAGCGGTACGGTAGTTCCCATTCACCCAGGCAAAACCAACGGCGCATATCAATGTCGCAAGGGTGACATTGCCTGTATCAAAGACACAAGGTTAGATATTCTCGCTTAAAAAAAACCCAGTGGAATTAGCCTAGATATAAGAAATTTCTTTTGGGTAAATTACAATGATCATTTGAATTCAAGACATATTTTATTTGTTTGTTTATATGTATGTTTGTTGGCTTGATTTGTGTATTGTATGTTTAGTAACAAATATATTTCATATTTTTTATTATAAAAAAGGGTTGACCTTTATATAAGGATTATGTTTCCTTTCAGGTTGCAACCTATCAGTATTCAGTTTATTGTATGTCCTTGTGGAATATGTTCTCAATGCGTACTTTATGTTATATACATGTAGCTGATTGTTATATGAAATGTTGTCTTTTTAATGAAATAAAATTGAATTGAATTGAATTCTTTTTTGATTCATTTTTAACTTAATCAGGTTGATCTGACCGATCTCAGTGTGTTAAAATTGGTAATTCTACCTCTGGTAAAACTACCATGAAGTATGCATGGTGTACCCCAGGGTTCGGTAGGAGGACCACTGCTCTTTATATGCAACCAATCAGCAAGATATTTCACAAACAATGTATTAGTTACCGTTGTTACGCAGATGACATACAAATCTACCTATCTTTTAAGCCTACAATGTCTTCACTGTCATCAGCTGTCAGAAAACTTGAAACATGTCTAGAAGAACTAAAATCCTGGCTAATATCTGATGGCCTTAAGCTGAATGATGAAAAATCTAAATTTTTATTATTAGGTTCAAAGCACATGTTATGAAAGGTTGACTATCAATCTTGTCTTCTCCATATTGGTAGCACTTGCATCACTCGTAATTTAGGTGTTATATTTGATCAGGGAATGTCCTTTTGCAGTCATATAGCGGATGTTCAACAGAGTGTAAGGTATCAATTACGTAATCCTAGTCTCATAAGAAAGTGTTTCTCCAAACCTGCGGCCGAGATCTTGATTTACGCTTTAATTTCTTCTCATTTAGATTTTGCAAGTTTATTGTTCTGTAACCTTCCAAAAAAGATGTCACAAAACTTCAACGACTACAAAACTCTGCAGCCCGCCTATTAACATTCACTAAAAAAATCTGATTCCATATCACCAATCCTTCGTTCTCTTCATTGACTGCCAGTTGCCAAAGGATTATCTTTAAAATTCTGTTACTAGTACATCATTCAGTTTACTCTCTTTCCCCCACATACCTGCCCAACTCTGTTTCCAAATATAATCCCACACAAAGTCTTCGCTCATCATCAGACAGACTATTGCTTCATACATTTAGAATAAAACATGCTGGGGGCTATTGGGCTTTCTCAACCATGGAATGAACTCCCTCTACAATTATGTCAACTGTCTTCAACAGAAACATTCAAATCACAACTGAAAACTAGATTTTTCTTTTTGTTGTAATTATTGCAATATTCTAATTTAATATGTCTAGGAGAATTTTTGTTTTCATCTAATGTATGTTACATGTATTTTTCTATATTTAAAGCGCCATGAGCATTATTAATATTATCTTTTTCACTCATAATATTTACAAATTTAAACATCAATGTTGTTTTAAATGTTATTTTTCATCTTGTGTATACATGTGCAATTCAGCTTTTTTATATGGCTGCAAAACATGTTGTCTATTGGTCTAATTTAACTTTTTTTAAATTTAATTGAAATGAATGGAACAAGTGAATCAACCATACCACAACCATATTCGATGTGTTGTTAACAGATGTTCTAGATGCTCTGTGGGTTTATCCCACGTACTGTAAAATCTAGAAACTCAGCTATTCTCATAAAACTCTTTTGTTCATTATGTCGACCTGTGATTGAGTACGGCATACCAACATGGCTCCCTCATCAAAAGAACCATACAGAGCTATCTAAAGTCTTCAAAGGCATTTTACCTGATTCTGTTTCCCTTACAAAGTTGCTTAATTCCTTATCATACACGGAACGCCTGTCTCGCCTAAAAATGCCCCCTCTGTATAACAGGCTTGTGTACTTATCAATGTCATTTGTAATGCTAAACACAGACTTTATGACATGCCTGAATATATGTTACCAGTCCCAAGTCATAGAAGAATCAATACACTTGTTTTCAACCATGAACTAGCAAGATGCAATAGTTTGAGATTTTTTTGTTTTTATGTTTTCCCCAGATTTTGGGAGCACCTCTCAGAGGAAGACAGAGACTTGTGTCTTGGTACCAATGTTTTCTAATTTTTCTAGGAATCAATAATGTTTCACAATTTTGCTAACTTCCAATCATTTCAATAATCATTTTCCATAATTTTGATGACTTCCAATCAAATCAATAAAAATGTTACACAATTTTGCTAAGTAGGTAAATGCTAACTTCCAATATTACTGTTTCCATGTGATTGTACAAACATACAATTTTCTGCATTTAGCATGCATTTATCATACATGCATAGTTTGAACAGCTCTTCTGATAATAATCCTAACATCAATCTATCCATATTACTGTATGGTAACAGACATTTTGCTGTATTTGTGTATCATATACCAAAATTAGTCTTTATTGTATGACATAAAATTATTTGCTACTGATCTCCCTCATATGTGCCTTATATGAGGGTTAACTTTAGTTACACCTTCATGTATACATGTATGTTTACCTTATCTTCATATTTGTTTTATGTACATGTATGCACCAGCCAATGTGGAGAGCCTCTCGACAGAATTCCTAAATTCTTTTAGGTGATCCCCATGCATTGGCTGGTGCTAAATATCATACTGTTAATGTTATATCATTTTGTCAACCCTGTGATGTTGTCTATGTATTGTTATCATCTTGCTTGAGTATGAAATAAAAGACAAATAAAATAAATAGACCTTCCTAAAATCAGTTTTTGTGTAAATATCTTCCACATCTTAAACTATGAAACTAAGGAAAACTGCAAGAAGAATGAAAGTACCTTGCAACCAACAGAGTTAAAGATATATCTGTATGATTGATTTCTAAAATTTATTTCATTTTCACTCAATAAAATATACTATGGAGGGCTACAAAGAAAGAAAGAAAAATATCCAACTTACCAAATGTCTGCACAAAATGTGTGATCCCGCTCCACATGCGCCTTGCCAGTGAGAAGTCTAGCTCATATGGGCGATCCGATGCCATCTGCTTCTCTACTGCCCTCTGTAGGTTGTTGAGTTCAAGGTATACGGCAATGGATTTGAGAGGGTCTTCGTCGTCCTGGGTTATGTCATCTAAATCAAGGTCCAGCACTTTATGAAGTTCACTATATGCTGTGATGTCAAGATCATCAAGTCTGTGTTGAACAGATACACAAGAGAAATACACAATGAAAATAATGTTTGTTTTAGCTGTTATTTTTCCTTTTTTTTGTTATGTACATAAAAGTGGGCACAAAAGTACCACAACTTGAAGTGATGACAAAACCACATGATAAAAGAGAGAGAGAGAGAGAGAGAGAGAGAGAGAGAGAGAGAAAGATAAATAAAGATACCGATAATACTAATAACAATACAGTTTTTTTATAGTGCATTTCACTGCCATTGCGAAAGAGAGGGAGGGACTGGTAGATAGATAAATAAATACATGTATATATATATATAGAGAGAGAGAGAGAGAGAGAGAGAAAGAGAGAAAAAGAGAGAGGGGGATTTCAAGAAGAGCCTGTACAATTATACTCATCTTTGATCAATTTATCAATGCCAAGTTATTTGACTGATCATTTTGGATTTATTCTTAATATTAATTTACATATACATGTATATATTATATTGTAAATATTTTAATATGAAATCACAAAGTGAAAAAACAATCTATGGAGAATATAAAACTTAATAAAACTGGTAGGGAACCACATTACCTATACACCCTTGCAAATAAATAATAACACAGACATGTTGCACATGTACTGTACTGTCTGTACACACGCTGGGCGAGCCGTTTAATTACAAAAACAAGGTGTGCACACAGACATCTCCTAATTGAATAGAGAGCTCGCTTTAAAAGATAATTAATCATGTCAGTTTCCATGGTAACTTCTCCATTAGATAATTAATTTTGAAGTGAATGTTGTTACAGTTACCGAGAATAGGCTACACATATTGCACTACAAGTAGCACACATCAATGCAATGCAGATTCAAGGTTATAACGTTTTACAGAAAGGTAGAGCCAACATGATTGTTGTCCAAAAAGACATGCAGTACATGAACATGTACTACTAGGTATCATTTGACAGACTCCCTCGACTGATAAATTTAAAGTCACATTTGGTATCAAATTAAATTTTGCAGAATGTAAAGTTTAAGGTATTACATTCTTGTTTCAGTGATTCCTTAGTTTGCAGAGTAAATCCACATTGAATATCATCTTTAATTCATGCATTCTAAAGTAGAGGTGTTGTGGTCTAGTGAATATGTCTTTGGACTACGAATCACAAGGTATACTATGGGGTTCAAATCCCTGCCATGGCACCAACGTCCTTTGGAAATACATCTACACTGGGCCCATTATTACAAATCAAAATTGGGGAGGGGGGGGGGGGTGGGGAGTGGGTCACACTTTAAACATGTGCACACAGCCCCTGTTAGTATAAAACCTTTTGCAAACTTAGGGATACTAATATACAGTATAAGAAATATTCCATTTATTGTAAGCTTTGTTGAATGTACAATAAGTCTACATGGATATACATTTCCCTCTCTACCATACATGTCTGCAAACTGCACTGTATGAATACACCCCCTTAGAATATAAAATGTGATGGTATTAGTTCTTGTCTTCTTGAGCAATCTAATAAGGTAGCGATGCTTTGATTGTCTGACTGACTATGCCTCAGGGGGTGGCAGACAGAGAATATAATCCAGAGATTCGTCATTTAATCATTTCAAGAAGGTCTGTCATACTGATATCCTTTGAGTATTGCAACCACAATGAATTATTTAAGATGACAGGATATCATAGAGGGTTTCCGGTGAAATTAATGCCTAAAGAACACTTCGAACTTGAACAATAGTGATGCTTAAAACATGATAAATACTGCCATCTTGAAAGTGGATAAGTCTAAAAAGACATTTATTGCTTATCAGTGCTGTATTGATTTGTGGAATAGAATATTGTTTTTTGTTTCAAAAGAGGGCCAAGGAATCTGATTAATTTTTTTTAAAACCTAAAATATTAAACTGAGCACTAGATTTGTATTCTACATGTAACAACAACAACAATAACAAGAATAATAGCAACAACATGATTGAGAGCCCAAAATAGAGTTTGGATAATTTAAAATTGTATTTCATCAACTCCCTTGGCAATGTACACAAGGTCGTCAAATATCAGAATTCACATACCGGTACACTCATTAAATATAACCAGTGTACAAAAGTACAGTGTACATATATGCATTTTATAACAGTCGCATCAAATAAAATGTAATGGACTATTTTCCCTTCATGGCCTTCATATGTTTTACCACCAAAAATGTCAAATCTTCGAACATGGGAGCTGAGCAATAGTACCACATCTAACCAACTTGCCCAATTAGGCCAATTTTCTTTAATTTGCAGCAACATATATAAATTAAGCACTCTGGGATCGACAGGCAATGCACATGAACTTGTATTCTGGACAATATCTCATTCTGTAGAATGCCAATTCGCTCAAAATGAATGTAAACTGAGTATGGCTAATTCAATTCATTTTAAAATATGTATCACGAAAATTCACAATCATGATGTACAAATGTAAAGGAGCTAAAATCAAAAGCTTCAAAACTTGTTTCGGCCTTCACTGCTTCAAACGATAACAAAAGATATTTGTGATCTTGCAATACATACCGGTACATCAAAGAAACTGAGTAACAAAATTTAATTCACAGTTGAAAATGACTGAGTGATTTTAATCACCGGCAATCATATCATGGCGCTTATTTCTAGGGCTGGAGATGAAAGTAAAACTTCAATATATCATTGTTTTTAAAAGGAAACCAAATACAATATGGGAATCACATATCTGTTAATATTGTACATCCAGGGGGGGGGGGGGGAGCTGGCACAGGGGCAAGTGCCCCTACTGCTTAAAATTGCTACTACGGTTTCAGCACTTTTTAGTTATAAAGATTTGTAGTACAAACAACAATTTGTATTCCAACACAAACTTTTGTTCCATTTCTACTTGTTATACAAAATTACAAATGAACACTAAATATTTAAATAGTTTTGTGTGGATGGTTTGAAAACAGAATGTACACCTTGTATTATTATATCAAGAGCAGTTAGAGCACAGTAGTATGGGAATGTGATCTGCTGCCACTTAACCTTTGAACATTTTCTGAGTTCCATTCACAAATTATGTGTGCTGGTAAGTGCTCTGGGCTGAATAACATTAGCTGCATGTTACAATCGCACATGTATGGGGTTGCAATGCACTGCAGGAATTCAGACTTTGACATGTTAAATCTATATGTACATACAATTTTAAAATGAAAAGGGGAAAATTGACAGTTATATACATGTACGTAATCTTAACTCTAGTACACAAGAAACAGGTATAATCCCTCAATGTTTACATGCAAAGATATATGTTGCATGTTTGCAAATATTTGCATCGGTTACATAAGAACTAGGGGTACATTTTATTTATTGCCTTGGAAATGAAAGAAGGCTTATTCTTCTCAATTATTGTATTGACACTTGAGAAAGGTGCGAGGCGACAAGTTAAACATTTGTGCATGATGATATTGATAAAGCTGTTGGAAGCTAAGCACAAAATCTTAAATCTCAAATATCTAAGATGACAAGTAAAGACTCCCATATGTAATGCATTTTAGCCAATCATTATGCTCCCCAAGGAAGATGTATAATAAAAGATATGTCAAAAATTTGTGAATGATTGGCTGAAATGAATTACATACATGTACATGTCTATGCGTGTGCCAGAGTCTTGTCTTGACTTATCTCATTTCTGTCTTATACAAGCCAATACATGAACTCTGAAGTATACATATAATGAAATGAACAGTTTCTTAAAAAATATAGAGAGATATTGTTCAAGAAATTTTTTAATTCAGGTCTGATTCGGGTATCTCAACTGTATGTATACATTTCTATAGTAAACTATGGTGTACAAGCATGAAACTATCTAAGAAGTACTTGATCAATGTCACTGTAATTAATCTTTCTTCATGAACCTGTACAGACTGCCATTTACTCATGACATCACAACACTGCACAGTTTCTGCTGTGGCACATTTATCCAAGTTGAAGTATCTAGGTACACAACAGGAAGCATGTCATTTGTGAGGCATACCGCAAATTGTTCAAACATGGTAGTACCACTACATGTATGTGTAAACAGAGGTAATTTGCAAATACACACTCAAGGTTCTAAGCTGGAAAAATATTAAAATTTGCAAAATTGTACCCACCAAGTGTAAATACTTTTATAGAATCCAAATCTACAACCTTCTAACCTTTAGTAAAAACTGTTCAATCAACATGACTACAACACCGCTAATACCCAATAACATTTGTTCTGCTGACAAGAATCATGAATGTCGAAGAAAAAAACACAAATGTGTGTAATTTACATCTGTCAATCAAAAATACATTAGCTGGAATGTTTGACTATTATTGAATAAATAATCAAAACAAATAAAAACTTGTTAATTCGATACATTGCGCATAAGAACCAAGGTTAGAAACTTGATCTACTTACTTCGGTAATAGACTAAGTGAAGAATAATCTTCCAACCATTGGTTCAGTAACAGCTGGTCTTGTAAGTCTTCAATGGCTGATTCAAGATGCTCCTTGTCACGTTGTTTGAGTCTTCGTAAGGCCCTCTGATTAACGTCCAATTGGGCTGCCTCTTCTACACTCACACAGCCTGATCGAAAGAGAATGAAAAAGAATAAAGTTATGTTTGTTCTAAACTACTAAAGGCAAAGAAAGATAGTTGTTACTTGCAGATAATTATTAATTTCTGAGAATTGAACAGAGAACTCTAACCATTTCACTCAAAGTGACTGCATTGAAAACACACATCAGCAACAACTTTTTCTTTCCTTTGGCAAGATATTCATATTTTCCCCAACAAAATGTTGGCATGACATTAAATTGAGTATCATCAGCCAACTGCCATGATTCATTCCAAAACCAAACCTGTCTGTGATCTTACACATGTACATATAATATATAAATAATAATTTAAACAAACAGTTGTTACTTCATCGTACAGGATATCAGGTAAGGGTAGATGTAAAGTGTAGGTTACAGTGAAAACTATTTATAGTGCCATGGTAACAGGGCTGCATACACCACATTAGCAATGATTCATGGTTTGATTCTAAGTTTATCAGACAGACAGAGACTATCTTAGTTGTATGACAGGGTTATATGACATGGTCTGAAGTTTCAATATGAATGTGTAACAGCACATTCCTGCACTTGATGGCACTCCTTTCAGCTGCTTGCCTCACCTACCATCCCTGTAAAGTTATGAACCAGAGCAATATAGCACTGAGTTCCTATAGGAAATCTATTTCTTCAGATGGTCATATCTCAGCCAATACTTAGCATATTCAATTGGTTTTTGACATTCAGACATTATTTTTGATGCTCTTACAGAAAATGAAGAAAATATTGAGAAATTCCAAAAATAGATTTTTCATGACATCACACTTCACCACTCTATAGCTTCCTGAGTAATACTCTTTTCACACTGGTTTTGCTCAACCCCGTACTTTGCTTAGCCCCGTACTATCCTTAACCCCAGACTATTTTTTTTAGCTTTTCACACACGCTGTTTTTAGTCCCGTACTAGCGCCTATTCCAGAATAAGAAAATTCCCGCTGTTCTCACTGCATTTCGTTAACCCCGGATATCGTGAATGTTATGATTGGACATACTTCGCATCTGGCCAGCTCCGATACGCTCCATTGCGTAGTACCGGACTATTTTTCGTTTCTGTTCTCATTCATTTGCTTAGCACCGCAATTGCGGGGTTAGCAGGAGTTAGCACCACAATTGCGGAGTTAGCCCTGCTATTTTGCAGGGTTAGTTAACCCCGTACTATAGGTGGGGTTAGCCAACTTTAGCCCACTTTGGTAAAAACCAGTCTGAACAGAAAGTGGAATAGGCTTAACCCCGTACTATAGGTGGGGCTAAGACCCCCCTTAACCCCACCTATAGTACGGGATTAAGCAAAATATTGCCAGTGTGAAAACAGTATTAGCTGCTAAAAGGATTACCCAATCATGTATCAAGTATCCACTATCCAGGCAAAACAAAGTTATGTAATCCATGTGCATGTAAGCCTTTTAAAGTTCTGTTCTAATATTGAAATTAAAGACTCCCGATCGGTGACATGATATGGGTCCAGCCACTGAGAGGGTGCTGGGAGGGGAGGGGGAAGGGGTAGGGGAAAATCAGAGTTTCATGTTCCATAACATGAAAGGTAAATAAATACCGTTAATGTCATCATTTAGGGGAAGGTGTATTGTATTTAACATGTAGGGTCCTAATCCTAAAAACTTTGCTGCACAAAGCTACTTTCTTTATTCCTTTAACTTGCCATGAATTCATCTAGACGTATAAAAACAACAACCAAAATGAAAGAAAAGAAAACAACTTCCAGTTACAGTATTGTACTGGTATATCATTCTGAGAAGTGCAGTGATCACGTGCAAAACAAAAACCAAAATCAAAAGATCAGTCAGAAAAGGATTTGTTTTTCAAGAAACTTGAAATTTTAACCCTGAAATGACTGGGTGCTTTTTCATACGGAACCCAATCCCCCCCCCCCCCCCCCTCCGATCTCGAAACTTGGCACATAGACAGGGCATTTTCTGGCAAATAAAGCCCATAAACTTCCTGGTAAATAACATCTATCTCAAATGATTTAAACAAAAATTTATTATTGCTAATTAATTATATAAATCTTCATATACAGTCAAACCTATATTATTTGCCACCTCTCTATAAAGGCCACCTGTCTATAGTACGGGTACCAGTATTTGATTTCTGTGTTTCCCTTGGGTGGCTTTAATTGACAGGTTTGACTGTATTGATGGTAAAAATACAATGTGTACAATACTGGAGAAATGTATGTTTAGAAAGCCCTGGAAGGCTGTGGCACAAAAAATACTGGGTAAACAAATTAAATAAAAAAATAAAAAATAGAAAAAAAACATTTAAAAACATATTATAGATATAAGGTGTGTCTGGGAAGGGGGTGGGGGGGGGGGGGGGGAGAGAGAGAAATGGATTTACTGGATTCTGCCTCCAGCCCTATTCAATAGGAAAATATATAATATACATAATGTATATTAAACTTTGGTGTGATGGAAAAGAGTACAATAGTAAAAGTCTGTTCATTAATTTCAAATAAAAACTACGATATTACCTAGCAAATAAACAAAGTTTTTTATTGACGAAACACAAAGAAATTTTTCAAGAAATGTTAAGGTTATAACTATTTAATTAAATACTTTTAATTTTTTTTTTATTATGTTAAAATGTAAATTGATGTAAATACATGTATATATGAAATGTGAAATATGTGAAATAAAACACCTCGGCAAGAGGACAAGAAAAAGAAAAAAATTAAATAGGCTTAATCCATTGCAGAACTTACTATGCACTTACACAAAGTTTGGAAGAAAAAAATAATCTTGAACCAAATAAATTTGTGGCAAATGAAAATATTGATCAGCAGGTAGAAGTCAAATGGCATACAGATTACAGAATGAATCATTGTAATGTATACCAAACTTAGCACCTCATCAACATTCTTCATCAGCAGCAGCATCACGGTCACCACAATAGCACCAGTCAAAACCACCACCAACCAATACCACCACTAAAACCACTACCACGATCATCGCCATCATGCCTTTGGAATTTGGAATGTTGCATCCCTGGCCCTTCTACCCTTCTCTCATTTATGCAGAGCAAAGTGTACAAAAACGTGAATTCATTCAAGTTCTGAATGGTTTCCTTCAAATGTTGGGGATCAAAGCAATAACTTGATATAAGTATGGCTGTTAATATAACATGTGTTATTAAAGAAATATTCTTGTCCATAATGATGTTAATCATGCAAATGACATCTTAACTTAAGACAACAATAAACAAAGTCAATCAATTGAAAAAACACACAAGAAAATAAAAAATGACACAATCTATCTGACATAAACATAGACGTTAAACAACAATAAACAAAGTCAATCAATTGAAAAAACATAAGTGTAATTTAAGGAGAATTAATTACCAGCGTCTCTCAGTTGCTTTTCAAGATGTGTCAACTCGTTTCCCTTCAACCAAGTTTGAAAAGGGGCTTCTTCCTCAGAACTAAATAACTGTGAAAATGCCGTTTTCAGAACAACGTATATCAGTATACATAACAATAACCTGGACAAATATTTGAAGACAGTCGTTGTCTCATCCGCCATAGTATTGTTTTACGGGTTGTTTACTTATCAAGATCACTTTATAAAGTCCACAATGAAATGAGCGAATGTGTTACAGCCGACAGGACGTTGAAGGAGGCCGACGGGGTTCTACTAGGCCGAGCTCGGGTAGCTAGCGGTCGCCGTATCGCACGGTACCGTGTACTCAGCTACCAGCCCATGGATAAGGGCAAGGATCCGAACATTCGAAATGCAGTCAGCTCAGTTAATCGGTTAAAATATCTGATCCTCGAGAACTAAGTCACTTTTTACAGGAAAATGCAAGGTATGAGTATTATGGTAGGTTATGATCTATTCAAATCCAAACCATGCATCATATAAAATACTATAAACTCACAGAAATCCAGCAAAAAAAAATATGCCAAGACAAGACGACGCGATCCCTGATCGAAGATTTAGCTTCCATTACAGACACCCGATATTCCTAATGTTTATGTTTACAAATTTAACGATTAAATTGACTATTTTATCATTGTTTACATCACTAAATCAAAATTAGCTCTCATGGTGCCTTAAAATTGAATAATGTACTGCTCTATTCACAGAATGATGTTTATGATAAAATCTGATTAAAGACTGTTAATTCGACAGGTCTGACCACAGACTAACAACTCATAAATATTGCAATGCTATATTAATTTTCAGTAGACCTACAACTATGATTACTCATTCTTTTCAAACATTTACTCTCCAACAACTCTGTTTCTAATATCAAAAGAAATGAATATATTAGATTTTCTTCAATAGTTTTCAGTTTCACAATTTCTTTATTTTCTCAGTATTACGTCTTTTCTGGGAGACTTGCAACAACTGGGGAGGCGTTGATCTCTTTCTCTCTTTGTGCATAGTTTTTCAAACAGATGAATATTATCATATCTCGTAGGCCTACTACTTGATATATAACTCCTAACAAATAGGATAAAACAATAGAGATCGTTTTTAAAATAAAGTACACACTACATAAATGTTTGCTCTATTTCAAGCATGCCCTTCCAGGTACGTGTGGAGTGCTCATGAGGCATCTAACAAAGCATAGCCAGTTCGGCATGGCATCCATGGCATCTAATAACACTACAGAGCGCCATCTCCCGCTTTTCGTTTGGTACCAAATTCAACTCTCAAAATACCACGAGTAGGAAGTAAATACATAAAAAGCGAAAGGGATCCAACGACACTTTTTTCAAGAGATGAAAAGGAGATGATTTAAAGCTGCGGCTGAATAACAGCCTCAAACAGCTTCTCGAAGAAAGCAGTCTTTGCATGCATCTGCATCTCAGGGGTGTCCCACATGTAGAGAACGACGTAAGCAGTATGTACCCGCGAGATTGAATAACGAGTGGTGCAATATGTAATGCGTTATATTTCTTATTTTCTTGAATTGTGATTTTCAGGTGAATGTGAGTGACATATATGTAATCTTGTAAAAGAATGCAGTGCTCCAGAGAGTTCAAACTTGGTGTGAAAGCTAATGGATAGATCATTACATGTGTGTTTTTTTAAATAATATTTGTGTTGTTTTCCCAGTCTGACTAGACCTTTATCTAGATAGTCTATGAATATATAATAAGGTAATCTCCAACGTGATTGAACGAAAACAATTCATTAGATATATATATATATATATATATATATATATATATATATATATATATATATATATATATATATATATATATATATATATATATATATATATATGAAATACTCCATACAAAAGGTTCACATTGGCCTAATAAAATATTCTGTCAAGATTGACATTGATCCTATGACTGAGTTGTTAATCAAGTGGGAGATGCATCATTATTTTCTTATGTTTCTCTTTTGGGCAAATTGAGGATTATTGGTGTCATATTTAATGATCATCTGGCACCATACACATCCAAAATGCTTAAGGTCAATAGTAACAGGAATATCATGTTAGCAGTGCACCCGGAGGTGGGTTCCCCCTTACCTTTTTAAGAAGGAATAGATGATTCATGCAGACTTTGACAAATTCAATTTCTACATACCCGGTACTTAATTTCGGTCCACTAGCTGTAATCCATAATCATGCTTTGGGGAAATCTCAAGGAATAACAGCAACAAACTATTATTTAGAAATTACCATTATTTATTTGTTGTTCTATTTTTCAGCCCTCCACCTAAGATGTCAATGAAAAGAATGGAGAGTACAATGACTTGCCACGCCCTCAGACTGAGACCCGGAGAGGAGCTGAAGACTAAACTCCTAGAGTATGTCCAAGAGCACGGCCTCAAAGCAGCATTCATCCTGTCATGTGTTGGCAGCCTCAGGAAAGCGTCTGTAAGAATGGCCGATTCAGTATCGGTGAGTAGAATTACACTTTCCTTTGGATACATTGTATATATTGCATCTATTTATATGTCACTTTAATCTTGATTGGACACACTCTCAAAGAATTCAGAGAAATCAACTCAGCCTAGTCCATCATCTATTGAAACATGAAAAACATTGCATTGATATATTCAATACACAATGCGAACATGATTTCTGCGTTTTAAAATAGGGTAATGAAAGTGCCCCTGAGTTTATTTTATTCAAAGTAGTTGCAGTCATTTTTCTTTTTGAGGAGGTACTGTGTCGGTCATGTGCATGCTCACGTGGTGTCTTAGTTTGCTTGGCCTGTACTGCATATGGTAATTGTGTTCTTGTGTATATGTAAACTTATAAAGACCAAAAGGAATTGACAAAATCTAATCTTACAAGAATCAAAGGTGAGACCGGGCTCATGTAGAGATCAGCATTCACTGTAACACCATATTAATAGAAGAATGTACAGGCCTGCCAACTTCTGGAGTTCAAAAACTGTATTCTTTAATCCCAAAAGTTGTATTTTACTGTCAAAAAATTGTATTTAAAAAAAAATGGATCAATGCCTCTTACAGTTCCTACATACTGTACCGTGCGAGTGTAAAATAGTTTACACCTAGAAAATTGCTACTATAGTATTAATGACTGCTTTGAGAGAAATAGTTGTTTTATTACGCTCAAGGGAAGGTTAGAATTGTGCTATTCCCTGAGGCTTGCCGAGGGGAATAGCCCAATTGTAACCTTCCCGAGAGCGTATGAAAACAACTATTTCTCGAATATTAAAGCAGTCATTAATACTTTTATATGCCGAAAAAAAATAGACTAAAAAATAAAAAATAAAAAATAATTTACATTTTTGTCGAAGACGGGATTCGAACTCTTGCGTACAACAAGATGTGTATCGAAAACCAACGCTTAGACCACTCGGCTATCGCGCGCCGTTAACATGCTTGGCAGTTTTCTCCAATATATACATTAAAATGGATTGAAAACGGCTCCGCGTGAGGGATGCTTCGCAAAAGCTCCATGAAACGGACCCTTCTTTTACTTTTGCAATGCATATTGGCATGAACTTAGATCAAGATCTATCGGCAGATGTTGTTTTTTTGTTTTTGAGAGTTAATTTTCGTCTTCATGTCAACAATGCAAGATAAAATTGTCGGTAAGATCGATCGAGATTCAATTGTATTGAAATTGCCGACCAATTTTTCGCACACGTATGGTATCCTCCATCGCTCAAACCATTTTTTAACATGTAAACCTATGGGGTAACCATGGAGACTGACCTATTTTTTTAATAACCATGGTTATTAAAAATATTGAAATGTTTTAAGCATGGTTACCGGGAATTTTACAGGAACAGTTGAAGTTTATGAATGCAATTCGACCAATCAGATGGCTGGATTTCTTAAGTGAGGTATATAATGGTAATTATTTTATAAATCGTCTACCTGGCATCATCATGATACAGTGGAACCTCATTATAAAGAGCTCAGATATAATGAGGTATCTATTACCCGTATAACAAGGTGATTTTGCTGGTCCCAGCTCTTTATATATTTTTTTTTTTACCCCGTTATAACAAGATTTGTGATTTAAGAATAACAAGGTAATTTCCTTGGTCCCAAGGACCTCGTTATAACGAGTTTCCACTGTACTGTATATTCTCTATACACAGGTGATCAATGTTGACAAGAATCATGAGATTGTTTCACTGGTTGGAACACTATCAGGAGGGCATGGACATCTACATATCAGTTTGTCAGATGAGAAAGGCAAGGTAGGTTCAGGACAATTCTTCTGCTCTACAGGACTGTTGTGGATGAGGGTAGGGGGAGGCTGGGAGAGTCATATTGTTTTGGTCCAATATAAACCAATGTCTACTTTTGAGGGGAGGGGGGGGGGGGGTCTAGATTTTTTTTTTTTAAGGGGTCTTTATACACTTCAATATCTTGGGGTCCAATTTGGGAGCTTTTCAAGTATCCAGCCTTGCTTTATAGATGATGGCCTTCATATGCAGTGGACAAGCAGACAATGAAAAAAATATGATTAAATTAAATAGAGAGAACAAGGGTTTGGGTGTAATTCTGTAAATGTAAAGGAAACTTTATCATACATTTTGGCATCTTTGGTGAATGGACAAATCAGCCTCAGACCGAATGGTAATTTACCTGATGAAATAACTTGTCACAAAATTCTGTTCCAAGATATATTGCAATACAGCATACAACCGGTGGATCAAGTTCTGTATGCGTTTGTCATAATCTACCCGTTGTTTCTCGCTTTTTAGGTGTTTGGAGGACATCTCCTGGGTAGCGCAGAGGTCTTCACCACAGCAGAAGTTGTCCTTGGAGAGCTCCCTCAGCTGGAGTTCCACAGAGAGCCAGACCCTGAGAGCGGTTACGATGAACTTGCGATCCATAAGAGATCCAACCAAAACATAAACTGTGCATCAAACGATTCAAATCATGAGGGTTTGTGTACTGACAGCTGATATCATCTGACCTTTGACACTTGGGAAGTTGCTGGTTTTACAGTGGAAGTAAAAGGAGAACGGTTGAAGCCAAAAGGGTGCTAACTGATATACTTTTACACATAGTTGATACCCTTCTGGCTCTGAAAGACGATATTTCTCATTCCTCGTATATTTTGTTACCTTTATCTCACAACACATGGGATGTCCAATATCTAGGTCTGGAACCCCCAAACGTTCAAAATTTCCACATAGGACTCAAATATTTCAATCTGGACCCCTGACCAAAAAGCCCTGCTTTTATGCCGTTTTAAATTAGCTTAGACTACTGAATTATCCCATCCCAATTGACTCAATACAGAAGCCACCTAGTTCCCAGAGACAATGGGTTAATTATGTTCACTTTAGGCCACCACATACCTCAATATCCAATTAGACTGGTATGCATATATTCTAGGTGAACTTCTATTTCAACACAACAACAAACATTACTTTAAATGTTGATACTCTTATGGCACTATAGTGTAGTTGACTTCATATTGCATCACCAAGATTTAAGCATGTTCCGTTAATACTCGGTATAAAATTAAATAAAAACTCATACAAACTGTTGATTTGGATTTCTGTGTAGTTTAATACATGTATATCTACTTTTATGTACAAATTATTGTCACTTATTTATTACATAGCGAGTCAAAAAAGAGAACCAAGAAAAAAAATAATGAGATTTACTAAATACAAGCCAGTAATAGAGCTTCTCCATATTACAACATACCAGAACATGATCAAATAATTAACAGACCACTGGTGATATTTCTCAATTATGTCAAATTAATGCCAATTATTATAGGGTTTAAAAAAACCGGAGGTGAATGTTCAATCTGCCAGGGCGACACCTATTTATGGGAGCCTACAGTACACTGTACATGTGGCCCTTCCCTTTATAATCAATTATAAAAGAGGCTTTTGTTAACAGATAATATTAAAGATCTGAGAGAAAATTTACACTACTTATCTGTAAAAAGTAGACATTTTCTGTAATATCTGACTGAAATATCATGTATATATTGTCCTCTTTGGCACAAACAATATTGTCTACAAATTGATGTTTGTGTAAAGAGTTGTATTTGTAAATAAAGATATATAAACCTCAACGAATGTGTTAAGACTTTGTTTATTACAAAGGAAGTGAAACTCTACATTCACATCCTAAAAATTTAGAGTAGGCCTACTATCTATTTCAGCTCATATGAAAGAGAGCACTGGTTATGTTCATGCATTTCCATACATGTACCGGGTATTCTCAAGAAATAAAAAGAAGCATTAATGTACTTGCAGGTGAAAATAAGTGGTTTGATGATAAGTTTAATATGTGAATGATTTCCTGTATGAAACGCACTCATTTCCTCCATCCAAAAATGAAATGATGAATTGAATGGAAGTGGAACCAAAAAAAAAACAAACTAATTGTCAATGGTCACATCAAAATGATTTTTTATTTTTGGATGACATGTGGTTAAAAGACTTTTCATTTTTTATCAGATTACAGGGCCCAGGCTGGGTGCAATAACTGATACATGTACCGGTACATCATTTTAATGAGGGGAAGCGAGGTGATTATTGGCAATCACTTTGACTTGAAATTTCTTGAAACTTTCCCATTATTTGTATGCAATTCAGCATTCCTATGTGTGAATCAGAGCTGAATGACACCATTTATAATGCTTCATTGCTCCAACTAGTTGTTTCATGTTTTAAAGTATTGAAAGAAGACAAATAGATCTCCTCACTAAATGTGGAAGCAGGGTGAAGCATAATCTCATGAGTTTCCTTGCAGACATCATATCGTGCAACAATATTTCTACCAAGATGATTCTCCTAACGTCAGAGCCTGATAACAAACTCCAAGAAAATGAGAGTCACACAGGAAAGTCTGTACTTGTAAAGGATTGCGATCAATTAGTCCTTTGAAGCAGAAGCCGGTTGAAGGTACATTCCACATAGTTCCTTGCAGCTGTCTTGTCGTGCACCAACATTTTTACTAAGCCGACTGAATTAGTTGTATCAGAGCTTTATAACCATCTCAAAGATAGGTCCTGATCCTTGTAAAAAGTGGTCATGGGCTGCTGTCATTGTATCAAATGTCCAGTTGAGATGTGAGTCTGGAATAAGAGACTATTTTCAATATTCTGATCATACCTTAGGAGCACCGAAGGCATCTGGCATCCTTTCAATTGTGTACCTGAAAGAAATATAAAGCAACTTGAAAGTAGACTGGGTACTAAAATTGATTCTCTAACATAACAAATTTACTATACAGTGAAAACTTGTTATAGCAAGGTCATTGAGAACAAGAAAATTAATTTCTTATATCAGGAATCTTGTTATATCAGAGCAAAGAAAAATAAGAATATAAAGAGCTGGGACTAGCAAAATCAGCTCGTTATTACACATACCTCGTTATATTAGAGCCCTTTATATTGAGGTTCCACTCTACTTGTTCATTACTCCAATCATAAAGAAAATTTCAGTGTATCTTGTTATTCATTCATCAAAATCATAGAACTTCATCTAAATGACAATGGGGTTGATCAGCAACATAAGAGGCAATTTGAAATATGACATACAATGTTTTCAAATTTACGTTTCGATTCTATTTTTCATCAGCATCTCAAGTACTTGTAATAGTGAGCTTCTACATTCAGGAAAGAAAGATGTAAAATAGAAAAAAATAACTGACCTATGTTGAGAGAGATACATGATGGGCACTCCTGGAATCTTTCGTATTCTCCTCTTCAAATCTCTGTCACAAGTTGCAACAATATAACATTTGTGCTGCATAAAGACAAATAAAGAAGAAACTGTCAACTTTGCCAATGAGAAGATTCGTTTTGTCACATGCTCATGGGAATACTTCACAAATCTACATGTAGTTATAAAGACAATTCAATATGAGAGTCAATCGATTTCAGATAAATACAAAGTGTTTTTTGCAGAAATTTCATGGGAACAATGTGGCTTTTTTAAGTTATTGCACTGCAGAACCCAATACAAATTTGGGTTTTTATGAAATGTGGAGGAAAAAAAATTGTTCTAGTTTGGAAAGTTCAAGTTCTGATTATAGAAGTTTCAAAATAAAGAGCTATTTGTACTGTGAATTCCATCTAATACATTAGACTGCATACTTACCAGCCATACTTTCAGTTGGTATACATCCTTTCCATTTTCTACAATTTATTAAGAGGTGGCTGATCCCGCACTTGCTTTTGTGTGCTAAAATCCTTCCCATAGAGATTGCACACATCCCTACACAGTCAATGAGCATTGAATGCTGGTTCAAGATTGGTCAATGTTTTTATTACCAAATTGAGATTAAAACCAATACTGCTCGTGATCCTGAAGGTGATACTCAATGAGTGAGGTTTCATATGAGAGAGCAGGTTTTTCTCCATATTTCCCAAAAGGGGCTCGACTCTGAACTCGACAAATACCTTGATCAAAACAGTGGTTTAAACATTGTTTTCATCGTAATTCAGAGATTTACCAATTACATGAAGTGAGCCCCCGATGGATAAGTTGGGCCAGCTGTAAGGAATATATCCATGCGCCTATTTTTTTCTCTAGTCCCAAGGGATCATGAGCAGTTACAGTTTAAAAATACCCTTACCCCACGCTTTGCATATCGTGCTGTGCAGCTTTTGAGCAAAAATTAAAACTCGGCTTGTACCACTTTTTTGTCCATTCTGGACAAAAATTGGATGAATATTGCCTAGATTTTTTTTTTTTTTTTGGGGGGGGGGCTGTATCTTTTGATTGAAACATCGGTGAGCCTTGAAATTTGAAATGTGTTCTACTGAGTAGTTAATTTTTCAATTATCCAACTATGATGGTGAAAAACAATCCAAAAGGGAAAATTTAAAAATCGTTCAGACACCCTATCAAAGGCACTTGAAAAGTTGATTTTAGGGGGAAAGAAACATCATTTCTACACCACTGACCTGTGTAACTCTTTGTACAATGCAGTCATCAGCATATGTCCCTGTGTGCATGCAAGGCAGTCTTTCTACCCTTGGATCTTTGGCTGTTCGTAAAGCTACATTATACTTCTTGCCCAGCTTCTCAATCTCAGCCATGACACAGTCTGTAATGCATGGTATACCTGAAAGGATCCGAAAGACAGCTCCAAGTTGATTTTTCTTTAGACTTGATAGGTATCAGGGTCTCATTCATGCCCACTCTGTAATACACATATTTCTACTTTTCAGAGTTGATACAAACCCATCTTAGATGTGATGTAAGTTTAATTTAACCATCACTTACATACAAATCAAACACAAATAACAATTGAAGGTTGAAATGTATTTCTAAAAACAAGCTTGAAAACACCATTCACTGTTTGTTTATTATGTATTTTAAAAACAAGCCAGATAATTACCCAATTTAAATCGGTTTCCTGTTGTTGTCCCCCCCCCCCCCCCCCCCCCCGATTTTCCCCTTAGTTTCTCTATTCTTCCCAATTTTCCCTATTTTTTGCAATTTTCTTACTCAAGAGGGGGGAGTGTTGTTAGATGCCATTTCCCCCCCTCCGAATCCTCTTCTTTTTTTTTTACTCAGGGGGGGGGGGGGGGGGGGGTGTGGTTGAGGGCAAACCCCCCCCCTTTTTTTTATAGTGCTAACTATCACCCCTGTAAAAAGAAAAGATCATATGTAAAATGAAACAACATCTACAATTCCATCTTGAGAAAATAAGCAATTAAAAAAAGTAAGTACTTTTTCTGACTTGCACTGTTGTACCTAAATGAAAACAGAAAATTCACAACAGATATCAATTCAGTTTTGTTCATGCTGAATCCTTAATGAAATGTTAAATTAATTGTTAAGCACCGGTATTGTATGGTTTGAATACTTCAAATACTGCCTATGGGTTATTGTACTACTTTAAAGAAATGCCTTTCTACAGGTGTTATCTTCTCCATTAAAAAAGTAAATAGAATGCTAATTATTAACCTAATTTTGAATTTTCTATACAAATTGAAACATTCAGTTTCCCTTCAATCTCTGGGACAGAATTGCAGCTTACAGTATATTGTATATAGATGAGACTTGTAAAATTTAGCAATGGGAGATAATTAGGTAAAGAATGCTGTGACATATCACTTTGCATAAGAGATCTTTTAGAATTAAAAAAAAAAGGTAGAATTCCATCACCCCTTTGATATCAAAGGAAAGGCACTTACACTTTGCATAGAGGCAATCCATCATGCCTTGCACAAGGTCTATCTTGTTCTTGATGGAGAAGTTGACAAAGTTGGTATCTACGATGACGTAGTAAGGAGGACCTAGTTGGGTGTTGTACTTGAAGAAGAGAGCTGAGGAGTACTGGGGAACTTCCCTCTCTTTCAGTTTGGATGCCATTTCTTTATCTACTTTCCATTTGGGTTTCTCCTTGGGTTTTTCTCTGTCCTTTGCTTTTCTGTAACATATCAGCAGAGAATAGGATATAGACTAGTTCACATCATCTTCATAATAACAAGAATAAATTACGAATACTACTTCTACTAGTACTACTAAATAATAATTATCATCATCTCAATAAGAGGTGGCCAGCAATCTTATTACTACCCACGCTTAACGCTTTAGCCTGGCTACCATAAGGCAGCTACCTGTCATAATCCATTATCCTGCATTACCAAAAGAGATCATTAATGAGGCGAATGGCAGCCAGTGAAAGCCAATCAGAAGGGCCAATATATTATAGGCGCCAGACATGAAAGTGAGATATGATAAACATTGTGCATGCGCTAACTTCCGTTAAGTAAATTTAAATGCAAGCTAATTAATTGTCCGCGATTTGTATTAAGACTGTGCACAACAGTGTAATGAGGTACCCGAGTACACTCCCAGGCTTACAAGCGAATACTCGAATATTCGGACGTCATGTTTTTTTTATAATTTTTGTTTTTGTTGTTGAATTTTTTTTAATTTTTTTTTTTTTTTTGCCACCCCCATACCTTTGGAGCAGTATCCCAGTTCTGTCGCCGAAAACGCATGCAATTTTACCTCGAGTTGCAGTTGAAAGCACCGATTTAATAACAATAATAACAGTAAACAATGCTGTTTTAAAAACCAAAGATGGCAGAATAATCCATTTTCCTACAAGTCCAAACAGAAATCCAGACATTTGGTCCCAGTTTCTGAGTGGTGAGTTTGACAGTGCTTGAGTTGGGAAACATTTTTAACGACGGCATGAGTAAGCGTCGGCCTGGACAGATTTTTTTTTTTTTTTTTTGGCGGCCGAATATTCGGGTACGAGAGTAGTTGTCAACCGTGCGGGTACTCGAGCATTCGACTACACGTCGCAGCTCTAATTTGTATTACAGTACAGGTTAACGAAAAATATTTATATTATATCCTTGCCTCGTTTATCATCAATCCTTATTCTCGGACCAGCACCCCTACCCTTACCACTCAGTGTTATTCAGGGTACGCATATGCATGTTCCCTCCCTTTGAAAACACTCCCCTAAGTCCGGTGTGACTGTTAAGTCAATACGGGCCGATGTTTGTGTGTATTAGTACGAGCCGGACACAGACTTTGTAATTGTAGCGTGAAAAGTACCCTTTAATATTATGGATTTTGGGAACATAATTGCAGTCCCTACGTCCCGGAGTGGGGGGGGGGGGGGCGGGGCGGGGCGGGGCTGGACCCCTACTGGCTAGGAACATCAATGCGGAACTGTTAAACTCTGTACACAGGACATGGGAAGCAAACTGTTGTGCATGTGCAAGGGTTTGTGTCTGAAAACTAGCTTTACATATTTTTCAATACGTGGGAACATAATATAATAATTCTGAAATTGAACTCACATTCTCGAATCTTTCAGAGATATCATGCGCTTCATGGTAGCAACCTTCTTTGTTCTTTTATCCTTCCCCTGAAAGATATAAATAGAAAAAAGGTTTAATGAAAGGAAATACGTTAATAACATATCAAAAAGAGTAATTGACACTTGTTTTTTTCTTACCATGCTGATTTAATGTAGATATAATTGCGCATATGCAATGGTGCATCCGTCGCTGATCTGTATTTCTGTACACAGATCAGTGTGCATGGTGCGGTGCACGCGCTCACATATTTCATTATCACGCTATTATATCCTCTAAAACTGAACGTTGTTAGTACGGTGTCTTTAATGAGTACCTTTCCTTCTCTGAAGTTCTTGCTCTATTTTTCTTTTCAATTTCCTTTCGATATTTATATTTTTTCATCTCCTAATCTTTTCCTTTTCTTTTCTAAACGTGGATTTTTTTTTCCATGTATTTTTTAATATTTTTATTTATTTGTTATTATTATTATTTTTTATTTTTTAATAAAACAAAAAAAATCTTGGGGGGGGGGGGGGGGGGAGGGGGAGGCTGCAGCTCCTAAGCCCAAATCTATCTTGCTCACATTGATCAAAATGTTGATTTATCTAGGCCTATAAATGTCATGTTCTCCTTGCTTCTAATAATTGACACTTGTTTTTTTAATATTGCCCCTATGCACTTCACGCTCCCTACTATACTGCCCACCTTCAACTGTTGCCTGGACCTCGCACCAAGACACGCTACGGAGACCGCTCATTCACAGTTATTGCCCCCAAGTTATGAACGAGAAGCCCCTTCATTAGAATTATTTAAGTCTCTCCTGAAAACCCACCTCTTTTCAAACTGTGTAGCGATCCCCCTCCCCAAGTTAATTGTATTGAGTGTAATTATAATACCTTGCAGTTTAATGATATTGTTATTTTTATTGCATGTTGTATGATATGTATTTTGATATGCATATATAAATTGTTATATCGAATATAATAACTATGAATTTAATCTGTATTTGAATATTTCACTAGGTATATTATAATTATAAGTCCATATCTGGATTATCTGTAATATCAATTTTTTTTTGCCGTTGTCCTTATTTTTTGTAATGTCATATTCTTATTTGCCCTACTTGCAATTCAATATTTTTAACATGTTTCTGTAGTATCTCTCACTCTTCCTTCCTTTTCCTTTCTTCTTTTTCTTAATTGTTGTTGTTGTTGTTGGTAAATGTTTAGTGGCGTTCATTCAGTAATGAATATATACGCCATAAATATCTTCAATTTTATAAGAAAATCAGTTATAGTCTTCATAAGAAAACTGAGAATAAAGATTTGTAATGAAATAATTAATTAATAATTTTTCTTAATTGCGCTTAAAAACATTGCTTTATAAATATAATATATTATTATTATTATTTCTATCTTAGAAATGACTACTTTGATTCTGCGTCTACATTAAAGACGATATCATAGAGCATTTTTTTTGTTGCCAATTATCATGAGAAAAAAATTTGAAAACAAACCATGAAGTCCTTCAACATGTTCAAAGATCATTTTGATTTTAAAAACAGCGAGTACAATTTTTTGTTTGCTTACTTGAAGACATCACTCATTATATTGCTGCGCATTGTTGGTGGTCGGCTAACTAAATTCGCATCGACAATAATTCTTGAGACCGAGGCTTCAAATTGAATGACAGAGAACATATTTTTATAAAACGAAATGCCTCCTACAATTCAGAGTGGGGAAAGAAAGGATCGAGAAAGGAAGTGAGTACATTTATGATCATGAATATATTTGGCCTTCTCATGAAATATGATGACAGGGTGACGGGTCGTATTCGACTTCGAGTGCACAGCACAGCTGCACAGCCGACAGCACAGCGGCGGCGTTCACAGCACACTGACTGCACAGCAGCTCAGCTCTGTGACACTGACACACATTTGCCTATATGGGCATGATGGTGATGGGGAGGTGGAATTCCCCATCCCATGCATAGCCAGGCTGTAGAGGATCGTCCTCATAAATGAGGATATCCTCGTGAACGTGGATAAATCGAACCCTAAAAAATAAGGACCGTCCATATTTTTCGCGGAGGTTATTTCTTTGGCGCTCTGCAGGTTTCGGTTTCCCGTTCCGTGCGTTGGCTATGCGAAAAAACGGATTTGGCGTAGGTCTAGTCTAGATCTAATAAAATACCCCTAGTTCACTGTCTATCGCTCATTCAATGTAAAAGTCAATGTGAAAAACATCAAGAAAAGCTTCTCGGAATCCATTTTTTGCATCGCCATTGCGCAGATCGGAAATAAGAATCATCCGCCAAAATGCGAAATGATTCTTATTTTTTTGCGGACACATCTATCCGCGTTTAAAAAAAGATAATTTTTTGGAAAACAATTTAAATTGAGACTGTATTAACGGTAGATATTCACTTGAATGGTCACATTATTTTCTCCCATTTTTGTACATCATTTTGCTCATTTTTTTGTTCATTGTTTGTTGCATAACTTCGCCACGGTCTATATTATGACAGTGGTTGACCCCTCGTTTTGAAGTATTTTTAAAACACTTCCAGACTAAAAAAAAAATTAATATCGTTCAGTCATTTATAACATATTTCAACAATTTCATGAAACTGCCTTCCCTGAGTCTTTACTCTTGACTCTTGTCTTATACACTAAATCAAATGAAATTAAAAATAGGTCAGCATTTTGTTATGAAAATTGCATGTTTTTAGCTCATTATCCTCAGAATCATTTGGAAGAGCTATCATTACGGTAACACATTTCCTCATTTCTGGTTCAATTATTGACCGATTTCAAATTTGTTGGGGTATGAGTAGAAAGAAGAGCCCACTAGCGAACTCCAAAGTTTGATTGTGAAAGTGTAAGTGTAATGCATTTTTCTAGTCTAAATGCAAAACGTGTTTAATGTTTCCCATCTTATTTCTATTGTTCTCTACAGATCCCGATCATCAACAGGCCCAGCAAGGTAAATGAATCATCCTGTATTTATCTCGAGTATTTACTTCAAAATTATATTAAGAGAAAAGAAGAAATAAATACTTCAATACGAAAAACTAGTTAATGCTAAATGAAAGTGGTAATTGTTTCTCATGTAGCCAATACCCATGGGCTCCAAAGCCTCCCAGTAGAAGTCAAGAAATAGATGAGCTACATTTATGGTGCTCATAGCGTCATTATTCAGCAAAACTGCAAAATCTTAGTATTATTCAATGTTTATCTAGAGTGAATGATATGTTGTGAAAGCAAATTCATGTCATACCATGGCGTAAAACCATATTCTCCAAAAGGTGACCAGGCATTTGATTTACATTACAAGGCAGGTCCGGATGTCATACTCAAAATCTGTGTATTTCCACTTTTGGGAGATACTAAAGTTTTAAAATAAAATTTAGAGTAGTCATTAGTTGTCATACTCTACATGTATTGTTATCACTATCAGTTGAATCTGTATATGGAGACTTTCCAAGCAGTAGATTTTTCTGAATCTCTTTCAATCAAGGTCTGATATTGTTTGTCGAGTCAAGTATGCCAACTCGCTTCCAGACATCCCGTTCGATCCCAAGTTCATCACCTACCCTTTTGAGGCCAATCGCTTTGTCCAGTACAATGCCACATCACTGGAGAGGAACTACAAGCATGAGCTGTTGGCTGAGCATGACCTGGGGGTAACCATCGACCTCATCAACCCCGACACCTACAGAATACCTGGTAAGCTTTGGTTTGAATTGGGTCTCACCTATTCCGCAAATAATTGTATAATGTTTGAGGAAATTTAGTGTATGTGACAGTTTATCATTTCGTTTTTGAAAATAACAATTGTTATATATCAATATATATTATATTTGCTTATTTATGATTCATGGTCAGAAAAATACTTATTGTACTTTATCATTATTGTTATCCAAAAACTGTGTATTTACATGAATGCAGAAGAAAATCAAATCAAATCAAAATCAAATCAAAGTGTATAACCAGAAAATTCAGTGTGCATTAAATGTTTGCAATGTTTAAAGGTGAATAAGTTAATGATGTAACATTTATTTTGTAGAAATTGAATCATTTGTAAAGTGAATCCTGTGTTTCCTGCATAAGCCCTCTAAGGGTGGAATCAAGTGCATATATATAAACCAGTAAATATATATTTAACTAATGTACAAGTAGTTGTTGACATTGCATATCAACCCTAATTTTTTTGTCATTGTAGAGGAACATGTAGAATTGGACCCGGCAGATGAGAAATTACTTGAGGAGGAGATTGCGACACCAGGGGATTCTAAGAGGTGAGTTATTTATTTATGTATCGTTTCCTCACATACAATAACTTGTGAGAAATTATCAGTTTTCAAAACATGTTCGTAGTGTTTGCATATATATGGTTTGAATTGCTTGGAGCAAGCAATGGTTGAGTAGATAACATTTATCGCTAGTAGATGGTATAACTTGAAAACAAATACATTATTTTTATATCAGAATTCTGAATATGTACCCCTCCTATTATGGCAAGGTGGGTTATTGGTAGGGAACAT
The DNA here is from genome assembly GCF_000002235.5 of Strongylocentrotus purpuratus. Taxonomy (NCBI): domain Eukaryota; kingdom Metazoa; phylum Echinodermata; class Echinoidea; order Camarodonta; family Strongylocentrotidae; genus Strongylocentrotus; species Strongylocentrotus purpuratus. Next base: position 14,859,465 of record NW_022145611.1, read on the forward strand.
TTCTCTACTATGCTAGAAATCTCTTCTTTTATTGAGCATGGTTGAATTAAAGAATTCATTTATGTCTGTTTATAGACCTTTAATGAAGAGGAAGAGTGCAGGTTATATGCCTTTGACCTCTTTTTTTGTCTTTTGGCCTGAGAAAATGAAATGAAATAGAGAATGATATATAACAATGAGCACTACCAGGTGGTGGTACAAATGTATAGAAGATAATGTATGTATTTGTTAGGTATTTGTCTATGATACCAAGGTTTATGTTGATTTTATATTATATTATGGACAAGGACAATAAATCAATTCAATTCAATAATTCTACTTGTCAAACCAAAGAATTTACATGCAGGGGATATTGCTCATTTTAACAATTTGATATAGCTGCAAAACTTCGTACGAAACAAGAATAATTGCTCAATTTTGTTAAAGGAAGAAATATAACATCCTGTATAAATACCTCTGTTTGCTTGCAGATCTCGACAACATTCCAAGACTGTTTCGTGGCTGAGGAAGACAGAGTACATCTCCAGTGAATACAACAGATCACAACACAGCAAAGACAAAATAGAAACGAAGTAAGTTCGAAAAATATCAGTATACATTTATTTTGTATGTGTACTATCGTAATTATTATATATTTGTTTTAATCAATCTTTTTTCTAGAATGTGTTTTTATGTTTGTTGAGAAAAACAGTAAAGTAATTTTTTTTTTTTTTGGGGGGGGGGGGGGCTTCAGCTTTAAGTCCCATCAGATGGACTTGTATGAACAAAGCAAAGGGCATTATTACCAAGACATGTTTATAAACTCTGGAGTTCCTGTTACAAGACCACTGCGCTGCCATCGAGCCGTCAGTTATGTTTAGATACTTCACTGAGTTCAACATCAATTGGCATGACAACAAAAATAGCAGAGAGATAAAACCCATTTGGTATGAAATGTGTGTTGACACTGTCTACTTTTGTCCCTATCTCTACACAGAGTCGGTCATCATCTCAAGAAACAATTCACTGAAGAGAATCTTTACAAGGTAAAGTCAATTTTTTCTGTACACAATACCTCATTATATCAGACAGGAGCCCTGCTTTTCCAATGTTGTTGCTGTCATACAAGGGTAGATGTGTGCTAGTGCAAGGCTCCACTAACTTCTTTTGAAAGGGGTTCGGATTGAACTGTTTTCAATCTGTATGCATGAGCCTTATGTAAAAATGTCCACATCTTGAGGGTCTAGACTTAGATTTTGGGCGCCCATGTGTCCCAGGCCCATGTTAGTGTCAAGCTCTGGCTAGTGTCTTAATATTTCTAAGAGAATTCTATTTTGATGAGCTTCCAGTGAGATTTCTTACAAATGAAATGAACAGAAGCTAGACCCTAATAATCTTTCCATCATGATAATTGTGTTTTGTCAAATACAATGTAAAATCTGTTGTGCAACGTATGAATTCAAATCATAGTTTTAATGTTAACAATTTTGATTTATACAATTCATGAGATTGAATGTATGTATGTTTATAATTCTCTATATTTTATACAACTTAACTCATACAGAAGCTTATCATTCAAACTGTCCTATTTTCTTGATTGTAAAGTCTCTTTTGAATCTTTTAGTTTTCAAATACCTTTATAAATAGTAGTGTGTATTTTTTTAAATGATTCAAATGCACTATATATTGCAATTCTATTTGTATCAAATGCCTTTGATTTAGAAGTTTTTTTTTATCAACAAGATGTTCTTACTTCTTTTAAACAGGACCGCAGCAACCAGATTAGTGCAATCCAGAAAACATTTGAAGATGCTAAGAAACCAGTAAGTATTTTTAGCGTTGTAAGTTTAAAATTCCTTTGAAAAATCATGGAGGGAAAAAAATATTACAATGTAAAGTTTTGGAAAGTAAAATATGTAGAGATTCAAACTATCTTGTATAGGTAGCTCTGAATTCTGTTCTTATTGTATGAGTATATGTTTGGTGCATTTGTGGATGCATTTGATTGAAGAGAAAGCTGGTATTTTAGTCATTGAAATGAAAGCCAGTGCTCAGCCTGTGTGAAGACAAATTTTTCCATTTATATGTGATGATAGTGTTTACGCAACTTAGTTTTCTCAAACATCCCTTCTGCTCATTATTGATTATCTTTTCTTGTCCTATCTCTCATTAGATCGAAACCCACTACAGCAAGCCTCATGTCACTCCAGTTGAGATCTTGCCTGTCTTCCCCGACTTTGAGGTAAGAATTGAAATCATAAGATATTTGCTAATCATCTTTGTAGAAGATTTGAGATGTATTCAGAGTATGTTTGAAGATGATGGTTTAGTCATTTAATAATTACAGTGCTTATATAGCGCCTAACACTTACTTTGTCAGAAGTCTCTAAGCGCTCTACAATAATGCAGCATAATTACCCTGGCTTTAGCAGTGCAGCTGTTATGCGCGCTGCATTTTAAGGAATAAATTCCTACCAGGTACCCATTTACTTCACCTGGGTGGAGTGTGGCAAATGTAGATCAATGTCTTGCCAAAGGACATTATTGCAGCGGCGGGACTTGAACCGCGGACCTTGTGATCGACAGTCCGGCGACGTATCCACTCAACCACAACACCTCTACACCATGTACATTTACATGTGCTGTATGTTTTACATCATGCATCACAGTAGTCTTTTCAGAATAGTAGAATGAAAGGGTGCATTTCTTTTCACAATATGATTAAAATGGCAATGATTGTACCTTCTACATACACCTTGAGTTAATTTCTTTTTTAATGTAACACATGATATTACAGGATTGGTTGGTTGATGAAATGGATGCGAAATCAATTAAAATTACACAGTTCAAATAAGCTACCTTCTAGAACTAAAAACATTGATTCTTTAAATCTATTATTTCTTACAATCATTTTACCATTAATTTTGCCCGAAATGTGTGAGTAGTTTAAACTTGTTGAGGTTGATATTGATTTGAAATTCCACTCTGTATTTCGAATGATCATTATCCTTGCGTATAGACCTGGATTCACGCATGTGCTCAAGTCATCTTTGATTCTGTTAATAAGCGTGTTGAGGTTAATATTGATAAGAATTTCCACTCTGTATTTCGAATGATCATTATCCTTGCGTATAGACCTGGATTCACCCCTGTGCTCAAGTCATCTTTGATTCTGATCCTGCTTTAAGAGATAAATCATCACATCAACAGCTGGAGGAGATGTCACAGGCTATGATCAGGTGGGTGTGTGTGTGGTGCAGCTTGCGTTTATGTTGTGTACAGTCAAACCTGTGCATTTGATTGATTAATTAATTAATTCATTCAAATATATTCTATCTCATATCAATTGTTTGAACAATAAAGAACATACATGTAGTTGACAAAGAAAGTTCAAAATCATGAAATGAAACAAGAACGTACTGGAAAGTATAGCTTGTTATTGTAGGTTTCCAATAATAAATATAATATGAACATTGTTTTCATAAATCATTTTAAAGCTGTTGCACAAGTTCAGTAAGTTCAGATTTCAATGGGAAATACTGTTTAAGGTAAATGAAGAGGTCCTTGGTGCGGGTTTGTACAATTTGTACAATTTTAAAGATTTGTTTTGTGCATGGTTTTGGTGCTATTAGGAGTTGATGATTGTCAGACACTGTCATTTCATAGTAGTGGGATGAGCAGCCATTTGATCGCTTCAAAATGTATGTTAGCTTTTGTGCTTATGAAGTGCAAATTATTGTATCATTAACAGGTTTTTGGCTCTCTGTATCCTAAACAGAGTGGTGGAAAACATGTTCTAATCTTGAAAACACAAATGAAAGAGGAACGCTGAATGTCATGTATCTTCTATTACTTCTTACAAAACCACTTCATTCAATGTTACTATCTTTGCTGTTTTTATTTTTATTTAGGGGTATGGTTGATGAGAGTGAGGAGCAGTTTGTTGGTTACTTCTTGCCAACGGAAGAGACCTGTAGAAAGAGAAAGAGGGACTTTGAGGAAGACATTGACTACGTGGAAGGAGAAGAGTAAGTCTTCTTTTCTTTTTTTTCCTCTTTTTATTGGAAACCACTTCCATACTTATCCCTATGCTTTCCTGCAAAGTTTACCCAAATATTTATCATCTCATTCATTTGATTTAATTAGTTTGATATATTATATCTATAAATATATAGTTTTTAGCCTAGCAAGTAATTTACAATTAACAGCATCATATATTCATGGAATTATCCAGTATCACTGCTTAAATTAGATGTTTAAGCATCAGGTACTAATGAGGCACTCAAATGATAATGTCATCAGTACAGATTGAAGAAATTTCCCTTCTTCAACAAGATGTGGCACATATTCTATATCATAATATGGCAGGCATTTGTGAAAAACCCACCCGTTTACAAATTTGGGCTGGTAATCTGTTCTTAGTTTAAATAGATGGAAGTCTCACAGGACAAAGACATCTCTCAAGTATACATGACTTTTGCTTTTTATGCTCTCTCTGATATTTTTGTAACAATGTTTTTTTATAACAGATATGAATACAAGCTGACGAGAGAGTACAACTGGAACGTGAAGAACAAAGCAAGCAGAGGCTACGAGGAGAACTACTTCTTTGTCTTCAGGAAAGGCAAGGGTGTGTTCTACAATGAACTGGAAACAAGGTGAGAAATAGAATGGTGCTCAGACACATGCTGGGGTGACAATTGCTCCAGGACCCTGTTTCACAAAACGTGTTATCAGTAACAAGTGCTACAATTCTATGACAAATTAGCTCTCAGCCAATCAGATGGAATGGTTTTAGTAGCTTATAACAGATCTTGTAACTTGTTATAGGTAATAAGTTTTATGAAAAAAGGGCCCTGTTCATCAAAGATTCAGGTTTAGGGTAGCATATGGGCTTAAGGCTAGGGTTCGGTGTAGAGTTGGGTCCAGTGAAGAGAATTCAGGTAGTTTAGGATGTTGACCGTGATGCGATTGTCACAGGGGCATGTGTTGTAGACCCATAGTACCTACTGCATCATAATCAATGACAACTTATAACTACAAACAGATATTTACCAACAATTTTTGTTGTTGTTGTTTGATACTGTATTTGGGGATTGGATGTGATTTATTTCCTATATGTATGTGGCAACATGATTACAGTAGGTCAAAGTGAAAACAGTTGTGACGTTATGTGACTTTAAACTAAATCTATTTGTCAAATCAATAGTACCTATAATAGAATAAGATACTCCAAGAATATTAATTGAATAGCGTATGTGGTTGGATATTACTTGGATCTGTACTTTATTGATGAATATGTGTCAATAAGTGCTTCATATGATTATTAAATGGGTCTGGAAATATATCTGACCATTTGTGTGTATATATACCCGGAAGAAGGAAATATATTAATCCTCAACCCTAGATGGAATACACAGGAGGCATGTGTTATTGCCCATATATACTTGACCATATATATATATATATATATATATGGGCAAGTCCAAGGTCCTGACCACATCAAAGAGAGCTTGGATCAAACCAAATATGATGTTGAATGATTGATGTCAATATGTCCATAATACTATTATACTTGGTTATGCTATGAGGATGATGTTGACCTGTTCTGGTGTATTTCTGTACTATTTCCAGGGTGCGGCTCAGTAAAAGGAGGGTCAAAGATGCCCCCTCAAGCAACTCGCTCCTGGTGGTCAAACACAGAGAACTGTTTGACCAAGAGTCGGCTATGCAGGTCAGTTTCTTTATCGTTATGCTTATGAGGGAAATGGAGATAATGTTGAGCTTGTTTGAGTGACAGGAGCCTGTCCCCAAGACCCTTACTATGCCAAGACAATGAGATCATGCTTTTGAATGAATTTTTCTGTGAATTTGTGTTATTTACACTTTGTTCCAAATTTACAGAGTAAAGCTGATCTTGGATTTCAAGATATTTGATTTAGGAAAATAGTGTAGCCAGAATTGGGTAAAGAGAAGAATGTCATACATTATACATGGCGTCATATTATCTTATTTGTAAAGTTATTCTGATTTTGCCCAAAAGAAGGTTTCCAATATATGTTTGACAAATTTTTAATCCGATTTTGTATAAATGCACCATTTTCAGACTTTTTAACAAGTACATTATCTTTACCTTCACTACTTGGATGCATGTCTTCTACTCTGTGAAAGCTCAATCACACAAAAGTGGTAACAATATTCACTGTTGTGTGGGTAGGTAATCATGTCTGAGGGTTTTGTCATCAATGAACTTTATTCTAATTTGATCTTTTTCTTATATCAGGATATGCGCATGAACCAGCTGGAGAACGTTGTCCAAGAAGAAGAGGAAGAAGAGGAGGAGGAGGTCGAGATGGAGGTAACGGAAGGAGGAGAAGGAGAAGAGCAGGAGGAAGGAGAAGAAGGAGCAGAAGGAGTAGAAGGAGAAAGTCAAGAGGAGGAAGAGGATGGAGAAGAAAAGGAAACTGAAACAGAACAACAAGATTCAGGTTAGTTTTATGTAACCGTTTAAGTTGACCACCTGAAAACATTGTAACTATGTAAAAAAAAAAAAAGGGGGGGGGGGGTTATACCATTTGCTTTAAATTTTAATTCATCAAGTACTCAGCTATTCTCATTCCACTTTGCCTGTACCCAGTCTATGTAGTATCCAGTTGGTCTGGTATAATTTTGCCTTCAGTAGTCCAACTTCCATTTTAATAGTCTAATGATTATAGATGACCAATTAGGCTCTTGTCATTTTGTATTCTGTATACTTTGGTCTAAAATTCCAGGTCCTGTAGAGGAAAAATATGTTTATTAGATCAAGTTTAAATGAGAATGAAAGGGGCATATAAGATAAATTTGGAATTGAATGGCTATTAGTCCATATGGACAAAGCAAAACTGATGTGGACAAAGCCAAACATTAGACCATATGGAAAGTAGATGTAATTTAGTGTAGATGGAGTACAATAAGATAGATTGGGTGTTTGGAAAATTAGAATTGGACCAAATGGCAATTTACCACTTGCACAGAAAAATGAAGTACATTAAATATACTGTTTTGGACAGTGTTGAGTAAATTTTCTAATTATGGCACTTTTGGTTCCCATTCTTTTTTTTGTATCAGATGCTGAACAAGTGGAGGAAGCTGGCAGTGGAGAGGAAGAAGAGCAAGAGGCAGAGGAGGAAGGAGAGGAGATGGTGGAAGTAGAGGAAGAAGAAGGAGAAGAACAGATGGCCAGCGGGAGCGAACAAGAGGCAGCTAGCGGAGAGGAGGAGGAGGAGGAAGAGCAGGTGGAGAGAGAAGAAGGAGAGGAAGAGGAAGAAGAGGAGGAGGAAGATGAGGATAGAGGGAAGAGGGAAGTTCGAGATGAGGAAGAGATCTTTGGTGATAGTGATAGTGAGGAAGAACAGGCAGGAGAAGAGGAGGAAGAAGAAGAACAGCAGCAAGAGAGTGAGGTAGAGTCACCGGTAGCGTCGCCGGTAGCCAGTGACAGCGATTAAAACCCCAAAATCACTCTTAAAAACTCTTCAGTCATGCCATCCCAGCAGAGAAAATTTTCTGTTAACGCTCTCACAAAATTAATTGCGTACAATAATTGTATCCATTGACCATAGTCGCATTTCTAGTTTTCTGAGAGACACGCCTAATTACATTGGGAAAAATATGTCCAAACAATAATATAATTTGTAAAATTTGGGTCTCTAATTCAAGCCTCGTAGTCTATTCAGGTAATGCTGCAGAAGAGCTTGTAATGTTTCTAATAGCTGCGTGCAGTGTCAGTGTTTAAAAGGAAACCATCACGTGTTGCAAATTGTAGAGTAAGTGCCCTGTGATATAATGCCCCAATCTTCAGTATTGAAATTTTATTCATTGCCAAGAGAGGAGAGTCGTTCATCCCTTTTATCTCATTTATCTCATTTTCAAAACATATTTACATCGCCATTTCAGAGCTGAGAACCATTTTTTGTTGTGCCAGTACACACCAGTGAAAATGATAACTGAAGTTGATTAGACTTCATATTTAGGTCAAAGGTCATCGAGGTAAATGTAAAGACTTGCAGCATTACGATACATATAAAAAATAGTTTCATTAAAAGAAACCTTTGTACTTGGTTGTAATATTGTAGAAAGATAACATTTACGAGACTTATTTTATCCCTAAGGTCATGGTCATGTCTTTGAACCTGTTGCCTTTCAATATCTCTGGAAGTGCGAAAATGTACTACAGTATTGTACAAACTTATGTACACTATGATGTGATGATGAAATTATGTTTTAGGTTTGTGATATTCAAAATTTGGAATTGCTCATTGTGATTAATGGTATGATGTGATAATCATGATCATTCTGATGTAGTGAGACAATTTTACATCTAAGCAACAGTTAAAACTGGATAGTCAAAACATATACTCCAAATGTACAGTGTGAAAACAGATAAATACAGTTATGTATGATTCAGGTTTTAATATCGTAGGATTGAATGGTCAGAGTGTGAAGGTTTCTATTGGTCATCAAGATAGTCATTGGCAGTGAAGTGTATGATGGATCCCTCTAGTTTTTTATTTGATTTTCTTTGTTCCTTGTAATTTCCTGTTCTGAAAGAAGACCGTTGAGAATTCATTTATCATACAGTACTGTTAAAGAGTCAAGGCTATGATGCTATGAAATTAGAAAATGCCCATGCCATTAATTCGGGAAAAAATTAACAGAGTTGAACATAGAATATTCCTTCCTTTAGCTTCATTATCTTTGCACAAATCTGTATTTTACTTTAATGCAACGTATTTGAAATAGCAATGAGTGCCAATTTGTCAAATGTATTACTACCCACTAGTCCTTTTTTATAACTTTTCCATTGCTGAATTATCCACATTGGTCATAGGTTGCACTCCAGACCTTCCTTCTGAAAACTTCACTGTTCCTTGTACATCATTTTAAGTTGCATTCTAGTAAAAGGTGTATAATACATGTACATGTATTACACATTTTGTTTGCTGTTGGGACCAGATTGTGCCCCCTGGGACGAAATCAAGCTGTGGGGAAGAGAATATTGTCAGCTGTAGGTTTATAATGTTTGTAAATATTGTAAATATGCAATTAAAATCATGTTACATTTGTAAATTATACATTTGTGTACGATTGTGTCATTTCTTTTTGAAGATTTCTGTATCTCCTTTAATACTGTAGGTTCACTGGCAAATGCATCTCACAATTCTAGTTGTGAAAGTACATGAGGTCAAATGAGGGGAAGGTATATTTGGAAGTAAAGGGCAAATCTGGCCCATTTGTCAAGTTGAATTGAATAAATAGAGAAAAATGAAAACAAACAAAACTGAAAATTTCATGAAAATTAAACAAAAAATAAGAAAGTTATGGAATTCTGAAGTTTGCATAAATTCATGAAATGCATTGACTGGATGCTAATTAGCAATTTTGATGATGTCATTCCCCATATATTTTGAAATATTTGTTAAATTTATGTACAAAACAGATGAAGAAATGGGCCAGACTTGCCCCATTTTAAGGGGTCTAGAGACGAAGAGGGATGGGTTGGGAAGGGGCCAGCTATAGGCCCAAAATCAAGTTTGGTTCCAAAATTTCTTGGCTAGCAGTAGTCAAGAGAGAGAGAGATAGAAAGAGAGAGATAATTTTGTTTGGGGGCGGGGGTTGTAATGCAAGTCATAATTCAGTACAACTGAAAAAAACTGAAAAATCTATATTCAGGGGATAATCAACCCCCCCCCCCCCCCCCCCCATTTCCATATACAGTGCAGTGGCGAGGGTCAGTAGAGTATTACTACACAATAAAGTCCATTTATCCATGGAGGATGAAGGATTCATAATTCATATTCATTTTGTGATGTGAGTTGTCGCCCTCTTGTGTTAAGGATTTCACATTCCGATGTTAAATGGAGGTTTGATAAAAATTCGCATTTGTGACTCAGCTCACACTGATGAACTTGCAAGAAGAAGGTGAGTCTTATTATATATACATTTAAGTTATAGAACGAATGAATATGTAACTCCGTTTTTTCAATACCGTTCGTATTAAGTTATTTGTCATTTGCTTGGCAGAATAACGATGAAGTAATGAGTGATTGCCAGACGAGTGCGAGAAACTAGGGGACTTGGTTACAGTGGACGCTTTATCGCAGCGGGTCAGCTTCGGCTTAGCAGTGTCCTGGGCAACCGTACCGAGCCCGCCGTGTCGGGGGCTTCAGATCTGCGGGGTGTGCCGTTGCATTGTGACTTGTCTTGTGTAAATAGATCTAATGAGTTGTTTTGCAATTAAATGTAGATCTAGATCCATTTGCAAATGAATCTCTTAGTTACATCATTCGATTTATATGATGGACAAGGGTCAAAGTCAAAGTGAAAAACATTAAACAGGGCTTGCACAAGAAGTTAAAAGATTTTTTTTTTTTCAGAACGAGAATCTGACAAACAAACTTACAAAGGCAAGCCAAGTCAAACCAGGGACCAATGTTTGCAAATAATTTAAAGATTTTATTTTTAGAATAAGAATCCGACAAAACCAAGCACAAGGCAATGACAATGGCAAAGTCAAGCCCAAAACAAGGGAAACAAGATGCAAATTTACACAAAATGCCAGACAAAATTTACATAAAAAAACAAATGAAACTCCATTCAATCTTGCTATTTGGATTGCATCTTAAAAGCATCTCCTGAAGTATAACATATTTGTTTTAATTCCTTTTTTATGGTTTCATGTGAAAATGTAGGTCAGATTTTCTTGCATGAATGAATGTATTTGAGATGTACTAATAGATGTACTATCTACATCATACATGCATGGCAAATTAAGTTTTTATTTCTTGATTTACATCATCCGTTTTGTATAACCATCTCCCTTGTTTTTTCTGATTCATTTACACAGGTCAGTGTATGTGGAAAAGGTTTTCCATGTATACAAAGAGATTACTGACTTGAAAAGCACATTTCCATGATATTGTAGCCCCTGGAGCATTGATACCTTGATACCTTGAAGAGATCATGAGGTAGATAAACTTCTCAAGGCTTCAGAGAGCAGAGAAATCACACCATGGGTCAAGAAGTGCCACTCCTCAACGAATATAAGCGGGATTTCTTCTGGAAGAGGTTCCCGCAGACCCTGCTAGGGGGTCCTAAGCTCAAGCTTGGCTTCTCTGCACCAGCCTATGTCTACATCAACCAACTCACACTCTTTCTCCTGCCATGGCTCCTGGGAGGTTTGTTCACCATTGTGGTGGAGCTAGATGTCCTACAGGCCTACATCGCTTACTACGTCTACGGGGCATGCATGGTGATGTACGTCCTTGCAGCACAACTGATAAGTCTGATCATCCAGCGTAGGGCGGACACAGTGGCAGCTTTTCAGGCCACGAACGTCCTTGCAGAGGAAGATGAAGTCGAATTTGACTCCTGCTGTGGCTACGAGACTTTCCAATACGTTGTGCCCTTGAAGCGCTGGAAGATCAACATACTCCTGCATGGGTTGGTATCAGGGTTAATGGGTGGACTTGGATTCTGGTATCTCCTGCCTTCAGTTCTGAATCCCCTCTTCAATAATATCGGAGCCACTGTCATGATTTACACGTTTGGATGGTTAACACTTTGTATAGCACAGTATCCTCTAAGCACAGGATCACCTCCAGAACCTGCATCCTTCAGAGCTATAGATAATCTAGAATTGCTGCCCTTGTTGAGACCCTGCTATGTCCTCATCTGCCTTTTGGTTCATCTTGCTTGGACGTAAGTTTTTTTTGTTGAATTTATCTAATAAATGTAGAGCATTAAAATGTTAACTCCCACATGAAAAGAAATGATATTTCAGTATTCAAAATGACCAGCAATGTGTGTGAGATGCAAGTTGACCAGCAATGTGTGTGAGATGCAAGTTGAGCATTTTTCTGTTATGTTTGCTTTGATCATGCTGTTTTAAGGCATTGACAAGTCTGTAAGGATAGTAATGCTCTTCTAGCTACCAATGTACAAAATAGATCCAGTGCCAGAGAAAGCTATGAACATACACATTTTATCTGCAGGAAAAGACACAGGCAATGAAATATGTATTTGGATTTTTTTTTTGTATGTATTTTTTTTTTATTTTCCTCTATATAATTTTGTTCATCTCATCTTCTTTTCATTGATTATTTGTAGCTTCAGCCCATCCTCACTCCTCTTGACCAACCAAATTCTGCATGTAGTCTTCATCTTTCTGCCTGTCCTGTGGTGTCTGGGTATCCTGCCTCCTCTTGATGCTCTGGTCCTGTGGCTCATGGAACAAACCCTGGTCCATTTCCTAGGAGGATCACCCATGGCTGGAGACCTCAGGTAAAGATATTAGACAGTTCAGAATCTGCTGTACATGTGTGCTAAGCTGGACAAAGCAGGATAGCATCGAATGGACCACCAGTGGGTTGTAGATTTAACAATGCTTGATTGTATACATGTAGTTGGATTATCTTGCTTTGATAGCCTGAAAGCATGATAAAATTATTTTGTTCCAGTAGGTTCTGCTCTGGGGTCTTGTCTCTGACTTAAAATAACATCTTTCATATTTGTAGGCTTATTACAGATGTACAGATTTTCGGCTGATTTTGTTGTGGTTATTTTTATCATCTTCCAGGTCCTTCCTCATGTTCGTGACCTCTGTCATCATTGCTGTAATCGCCTACTTCCTCCCAACTTCCCTGGCTATCATTGTATTCTCAGCATGCTTCGGCTACATCCTATCCCTCGACCTCAGCATCCTGGCTAATCAGGTAATAGCTTTCATCAAGCAATGTGTCAAGAAACCAACCAATCACAGCCCATCACACAAGAAGAAATCTAGTCCCGATCCAGCTGCAGATGAAACTGACGACAAGTTGAAAGCTATGGGATTGGGATGGATGTTTGGATGGCGAGAACTCCTCATCAATACATGCATGGTGTTGGTTGTTGGAGCTATTTCAGGAGTCTGCACACACTTTAGCTCCTCTGCACCTTCATCAGTTGTCAGAGGTCTTGGCTATGCTATCATAGGGTTGATGGTGATTGTGAAGATCTTGGGCGAATGCCAGAAAGTTTTTGTCTTTTGGGGATTGCTCAGAAACAAACTTTACCCAGACTCTATCAGCAGCACACAGAAATACAGCAAGAGGAAAAGGCAGCTTCACAGACTTGGTTTTATAAAGAGATTCTTACTTGATTTAGGTAAGCTATCTAGGCAAAATGATTTTGATAATGATTTAACATTGATGTTCTATATTCATCAACATGTTAATATTTTTTATAATCATCTAGTGGTATAGAATTTAGAAAGATAAAATGTATCACGATTTGATCTGGTGAAAAAACATTTATCTTTGATCAAGGTAAACTGCTCAGTAGAATGAATTAGGTCTGAAAAATTATTAATGTGTTTGTTTTTGGGGGGTTTTGGGTTTTGTTTTTTTTTGTTTTTTTTTGTTTGTTTTTTTTTTTTTGTTTTACTTCTCTTTGAAAAAAGAAAATGAGCATATGTATTGACCTCAGGCATTTGATTATGTTAGTACTGAATTTGATTATTCCTGTAATTTCAGAGGATGGACCTTGATATTCAAATGACTGTATGACAATTATTTATTTATATTTAAATAAATGTATTTTAAAATCTTTCATACAGTTTGCCCTTTTGTCATGGAAGCATACCTGGGACTGATAGTGGCCTATGCTGGGCTTACATTGCCATCTTTCTGGTTTGCAGTGGGAGCCGTCTACTCCTTTCGCAGGGTAAGTAATTCCTCTTTGCTTTGCAATTGCATAGCCATAAACAGGTCAGTTGTCGCTCTCTAAGATCAAGTACCAACTCATAATATTCGGATATGCTTTTTGTTAAGCGAAAACAACTGCACTCATAAGTTCACAATTCTCTGAACAAATATGTTTGTAAACTATATATGATCCCCATTTTATGATGTTAGCTACATAAATATCAAACTTTCTCTATAATAAACTCACAAAAATAGTAAACCAGGAAATATTATACCATCAACATATAACTATATATAATATAGCCATATATACCAATACTTTGGGATGAAGTCTCAGTTTATCATGTCAATTCAAATTAGAATATTAATGTTAGAAAAACATGTTGCAATGCAATTTTTTTTTTTTAAATCAATAAGAAGGAGCAGAAATTCTATGCTTTATCTTTTATCCTATTTTCAAATAGAAATTATGAACTCGAAACAAAATAGATTCTGCTTTCTGTTTACAGATATGGCAGCATACAAGCAGCTCTTTACTAGATGTGTCCATCCTCCATATTCTGCTTGAGCTGAGTGTGTATGGCTCAACAACATATGTTTCCTGGTGGCCCACCGACTATGGTCTCCAGCTGATCTTCATAGGTCTCTTACACTCCTGGATCAGTCAGAGCCTGCACAAGGTCTACTGCTACCTGACCATCCTCATCACATCCTATACCATCGAGAAGCAACGAAGGAAGTCATCCCTCCCACTCATCATCATCTCAATCCTCCTCTTCCCAATCGTCATAGCAACCATCATGGCATCCAGTATGCTGTCAGCCCCTATATTGCCTCTTTTCACTCTGCCAATCATGCTCATCGGGTTCCCACGACCCCTCAGGTTATGGCCTGGAGCAGTTGGTGCAGCGGCCAATGTCTGTGCAGACACTGTGTACTACAAGCAGCTGGAAAAAAGCCTGAGAGGAGTAATTAGGAGAGCGGTGGCTGCAGGGAGCTTGGGTAGGTTTCTTGAAGTTACTATGTTGCCTTGAGGGCTTTATGGAAAGAAAACCATTTCATGTATATCAGATAACTTGAGGTTTACTCATATGAAGCATTACCGGTATTCTATTTAGTAGTACTGTAAGCAGTACATTTGGCAAGATGAATGAAGCCACCCTCTATCAATTTCTGACAGTTTTATGTTTTTCATTGCTTTCAGGTGAGCTCCGTCCAGGATCATTCCTTCTACTTCGATTCCAGGATCGCATGGCATGGCTCCAGGTCCTAGAGTGTGGCTATGGCTTTATTACAATCAGCCTGAAGGGAATGGAACTGCAAGAAACCTCCTGCCACACTGTGGAGGCAGCTCGGCTGGACGACATCTTTGAGGCAGCCTTCACTCATCCAAAGGAGAAGTTCCCAGTTTGTTCCCTCAACCAGTTCCCTATGCACACCTTGACTCCGGTGGATGCTCAGCCAGTAGACACTTACTCGGATGCCAGAAACGTTTTGACCGGCATCATAGATTCCCCGGATACTTTAGAGTTGGTTGATTCTTGTTTCATCAAGACACTTGTGTGGCTTTTGATGAGACACAATTGTGCCAAAAGAAAAGACCTGCCCACTCCTTCATCAACCAATTCAGGATCAAACATTGGTAATTTCAAGGAAAGTGGGAGTGTGAGCAGTAGAACGAGACTTGTACAAACGAAGAGGGTTGTCAGTGTCAGTGAAGACAGTGGACGAGCTGAGTCGATAGAGTCCAAACCTATGAGTAGTCAGGTCAAGAAGCAACAGCAGCCTAAGAGAAAGTCTTTGGTAGGTTCTTGGCATAGCCTAGACAGCTGGGATGATGATCCTCTAGAGCTAGACGTAATGAACAGCAAACCCAAGTTGAATTCCAGTGCAAAGAAGAATGAAGGCCAGGTACTCAAAGAACCTGCTGGCCTTCCAGGTGCAATCTCAGATATTTCTGATGATGAAGTAGATGATATTTTGAATGAATTTGAATTTGGTTTACCCGCAGTGGACATCCATGCTCCTAAGAAGACGGCAGCTGCAACAAAGAATATTCCATTCACCCAAAGAACCATCAATCTAAACGCCTCTGCCCAGTTTTCATCTCCTCACTCGTCAAAGTTAAGCTTACCCCTCAAATGGCGGGAGATCCCCATAGACCAGAATCTCCTCGCCCCTCTCCTGCAGAAGTTCCCTCTGGACTGGTACAAGCATGTCATCGCTCAACTTGGTATTGAGTCCAGCAAGTCCCCAGAGGACATTGCAGCCGAGATAGGCTCGGATGAAGCCCTGACTACCATGTATGCCAACCTGGTCATGGCGTGCTATGGCATTGTCAACGTCTTTGGACTAGACGGTATGTCTGCTGTAGGAGCTGGAGCTAGTCATGTCTACAAGGTGTATTCAGGCGATATCCCATGGTCCATGAACCAGGAATGGCTGACATCAGATGAGGAGCTCCACGTTATTGTGTTGCAGGCCTACAGGTGAGAAATGTTGGAATAAAGATGCTTTGACCTAGCTATGACCTTATGCCTGCTATTAGTGCTTGCCAATCTTATTTTAGTTTGCATACCAAACCAATGTGAGCTCCAGAACAAGATGTGCGCACAACTTATCAGATAACGGCAGACATTTTTGTTAATGAAGGTCACATGGTCTAAAAGACATCACTTCATAATTTAAAAAGAAAAGAAGATATTTCTGTAAAAAGGATTTTCATTGTTTTTGATGCTGGGATCTTATAAACTTCTATTTGAGTTATATGGTAATTATATAGGAAATCTCTGAATATGCAGTGTATGTATGATAAGAACTGGCAGAATGGTTTGAACAAAGTTTTTCTTAAACTTTCAAAATGTTTTAGCTTTGATAGCGAAAGTGCAACGTGTTGCTGTAAATAGATGACCCATTCGACTGACTTATGTTGGATAATTGTAGTATTATATAATGGTAGAAACTTTGTATTCAAATCCTTGTCTATCTGGTGCACATCAACATATCTCCTCCTTTTTATACTCACTTCAGGTTTGCTTTCAAGCTCGCATACGACCAGACCGTACTTGGTGAGGCATCGGACCTGGATGAGATAGTAGAATACCTTCAGGAGTACGAGAGTGATTGGTACATGGGAAGGGATACTGATGTAGCATGGTCTGAAGCAGTCGAGAGCAATAAACCAAGACTCTTCTCGCTCATCTATGATACCAACGAAGTAAGTGTTGTTAATTTGTCTCTGTTAATCTTTCTTTGTTCGTTTTTCTTTGTCTTTACTGTAATGTAAAAAATGTTGAAATAAAAAAGGATGTTAACAAACATTACCGAAATATCAAACTATTTTCCATACTCAAGATTAAGAACTCACTGGGGATGATATTGATTAAAAAAGAATACTTTAAATTTCTGAATCAGTATTAAATTAAGTGATAAATATAGTCATTCACAAAATGAGTGGATTTCTTCAAGCTACTTATGGTCCCGCTGTAGCATTTGCTATTGAGCAGGAAAGTTACAGGGCAGTTATTATTATGAATTCTTTATGATTACCAACTTTGAGCAAATCCTTCAAAATGCCTTTGTTATCAGACCTCATGAAATCTCAGGTGTTGATCATATTATATTCCACCCTACTGACCCAAGTAAAACTAAGTTTAACAGCCAACTAAACATTTATTTTTCATATAACATCCTTGTCCATTGCAGAACACCTACAATGGACGCGTCCTCTCCAGGCAACCTGTGGTGGTACACATTGGACAGCTCAACTCTGAGATGGTTCGCTCCCTGTGGTCCTCGCTCTCCCTAGAACTCTTCTACTTCACCAACGATGATGAGGAGAGATACAGCATCCAGGCTCATCCAGTTATTCTCAGAAACTTGACAGTCCAGGCAGCTGATCCTCCCCTGGGCTATCCGATCTATGCCTCCAAGCCTATCTCTATTCCTACGTGGTAGGTCCTTCAGAACCTTCTAGGGTTCTTCTACTTCCCCAACTATGATGAGGAGAGATACAGCATCCAGGCTCAACTAGTTATTCTCAGAAACCTGACAGTCCAGGCACTGAGGTGATCCTCCAAGCCTATCTCTATTCCTACGTAGATCTTCTTCTTTTTCTCCTTCAAGATTATCTGCCTCCTTCACTACTGAAGATTCTTGCAGATGTGTGAGAGTGCATGTGTGTGGCAACATAGTGATGCCCAGGTGTGCAGGTGAAAGGTTTATACAATGTGCCAGGGTTCCTCTCCTACACCATTAATTATGAGGAGAGAATTAGCATCCAGGCTCACCCTGTAACCGTTAGGAACCTCAAGCTAGGTCCAGCATGTGATTCATCTCTGAGCCTTCCAATCTATGCCTCCAAGCCTTTCTCTATTCCTATGTGGTAGGCCCTCTTCAGAATGTTTGAGGGTTCCTCTACTTCACCAACAATGATGAGGAGAGAATTAGCATCCAGACTCACCCTGTGACCCTTAGGAATTACCTCAAGGTCCAGCATGTGATCCATCTCTGGGCCTTCCTATCTATGCCTCCAGCCTCCTCTCCATTCCTTTCAAGGCCTTCTTGGTTTTATCTACTTCACAATTTCATGAGGAGAGAGATAGCATCCAGACTCAATCTTAATATTCTGCTTGAAGCTCACAGTCCAGACTGCTGATCAACATTACGATCTTCCCTGTAATTCCCTTCTAACCTCTCTCCCTCTCTCTTTTTACATTTCTTATTCTGCTAGATTATTCCTCCCCCCCCCCCAACCAATAAATGAATTTCTTATTTATGCGGAACCCAATTTTTGTCCTAAGCATCATCGTTGGAAGATCACTTTTGAGGGGTACTTTATAAACTTCTTTAATAGCTAACCAAAAAAAGAAAGATGGAATCTTCAAAGGGTTCATGGAATTAATCAAATGGAAAACATTCACAGTACTCTGTCTTTGATCTTCTATGTAAAATATTGAAACTTTTAATGGAATTCAATGTCAAAATGTAGGTTACCTTTTTCTGTGATTAGGCCTTCCTGGTAAAATAAATAATTTTTTCAATTATCATGTGATAACTATTATTTCTTTGCAGCATCTCAGTTATGATAATCATGTATTTTGTACTTATGTAATATATATTGCTTCATAAAAATTTACATAAACTTACATTCAAATCTGAACGTATATATTTATATTTTAATTATCAAGAATTTTTTGTGCATACTTTGCAATTGATTCTGTTCATAAAAGAATGATTTTTTAGAGAAAAGAAGAAAATAAACATGTATATTAAACATATTGATATTACTGGGAAGGGGGTTCTTTGTGGTACACTTAATGTATTACTGGTTTATGTTTGAGGCTATGAGGAGATTAAGTTTCTGAAGTGACAGAAAGATTGTCCCAATCTTAAAGGTATTACAAAGTTTTGGTATAGGGTCATGAATTTGGTTCAAATTAACATATTGGACCCAATTTTCAAAATTCCCCAAAACTTTGTATTACCTTTAATGGACAAGCTTCTGTTTCTGGGCATTCCTGTGTCATACATACTACAGTAGTATAAAGTTGGTATCCTACGAATCATGGTAGATGTATGTATAGCTATGGAGCCCTCAAATTATATTTTCTGTTTCTTAAATGCCCACAAGCTTAGATGCTTTTGGGACTCGTTTAATTAGCTCTCGCAAAAAATTGCCCTTAGCCTATGCATGTTTGTAGAGTTGTAATTTATGCAGTAGTGAACAAAATAACAAGAAATACATTGTTCAAGAACTCTACCTAATGACTAATGAAAGTCTGTGCTGGTGTGTGCAAAAGGTAGTGCAATCACATTGCCACAAACCATAACCTTGATAACATTTAGTATTACTATACATGAAATGTGTACATTATAATGGCAATTATGGTCTATATCTAGCCTGACATATGTTTAAATTCAACAGGCCAAAAATATAAGCCATATGGTATGGATCACTTGTAATTCTTTTATTTTTCATTAATATATTATTTTGTCATTTTTGTTGCTGTTTGTTTCTCCTGGTCTTTTTGGCCTCTGCTGTAAATTGTATATTTTGATTTTCATTTCTTTGTCCATTCCGTCCTAAAGTATTTAACTTTATTCAGATTCTAATTTTTTCCAAAAAAAATGGACTAAAGTAGGATATGATGAAACATATGATATTCATAATCATGTGGCTACTTATACTTGCATTATTCAGTCCCCATCACAACTCTATGTGTGAACCCGAGGCCCAAAACTCTTGTCCTTTTCATACTACACAAGCTGTGTGGAAAAAAAAAAGAATCATCGCTTCAAGGAGCAATTTTGTAGTTACTTTATACTGGTAGACTTGGTTTTTATGTTTCTCTTCGTCTACATATAGGTGTAGTGAAACAGAGTGTACCTCAGCAAAAAATTGTACAGCTTATGTTAAAATGATCGGCAGAAGAATTGGATAGAAGACTATTATTTGTCAATGAAAAAAAAAGAAGATATATATTCTTTGGTGTGTGAATGTGTATACATGTATCTTTGTGCATGTAGCCTTTTGATGTAAAGTTGTTACATGTACTTACCGGTACTTTATTTTTGACTCAATATCTGTTGTTTGTATATGAAGAATGTAAATAGAAAAAAACTATCATCTCATATATAAATCACTTATCACCTTGATATTCATGGACAAAAATTAGAGAAAACTATCAAAGATATTTGTATGTGTGAATTTTCATTAAAAATGTCCTATCAGAAGTCAACACTGTCTTTGAGTTGTGATGTAATTCAAGAACTTTACCTTTAATTGATTCTTTTGTTAATATTATGATTAGCATCAGTTATGGCTTGACCAACAGTGCCTTGAAGGCTTATGCAAAGACAAAAGTTCCTCAGCAAAGGAATTTCAACTTATTTTCTAGTGTCATCAGGAAAAAGACTAGAACACATAACTCCTCTAATGAGCTTTCACAAGTTCCAAGAACTTTTGATCATACAGGGACTACAATAACAACACTCGCTACTCCTTTTATTTGGTATGATCAACACAAATTAATTTATTGATGTGGGAACTAGAAACCATTATTTTAAAATCTCGGCGATGAGCTGATTGTCATTGCGTTCCGAACATATAAATATACCAATGTCAATGAATACAAGGACATAACACTCCATAAATTTCAGATTTCAGTCAATGGCACAATACTTACATATACAAACAAAATAATGACTGTAATTACACTTTATACAGAATAAAATCACAAGAACTTCAAGGTAATGCCACATAACATTTATGATTTTCATAATCATGACAAACTGATTTAAGAAAAAAAATTGAACATTGCTCATTATTATGTTTTAAAGATTAAAAATGCATGATATGCCTTCATCAATTGTGAAATTGTTGGTGATTCCTATTGTTACATCACAATCAAAGGGTAATTATTGCAGATAAATTCAAGAAAGCTAAAATCCATCGCAGAGATAAACAATCACAAGGTGATTGACGTGGTTATGTTGAACAAGATATAATAGCGTTCTGAACTTTTACTACCAGCTTGTAAAAAAGGATTTACTGATTGAATAGTGATGGTTTGCGTAGTGAATAACCAGTATCAAAAGACGGTCGTCATGAACAAAAAAAATAATTTACAATTGACATACAGATCAAATTAAGAGAATAAAATAACAAAATCAATAAATTCTGCATCAAAGCATAAAGTATAGAATCTGCACTGTAAAATGGGAGCATAGCATTGTAATCATCATGAGCATCCCTGGACAGTGTGTGCGCTCTATAAGTGTACACTATTATTATTATTAATATTATTATCAATTAATTCAAAGAATAATGAAGCTTCTACAGATAAGCTTTAAAGTAATTTGGGAGCAGTGTTGAGCATATTAAATTGATACCAGTTTGCTGGTCACCAGTTATACTTCAGTGATCAATGGTTCAATTTATCTTTGGTAAGGGTGATATACAAGCATTGTAATCATCATGAGCGTCCCTGGACAGTGTGTGCGCTCTATAAGTGTACACTATTATTATTATTAATATTATTATCAATTAATTCAAAGAGTAATGAAGCTTCTACAGATAAGCTTTAAAGTAATTTGGGAGCAGTGTTGAGCATATTAAATTGATACCAGTTTGCTGGTCACCAGTTATACTTCAGTGATCAATGGTTCAATTTATCTTTGGTAAGGGTGATATACAAGCATTGTAATCATCATGAGCGTCCCTGGACAGTGTGTGCGCTCTATAAGTGTACACTATTATTATTATTAATATTATTATCAATTAATTCAAAGAGTAATGAAGCTTCTACAGATAAGCTTTAAAGTAATTTGGGAGCAGTGTTGAGCATATTAAATTGATAACAGTTTGCTGGTCACCAGTTATACTTCAGTGATCAATGGTTCAATTTATCTTTGGTAAGGGTGATATACAACTACAAGGCAAAATAGTTTCCGGCCAACCGTCATCAGGGCATAGAACTATACACAAAATGAAGCCCTAAATGTCTATGTGTTTGTGTCATTTGTGTTATTTGAAGGAAAAAATAAGAGGTAAAATTGGGAATTTCTTCATTACTGCATGACAAGGAATCTATACTCTTACACTACTCTCTCAACATTCATCACCAACATTAACAGAGCATGAAAACATAAAATAATATACCACTTTTGTCCTTTACCGGTATATCGAATTGCATTTTGCTGCTTCATATATTCCAACACATTACAATTCAAGTGACATTTTCCTTTCATAATATCACTATAAAAGGTTGCTTTGCATATCGAAGTGCATTTTGCTGCTTCATATATTCCAACACATTACAATTCAAGTGACATTTTCCTTTCATAATATAACTATAAAAGGTTGCTTTGCAAAACTTAGTGGCACAAAAATGGTTACCGGTAATTGTCTCGGGG
Source organism: Strongylocentrotus purpuratus (assembly GCF_000002235.5). Lineage (NCBI taxonomy): Eukaryota > Metazoa > Echinodermata > Echinoidea > Camarodonta > Strongylocentrotidae > Strongylocentrotus > Strongylocentrotus purpuratus. Next base: position 14,882,084 of record NW_022145611.1, read on the forward strand.
AGAAAAGTATTAATCCTGATGACGCTTTCCTGAGTAAGCATGGCATATTGTTATTATCATTATCATAATTAATATTATTATCATCATCATCATTATTATTGCATTACAATCTAATACTGTATGCTTGAGATAATACTCAATTTTAAAGAGCCCAAGGTACAACATCCATTGAGTTTCCAGAGCACTTATAAAACTTGTTGATGCTAAATAATACCACATCTGTCAGTCAAGTAAAGTGTTTTCCATAGTACACCAATACCATTACAATTCTCGCTACCCCAAATAGCGATTCTGCCGAGATCCGGGGAAAATCCTGAAAACGCGCATTGCATTATGGGATAGCTTTTCGACATTACAGCTTCCTGTGCAGGCGTTCGTGATCACAACCCTCTCTTTCACGGTAGAGTTTAACGGCCTTTTGTGCTAAAGTCACTAATTCTGCCCGAAGCTTTCCATTGCATATTATAATCTGTACAAATTACACTGATTGGCATCGATTTTAGCGTGCGTGAAAACTCTGCACAGCGAACACAGGCGCTAGCGCCAGTGGGATGGGACTCTATACCGGAAGTTGTAGTGACGACCCGAGAGAGTGAAAATTACCTCGTCTCGCGAATTTCGAGATTTTCGTACCTATTTAGGGTAGCGAGAATTAAGTCTCTTGCATTATGGATGTGGCTTGTAATGCCACTAAAAGGTTTCTATGTTTCAAATTCTTAAGGCACTTGTTATGAAATGTAATATGAATATGTACACAATCAAAAATAGATGCCATAATGTTTAAGATTCATCAATAAACATCATCACCATCCCAACTCTCCTCCAAAAGATTTTGAAAGCTCCCACATATTTCTTACTTATTTAAAAGACAAACAGTCTAGAAATCTTAATTGGCAATCAATGGCACTTAAATCAGATCCTCAAAATACCCACAAGAAATCTCATTTAAAATCAATTCAATATGAAATCACTCCCACCGCACGCTGAATACATCTTTCCTTGCAAGTTACAGCATTACTGTGCCTGCAATTGACAAACATTGGAGGAAAGTAACAACAGAGGATTGGTTAGAAAGAGTCTTGCTTCACAATTAGTTCAATTTCAATCTATTTAATTCCTTGCTTAAAAATACGAAATGCAAATCTAACATACAAATACGTCAGAAAATAAACAGTCCACATAAAAATATATAGATATTAAGTGAATGAAGGTAAGAACACTTCAAAGGACCATGGTCTTGTCGGGGCTATGCCCATAAACGTAATATTAGGCTTGGTACAGAATGAGGAAAAAAATATTGATATTCTATATCTGATGATTGCATATGAGGATGATTTTAAAAAAAAAATTGTTTGGATCAAGAAAGTCATCGGTGGATAATCAACAAAATGAAACAGGTTTTGTATGAGATTGGATGTAACTTTCACAAGTACAAAACTGCAGGAGATTAAAATTTTGTTCTCAGCCAATCAGATGGTATGATTTCAGTAGCTTATAGCAGTAGCTTGTAACATTGTTATTGATATAAATTTTTATGAAACAGGACCCAAATTGGTGTCAACTCCAATCACTGTTAACGCCCTTCTGGCTCTCAGCAGAGGTCTGAATCTATCAAAGGATAGGATTTATTCTTACCTGAGACTGATTGTATTGTTTCACTCTCCCACGACCGATTAACGGAGTCATCCTGCAGGAGGGAGACAGAATTATACCATAGTCAAAGCAAAATCATAATCACCTGTTAAATCAATCATTAACTAAGAGCCAACAGTTCATCTGTTTTCAATGGAAACCTGTTACAAGTCACTACTTCCAAATTAACAATGAACCCCCCCCCCCCCCTTCACCAAATAAAAAGGACCACTAACACAAACACACACCTACCTTAATTAAGGGTACAGGTATCATACCTTGCAATCTCTAGCTTTGCTCGAATGTTACAAGGATTTCTTCTACCTCTCAAACTGATAAACATGAGGAAGAGATGGATTTATAATTGAAGATTATGCATTACTTTTAACAATTACATTAAATTGAGTGCATCAATAGGTCAGAGTCTTAAATTATTTAATAAAATATTTGGAAATTGGTGATTATGTGAAATATGTTCGATATGGAATGGAATATAAGCCTGTATCTCATCCGAAAATGAAGAAAAATTATTTTAGTCTAATCATTCACTAATGGTTCTTTTTAGCATAGCACCTGAACTACCGGTAGTTATGAGCCATACCGAGAGTTTTCAATTTTGGATGAAATAAATGGATTTCAAAAAAAGAACTTGCAGCTTTCAGCTAGGACACACTACTCGGGATCACTTAAATGAGAGCCAACCTACCACTTAGTGAAGCCTGGCATGTACTGAGCCATGTAGTAGAAGAGTAGAATAGGTTGCCTAGCAACCCAGACCTCGTTGAGTTTGTTTGCAATAGCGACCACAGTGAGTGCTGCACATCTCTCAGTGCTCATCAACACCTTGTAGCTCCGGTCTGCTGTACCGTCGTAAGGCTTTGCTGCAGGCTAGAAATAAAAAGGAAAATAGTTCCAACTCTGCGGCTCAAGAAAATGCACCAGAGAAATGTGCAATTAAGCTTTAGAAATGATGGAAAGGGCTCTTGAAAACTAAACAAAATCTCTTGCAAAGAAAAGTAAATATTTTACAATCGTCATCAGAAAAACTAGCACTAGCATCTGTTAGTGCTAATGGGACAACTGGTCAGGCCTGATCTTATCAATAATTTTTTGATTTTTACCATGCTATTCTGCTATATTTTGTATTCTGAGTAGTCACATTATGATTAGAAACAATATCCCCTTATACAAAACTATACATTACCACACATGAAGCATCCTCGGTGTAAAAATGTATGGAGTTCTTAGTACATGCACACTCCGACACTCACCCTTGTGAAATCTTCTCTGAGAGCATTCTCCACGATGTTTGAGACGACAGGGCCAGGGCAGACCATGGTCACTGCTATGTTCCTGTAAGATAACTCACTCCTCACTGAGTTAAAGAAACCCTGCCAAGACAGACAGACAGACACAATAAACAAAGATTCAGGGGCGTGCATGGAATGTTGAGAGGTGAAGTATCTGATGTCAGTCACCAAGGTTGTTGGACACAAGTTCTGGCAATAATTGCACTGCAGTCAATATTCAAAGTGGATTCTTCACCTTCTTTAAATTCTGGACCAAATACTATAAACGTAAACCCAGCTCTAAACCTAACTCAAAAGTCAACTGCTAACCCTAACCTGACACAATATTTTGATGAAATAAAGCCTGGTGAAATTATCGGCAGAGCATAGGTCAGAACACCCTCATCAGGGCTACTTCTGCTTCCAATTATCTTGGTCAGAAATATACTCCACTTAAAAGAATACAAATGTTAAAAGTGGCTGTATCAACATCAATCATATATTTTAAGACCCTTTTTTGTTTGGGGGGGGGGGGGGGTTAGTCTCTCTGCCACCCTCATTCCATTTTTTTAAACCAATGCATACCATAATCTTACAGGTCTAAAAACTATGTAGGATGTTTCAACCCCACTCATCAGCTTGCCAAAGAAAATCATATTAAATAAGGGACAAGGAAAAATAAAACATTTCTTCAGGACAAACAAGATATTTAAAAGGGATAGTGAATTAAGACTGTGCTTGAAACTAGAATGTATTTTATCCAATGGAAATAAAGTACTTCTTCAAGTCAAAGAAAAATGTGAATTTAAATTGGGCTTGAAACCACAATTACAAGGGACAGGGGAAAATATAGATACAATATTCTAGGTACCAGAAATCAGACCATCTTTATGCCTCATCAATGTAACTTTGCACTCTTTTTGTAGCCATGGTAAGCAAGCACAATACCCCTTTTACTTGAAATGGATGCTCATGTTTGACAGGCTTACATGCATGCCATGCTTGGAGGCGCAGTAGGCAGACGAGAGAGGGGCAGGCATTATACCAGTGGCACTACTGATGTTGATGATCTGTCCATAATTGTTTTCCAGCATGTAAGGTAGGGCCACTTTAAATAGTGAGATCGGACCCATGAGGTTCAAATCCATGATGGCCTTGTCCACCTCGATCTTGCAGTCCTGGACCAGGGCACGTTGGCTCCGACCACTGTTGTTGATGAGGATATCGATCTAGTATCCAAAAAGAACAAAATGGCAGAAATCAGTCACAAACAAGAACTTATGGATGAATGAGATCAATAGGATGACTTTTAAAAAGGACAGAAAAGTTAATGACTAATCAATCAAATAATGAAAATATATTTCATTCAAACATGTCAATGATCAAAGGTAAACTAAGCTGGGAAATGATAGCTCAATCTGAATGCCAAAGGTTTTATATTACTCTAAGACAGATTTAGAAACGTAACTTTTCTATTTGGGCCATTCTAGCAATGTACCTGGATCTTAAGCATCTTAAGCATCTCGACACATGGATGTGTATACTTTATAAATATTGCAAGTATTATTATTATTATTATTATTATTATTAATATTATTATCATCATTGTCATCATCATTGTTATTATCACAATCATGAGATTGAATCAAACTCAGTACACCTCTTTTGTCTTTCAACAATAATATTCAATTAGATGAAGACTTACATCATAGCATATAAATGCAAACAGTTTTCCTTTCAACATAAAATATGAACTCATAATGAACTTTCAGAAGACTGATTTGCCAACCGTGAGTTAATAAAGCTTTCAGAATTCCACCCCAGGACATACCTTGCCATACCGGTCAACTATGGTTTCGGCCACCTGACCATGAGTCTCATACTTGGTTGCATCCATAGGTAGGACTAAGATATTCTCCTCCCTCACCTCTGGGAATCGGACGCAGTTACCTCGGACTCTCTCCAGCTCGTTCACACGACGAGCCGACAACACGACTTTGGCACCCTAGAGCAAGAAAACACGACATGGACGCTTTGATATCTCTGTATACTTTGATGATGACAGTTTTAATTGACTGCTTAGAAAGCATGTATATGCTTGTAAGTAAACAACCAGGTGACCGACAGCTTTAATTCCTTTCTTAGGAACTTGGTAATGAGGATTAATGCCTTACCAAAGGGCACAAGCGCATTGAGTGGGTTTCGAACCCTGGACATCCCGGATATGAGACCACTGCTCTACCACTGAGCCATCGCGCCTCCTCGTTCTTATTCTCAATGACAAATACACAGACCTCACATTAATCAAGGGTTAAGAATAGTCAGGCCCTGTAAACACAAATGTTTTCTCAACTTTATAGCTCTCAGTCTAGTTGACTTATAATTTATCATGCAGCATATTGCATTTTGCAACAAGATCTGGGCCTCATCATCTTATCAACAGCCGAGTGTAATTCAAATCCATCAGAGATTAATACCATTATAACTTTGTACTTCACAGATAGAGGTTCATAAAGTTGCAAATTGATAGGATTTGAAATTAATCCAAATCAATCACATCTTTTCAGGAGACAAGGCTACGATCATCAACCAAGTAATCATGCTACTTTTATTTAAAAAAACTGAAACTGAGCATTTAATTCCTCTAAAATTGTGACATTTGAGAAATCAATTACTTACAGTACAGGAAGATAAAAGATGACTACTTTGCAAAACATTTTAAAAATGAAATTGAGCAAAGAGCTCATTGAGCGTTGAGCAATTACTCATTATTCATGTTATCTCTTTTTTCTTTCTTCATCATTTAATAAAGCTCCTTGCCAAAACATATTAGCAGCCCCCCCCCCCCCAAAAAAAAAAATTCTCTCACCTTACGAGCAAGCTGATATGCAAGTTCTTCTCCGATGCCACTGGATGCTCCGGTGATCCACACAACTCTGCCCATCATATTATCTAGAAATTACAGAAAGACCAAAGTGAAAGGTTGGCTGAATTGCATTTATTACATAATACATAATGTTTGAGCAATTTTAAGCAGACTACAATCCACAGAATAACTCTCAACTCTGTTCAGCCACCTGTACAAAAAAGTCCCTTTGTTATTCTACAATAATTATTGTGATCCAAGTATTGTTTCCCTTCCCTCCCCCCTACCTTTGATTTGAATTGAAGTTTCATGGTATCTATTTTGAGCTCCCCTTAATATTTGCTGTCACTTTATCACATCAGTAATGTATCAGTAGTAGTAAAGTATGGAAAGTAAGCTAAGTAAATGAATGTTTACAAAAAGTAAATACATGTATATAAATAGATGTGGTATCATACTGTGAACAAAATCCTAATTCAAGAAAACTCAAGTGAATATTCAATGAAGTAAAGATTAGAAATAAATAAATTAAATAATTTAAAAAAAAATAATAATGTGGTACAATTCAAATTCATACAAATTGATTCAAAAGAAATTTGTATTAAGTTGAATTGTACCATAATTTAAAGGAGACAAAGAAATAATACTGGAAATATACAGTCTACCAAAATAGCTTGTCGAACTTTACAGCCCCACCTGACAATTAACCTCACCTCCTTTGTTTCCAATCAGCTCATAGAGCATGAGAGTGAGGTCACCATCAGAGACCATGGAGAGGAAGAAACAAATCAGGAATGTCACCAGGAGAAACAGAGCGATAAAGTAAAGGACACGGATTGACAGAAGGATGAAGACTGCAGCAATGCACAGAGCAATGAGGTAGATGGTGCCAAGAGCCATTTTGGGTCGGATTTGTTTTCTTCTCTGTCTGTGGATAAAAGAGACAATTTATGATTAGTCTAAGTGGATAACATTTCCGTATCAGTTCTTAAAATCAAAAGGTCTAATCTCTAGATCTGAGATAGACCCTGGCCTAGTCTAAGGCTAAGCTAGATCTACATTCAACTTAACTCCAGGGAGCTCCGAGCTCCAGAGCCTGCATACTAGGAAACAATTCAAACAGCGGATTGGGTAAAAAAAATTAAACGTAAAGAAGTGGTGGTTATGTGGTGGTTATATTTTACCTGACTGCTAAGAAAGCATGAATGCTTGTTAGAAAGCAACCAGACGGGTCACCGGATTACGAGACCACTGCTCTACCAACTGAGCTATCGCACCTCCTCAAAGAAGTAGTGATTTCAATATTGACTTACAATGTTTTTCGACTTCTCAGCCGTTTTCATACCCTCGAAATGCGTGATGTCACGCCTAATGCGCGACACTTGGTAGCTCTGCATACAGTAGGTTAGGAAGAGGAATCATCCTTTTTCCCATCAAAGACGTCTTCAAATTATGTCAAAATTACTTCTTTACATTTTGAAAAAATGCATGTGACACGTATAGCAACCCGCTGTTTGAATAAATTTCCTATGCCTGGAGTTACATTCAACGTGAACTTAAAATTCACGTAACTCGTAAGTTGACACTTACTCACTGCGGATCATGCCGACTAGGTCTATTCTAAATTCACAATCCATGTGAATTCTATTCAAAACTAGGGTCTAGATCTAACTTTTAGATATATCTATACCCGGTAGGGCCTACTCCAACTTCAAATTACACAGACTCAGTCACAGATCAAACTTCATGATTTCGATTCGTTTTTACCTGAGACTGAGTGCTTGCTGAGGATGAGCCTAACTAACTAACTCAAACTGAACTGGTGTGGCTGAGCATAAGAAATGCAAAGGGACTGCTGCTGGCTGCCGAGAGCTGTATAGACTCTGCATGTGCTGTCCGATGCCGTGCCGTGTAAACCAAGTTGCGGTCTGCCAGATCGCCCTCTTCTTGGCCTTTCCTCTCTGGTCCGAAGTTGGACTTTGAGTTTGATCGAGTAGACCCTACGTCCGACTTAATGTTCTTGAACTTGTAGGCTGCTACGCTCCCGGGCACGCCTTTTCAAATGCATTCAGTTGATGTAAATATTTGTTTCAGGTCACCGGGTTGTGAAGATGTAGAAGTGTATACCGGGGAGTTCTTGTGATGTATTTCGTAACGGTCACCGCGCGCGCCGAAATACACTATGGAATGCCGTTAATATGCTCCTTACTATAATTTTCGCTTGGATGCAAAATTGTATTTTCTGGGTACGTACCGGTATACGATCGAGGCTTATATGCCTACAAAAAAAAGAGAAGAAGAAGAAGAAGAAGAAGAAGAAGAAGAAGAAAGAAGAAGAAGAAGAAGAAGAAGAAGAAGAAGCCAAGAAGAAGAAGAAGAAGAAGAACAAGAAGAAGAAGAACAAGAAGAAGAAGAACAACAAGAAGAAGAAGAAGAATTAAGAAGAAGAAGAAGATGAAGAAGAAGAAGAAGAAGGAGGGGGAAGAAGGAGAAGGAGAAGGGAGGGAAGGAGGAGGATCGAGAGGAGGAGGAGGCGGCTGGGAGAAGGAGTCGGAGGAGGGGAAGAGGAGGAGAGGAGAAGGGAGAGGAGGAGGTGGAGCCTGACTGAGGAAAATGAAGAAGAAGAAGAAGCCGTACGACTATAGGAAGCTTTCGAGACGGGGTGGGGGTGATGATGGTGGGCACACGGGTGCATGAGAATTGAGATAGAAATTAATGTTAGTTTCAAGCGTATCATTCTCGGTGCAAATAATAATGATGATGATAGTAATAATAATAAAAATGATAATATTATTACTATATTAATAAAAATTACAATTAAAGTAATGATACTTATGATAATGACGTAATAATATGTCATAATGATGTTATAATTATTATGTTCTTATAAAAGACCAGTTGGAGAGCTTTGATTGAACTAATAAGTTGTATAGCTTTATTGAGGCTCTATGTCAGTCAGACATCTTTGTAGGCATCCCCTGTACAAGTACTCATTGTTTCATAACATGACCTGGCATGAGTCATGGGTTGCAGGTCATTCTATATTTAGTTATACATGCTAGTCTGTATTTGCAGACTCTGTTAAACTACATGTAGCTATCACTACACCTCCCTTCTTTAAAAGAGGTTTACATATACATATATAAAACTTCTTAAACTGTACAGAGTGACAGGGTGGACTACCTGTACACTCGCGACTGTACTAGGGCATTATTCTGTCCCTTAAAGCTGGAGTACTGTCGCTTTCAAATATATAACTTATTACGCGACAGTCCATATCTTTCAAGGTTGCGATTCGCGAAACTGGAATTCTCCGTTGAGGTTGAGTGATATCTGTTGATTTCTGTAATCAAAGTGACTAATTGAATCCGGTTATATTTTTAAACTATAACATGCAAATATATATATCATGCTCATGCAATCCTGCAGTTATGTTTTAAAGTCCAAGTTGAACTCTGTAACTATAAACTATTTAAAAAACGCGAAAGTCTTTCTCTGTAGTTCGCTTTCATTTATTTACAAGTTCAAGCGATCTGGCGGTTTAATAACTCGTCCGCTTCTGGTTCTGGTTGATGACATAGTTGAGCTTTCTTCAGATGCTGGTTGCTCTGTAGCTTCTGCAGTGTCATCTAGCTCGAAGTCATCCTGTGTTGGTAGTGGAATAGACTCGGCTTGTTGTTGACGTGGGACTGGCCTGAGGTGACGTCTGTTTCTGCGACGTATATCTCCTGTTTCTGTCTCGATCTGGTATGATCTGTTTCGATCCTGGACAGACCTGAGAATACCACGTTTCGACCAGGTGTTGGTTTTCATGTCTTGGAGTATGACATGATCTCCAGGCTTTAGCTTTGACAAGTCTCGAGCATGTTTGTCGAATCGCTCTTTTTGCTTCACCTTATGATCCTCCTTTCTTCCCCTCACTGATCGAGTATTGACCTGTTTTGGTCTGGACATTAGGCATGAAGTACAACTTAGGACCATTTCAGTGATGTCTGTGTTGATTCTGGGCCAATAGATGACTTCTCTAGCACGTTTCTTACACTTCTCGATGCCTAAGTGTCCTTCATGGATTTTGTTTAGCATGAACCTTCTCATCGTAGTGGGAACCACTATTTTGCTGCCTTTGAAGATGATGCCATCTGCTTCAGAGAGTTCACTCCTGATGTTCCAGTATTCCCTGACTCGAACTGGACATTGCTGCTTCGTTTCCGGCCAACCATCTCTGATGATGCCTAGCAGCTCTTGCAGTTGATCATCTTTCTTTGTCTCTTCGACAATCTGATTTCGTTTGTTCGATGTAACTGGCATGCTCTTGACAATAGCATCTACGTAGACTCTGATATCTTCCTCAGTTTCAGCATTCAGCTCAGCCTTTGGATCTACTGCTCTGGACAATGTATCAGCAGTATACATGTACTTTCCAGGCGTGTACAAGACCTTGAGATCATATCTCTGTACCCTGATGAGTAACCTTTGAATGCGTAGGGGACAGTCACCCAGTGACTTTACAAACAGTGGAATAAGTGGCTTGTGATCAGTCTCCACTTCTACTTGTTGTCCATAGATGTATTGATGGAATCTTTCACATGCGTATGTGATTGCCAGCAATTCTTTCTCGATCTGTGCATATCTAGTCTCTGCATCAGTCATTGATCTAGATGCATATGCGATCGGAACCCAATCTTGATCATATTGCTGTAGTAGCACTGCACCAATACCATCCTTTGATGCGTCTGCTGACAGCTTGGTTGGTTTCTTGCTGTCATAGAAATGTAGGACTGGCTCTTGTATCAGAGTTTGTTTCAGCTGATTCCATGCATCCTCTTGTGCATGATCCCATGTCCATACATTCTTTTTGTCTAGTAGATGTCTCAGCGCTGCTGACTTGGTCGACAGATCTGGAATGAACTTCCCTTGGTAATTGATCATACCCAAGAACCGTTGGACATCTTTCCGACATTTCGGTCTCTCAATGTTCAAGATAGCAGACACTTTCTTTGGATCAGGTTGAACTCCTTGATCACTGATCAAGTCACCAATGAATGTGAGCTTCTTGACATTGAACTCGCATTTGTCTTTGTTCAACTTGAGATTCATTTTTCTCACAATGCTGAGAACCTCTCTCAATCTGTCATCATGCTCCTGTTGGGTAGTTCCCCATACAATCACATCATCCATCATTGTGTTAACTCCCGGAATATGTGCAAACAGTTGGTGCACTATCTTGTGATAGACTTCCGGAGCACTACAAATACCAAAAGGTAGTCTCAAGAACTTGTACCTTCCGTATGGCGTGATAAACGTACAAAGTTTGGAGCTTTCGTCATCTAGTTGGATCTGCCAAAAACCACTAGATGCATCTAACTTGCTGAAGTATTTGGCTCCTGCAAAATGTGCAGTTATTTCAGCTCTTGATGGCAATTGATAGTGTTCTCTTTTGATTGCTCGGTTCAGGTCTCTTGGATCTAGACAGACCCTGAGCTGACCGTTCTTTTTCATCACCACCACGAGAGAAGAAACCCAATCAGTTGGCTCATCAACTCGTGTGATTACGTCCATTCGTTCCATCTTATCTAACTCGTCTTTGAGTTTATCTTTAAGTGGAAATGGAACTTTGCGACATGCATGCTGAACAGGATGTGCATCCTCTCTCAATGTGATGTGGTGTTTACCAGGAAGACAACCTAGACCTACAAACACATCTTGATAGTCTTGAACTACACTTTTACCCGTTCCGTGTTCAGTTTGTTTCTCAACATGATACACCCGTTTCACCAGATACAAGTCTTCACTCGTCCGTAATCCTAACAAAGGCTGACGATTTCCAGGAATGACTAGACACGGCACATTGCGTTTGATCCCTTTGTACTCAACTTGTACACAACAACGACCTTTGACCGGGATATCTGTCTCATAATAACCTGTCAACAAAACTTTGGCTTTCTGTAGCTTTGGTTTTGGTTTCAACTTGTGAAATACTGTCTCAGGAAGAAGATTCGCCTGAGCACCAGTATCAACCTTGAAGTCAACCGGCTGGTTATTGACTAGTAGATTAACTATCCATTCATCCTTGGATTCTTTTGATTCAACAGAGCAAATCATGAAACCTTCTGAATCTACCTCCAAGTGCTGCAGTTCATTGACCTTGGCTACTGGGGTTTTACAACATTTAGCAAAATGATTCTGCTTACCGCACTTCTTGCATGTTTGACCTTGTGCGGGACATTTGTCTTTGCTATGTCGGTTTCCGCACCTGCTACATGCATCACGTTTAGTACGACCTTGAGGTTCTGACCGTTTTGACTTTGAACCAGGAAATTTCTTCTTAGTCTTGCTGAAAGAATCTACCGGAATTGAAGCGTTTTCCCCTGCGGAACTCAACGCTTGTGCCTGCGTTCGAGTTTGTTCAGCCGCACGACATACTTGCAACGTTTTAACCAATGTAAGATCATCTTGCCTCAACAAACGTTCTCTTAGACCATCGTCTAAAATACCACAGATAATTCTGTCCTGGATAAGACTCTCTTTCAACATGGAAAACTCACATGACTGAGCACGACTCCGCAATTCTGTTGCGTACTGATCAACACTCTCATGCACTAACTGAGATCTTGTGAAAAATCTATGTCTCTCATACGTTAGATTACGTTTCGGCATGCAATATTCCTCATATTTGTTCAACACTTTCTCAAGCTTCATGCTCTCACCCTCAGCAAATACAAACGTATTATACAATTCCAAGGCAGCATCGCCAATCACGTGTAGAAGCATTGATGTTTGTAACTTTTCATCTTTTTCAGACATTCCTGAGGCAACATTGTATAGAGTGAATTTCTGTTTAAATCTTCTCCAGTTCTCGGACATATTTCCCTTGAAGTCGAGTGGAGGAGGTTGACTGAGATTTGCCATTTTGTTTCTTAGCCTAGTGTAATCACTCACATGAACAGCATAACAATTAGCTTTTTCTTTTTGTATCTTTGCAACAATTACTTTAAGCTCAACTATTAACTTTCACTGAGTTATCCTGTATGTTCATGTCCCATATATGTCACGCTTACTGCCCGTTATACTGGAACTGGCCCGGCACAGAACTATGCACTCCAATCCATACAACGACAGCGCTAACTATTATGGACATAACTACATTCACTGGACATACACTTAGACTCTAATCATCTCTCACATCACAAAGAATTGGATTGAACTGGCCTGATTTCAATGATTCCTCCATAGATATACTGCAGGCTGGGTTGCTCAGCACAAACACTGGCTGCTAAGTTCTGACACCATATTATGTTCTTATAAAAGACCAGTTGGAGAGCTTTGATTGAACTAATAAGTTGTATAGCTTTATTGAGGCTCTATGTCAGTCAGACATCTTTGTAGGCATCCCCTGTACAAGTACTCATTGTTTCATAACATGACCTGGCATGAGTCATGGGTTGCAGGTCATTCTATATTTAGTTATACATGCTAGTCTGTATTTGCAGACTCTGTTAAACTACATGTAGCTATCACTACAATAATAATAATCATAGATAAAAACACGTCAAACAGGTGCACGCGATTCGCACGAGAAATTCTGGCCCGTTTAGCGCTTCATAGAAATAAGATAAGAGTGGTGCTCATTTATCTCCCGGGTCTATAATCAATTTTAGTGTCTCCGATATTTAGCTAACGGAGAACAATCTATGTCCTAACTCCATCTGTGTTTATGTTACACAATAATTACCCTACCTCCGCTCCGATACCGGCTTGTACATGGTCATGCTTTTGATATTTGTTCATAATAGGTAATTTATCCTTTCAGGAGTCAACATGTCGAAAGTACTTCGCTATGTTATGTCCATTGGTATTATGGGAGGAAGTCTCCTTGGTGGATGGGTCTTGATGAACACTATCACTCCAGATCCTGAAGAATTATTGAAGGTAATTTGCTTGCATGAGATGAAGTTGAGTTGAAGTTGAACCAGCTGATGAAGCTTGTTGAAGTTTGAACCTAGTATATTGTTAACGATTTTCAATGATTCATGTTATTGTAATTATATCTGAGTAATTCAGGAAATACTTCCAAAAATCATGAAATAACATTATTAACAAAACTAGCTATATTGTGGATTTGTTTGTCTGCACGCATGTATGAGTATGAGACCGATTCGATGCGTGCGTGTGTGACAAAATGAAGCGCCACTGACATTATATCTGAGGAGAAAATGGTGGTTTTTATTTCACGATTCCACAAAAGTAGATATTATCAATCTCTTATCGATATATTATGCATTATCTATTTCTATGCATGAAAGATTTAGCATTTCTTATACTACTACAGTATTGCCATATTTCATGAACATCAAGGGGCCATTTTCTGTCCTCCCCCTCCTGCTATTGTTTAATCTAATTTGTACTTTTTCTTAACTTTGGCAAAGTATTTATAAATGTAGTTCCCTGATAATTTTTTCTAGTTGTCATGCATGTACACTTGTACAGCCTGCACCATCCGAGAACCAAGTAGATCTAATAATCAAAAATCCATTCTCTCATTTCCCCTTTCAGCGTCTCCCGGAAGCAGATCCAGTAAAAATGGCTGAGTCAAAGCAAAGGACGAAAGAACTCGTAGCAGCACTGAAAGCAGCAGCAGAAAGCCCCCATCCTATATACAAAGATATAAAGCGGGAATGAGAGAATAGTTAATGAACTGGTACTCAAAGACAACTGCCGTCTCTAATGCAGAGAATTGGGAAGTGAGCATGGAAGATCGAAATATGATTGGTAGCTTCAGGCTCAGCGCATTACAGGAATCTGTGTCTTCTGCGATATACTCCAGGGAATGAACGTCACTGTTACTCGCCACTCACCAGCCATGTGACATGTTGAATTAAATCTCCTTGTACGTTATTCAGCATTTATGGGCATATATGTCCGATGTGACTTAGTTACATAATTTTGATGATGAATTACCCTTGACTCCACAATTACTATTTTTCAATGAGAAGATTCAAGGCTTTATGTAGGGTCTGTATTGTTGTATGCATGGGTCCCCACCCAGAAACTACAACATTCTAAGGGTTGTGTTAAGAGATAGTAGCCCAAGTGTATGGTACCACTGTTTATTCCTGTTTATTTTGAGGCTTTATTAGCCAAATAGTTTTTTAAAGACCTGAGTCAATCTGTTTACTGGTTCCAGAATGAACACTTTTTTTAAAAGGTGTGAATGTTTTATGGATCAAGTTGAAGCATACTGATTGATTCCTATGGAACCCTGCTATGGATTATGCAGACACATTTAAAGCACTAGCATTATCACACTGTTAAAATAGAAAGTAAGATTGATTTCAAAATCAGTGAGGACTGAAAGGAACTGAAAAAAAATCAGTCAAAATGTATCTGTATGCTTTGAGGAGGGGGGAGGGGGGGAGATAAATAAATATTAATTTTTACGTTTTGTACTTGTGAAGATAATTTGTAAAAGAGTCCTGTTTATGTAAGTAATTTTTTTACATTGGACATTTCAATTTCAGGAAAGTGGACAATTCTAAATTCAATTGAATGGCAATAATTTGAATTTGCAAAGAATACAATTTTTGCAAAATACTGGTATTGAAGAGTCCATAAATGCATTGGTTTTGGTAAAGATCATGTGATATGTTAATCTTCTTGAACTTTATCCTTACATCTTTTAAACATGATGTCATGGGAGACAACTTGAAATGACATGAGATGCATTATTTCAACTTTAGATGGATATGGGCTCATCATTATTTTAAAAGTCGAGGCCCGGGTTTAAGGCAGTTAACTTTTCCCTCTGTAACCAGAGTTTCTTTATGTAATCAAGTACAATGAATGACTAGAGTCATGGTGTGGTTAGAAATAAAACAAGAGTAAAAAACTACTTCAAGTTTCTCAGGGTTGTTTCCATTTTAACAGAATCTTTACTTGTTGAATACTAATCCCCTCAATCCTTTAGGTAACACAAATCCTGGGAGGGTAATTATTTGTCCAAATAACTTTCAGTCAGTTGTAGGCCCAACTTACCAGAATCATTTTTTGCTCAGTTTGTTGAAAAATTTGATTGTTATTGGGCGAAACGTTATCCGAAGATGGGCATGAAATCACCCCCAAAGTTGGTCTAACACAAAATAACCCTGATGTTGAGCAATAATTGTATCCATTATTTTTTGGTTTTACAGTCTTCAAGTCATCATCACACAAGTGGCACAACATTCTCTGGAAATATTTCATTTGTATAGGGTGAAATGAAATGTATATTGATTGGATGATAAGGATATGATTCAGTTGATAATATGCAAGCTTCATCATTCATGTCCTAGACGGTTTCATTTCTCACTTACTCTCATTTGCTTTTAACATATTATCGATTACAATGAAATTGTTGACAGAAGTTTTATTACAGAAATGATAAGCTTCTGGACCTTTTAAAGGCCTGGCTGATATAATTCTACCGGTGTGGAAGAGTGTAGGTGTTATGATCTGGGGGATACAACATTGCAGCAAATTATTTGTTTAAAAACTTCTGCTGTATTAATGTGTGTATTATGTACTTTTTCATGAGTGATAAAAATCAAGAATGATTTTTAAAAGAAAATAGAATAAAACAGAAGCTTCACTTGACTTGTCAAAATGACTCTTTTTCAATTCAACATTAAAATACTTTTAGACAGAGATGGGACAACAAGGCTAGCATAAGACAACAAGTAGGATTGAGTTTGGGTGATATAGGAATAAATAAATAACGGAGAAAGAGAGAGAGAGAGAGAGAGGTAGTGAGAGACAGTAAGAAGGTGAATAGGGTTGAGAAGAAGAGATGTGAAGAAAAACTAGACTTGGAATACAGTGTACAAGACGGAATTCTTGCGACACAAAATGCCAGGAGAAAGCGCAAAGTACTAGGGAACGTAATACAATTGAATCCATTACAAAAAGGGGGCACACAATAACTGTGCCCCCACCCCCTTCACAGAATCCTGCATCTACCCCATGACAGGGTCATCGCGAGACCATTATCAAATTAGGTTTCGGACTAAATTTGCAGACAAGCTAGCTGAAAATACATGTGTTCCGAAAAGCATGACAAGAACAATAATTTATACAAGATGGGATGAATGAGAGAGGGGGTGGGGGGGGGGGCGGTAGGGGGAGCTTGCAGATGTTTGTTGTTGTTGATGTTTTATCATTTTTTGTAAGCCTAAACAAACTGACAGTGCTGAAAGTTTGATGTGAAACATGGAATAAACCTGAATGAAATGAATTCTTAGTAATATGTCAAAATATAAATGGAGATTTGATTTGATATTGCCATCTAACAGGTATCTTTTTCTTAATCAAAGTTTATGTTTTATATAAAAGAAAGAAAAGCAAAACATTGATACCAATCCGAGCACCTACAGTCTAAATTATTCCCTATATTCTATTTAGTAAGAGATGAACAAGAAAACAAAAATACACTCAATTATATCTGATTAGATTGAAGTATAATTCCGCCGCTATTTTAAACTTATGTTTTTTGTGAATAGAATTTAATGCACCACGATAAGAGCGTCATAAACCAAGGAGTTATAACTCCTTGGATAACTTTAAGTGTAATTTGCTACTGTTGAGCTGGATATTATCAAAGAGGTATATCAGTACATAAAAGTAGGAAAAAATATAGTGGAGAATACATACATGTAGGCATATCGACATATTTGTACTTTTATAATACCCTTGATAATTCCTTTCCGCCCCGCCCTTGTTATCACATGGATGCTCATAGGATGCGCGCTTTGTTTTTCGAATCCCCTTTATTGGTAGCACCCATTAATAGGATCTTCCTATTCAACCGTGTTTGATGTTGCCGATCATGCTATTGATATGTGATAAAAGAAGCATGCATGCGCGGCGACTGGTGGTGATGCATTGCATTCGTGGACCAACCAACAATTTAGGTAACGAATTCTGAGTATTCATTAAAAACAGCTCGGGGAGGCCGGGATTCCGAAAGAGAAGGGTATGTATGATACTTTTCTATATTCCACATTTTAAAGGGCTCTTCTATTGTACGCTAATTCTGGAGGATGATTGGGGTATATTATTTTACAACTGGCGCCGCGACGAACTACTATCCCTACGGGCAATATACCAATGTTGTAAACCCGGTAGGATCTGGAGCCGCCATTTAGTGGTGCGAACAGTGCACAGCGCCTGGCCTGCCGCACAGGTGTCAAAGCTCAGGACCGCCTGGCCTGGCGATCACTATGCGCTGAGTTGGGCGGCTCCTGCATGCCTAGATATATCTCCGTGTAAATAAAATGTGTATTTAGAGGATATATATATATATATATATATTGACCTCTTTCTTAAACAGAGGATTCCGACATATCACGTGTTTGGATCCAGAAGAGCATTAATAATTTATGTAATTTTACGCAGAGTTCATAATAAGTCACTAATTCATAATCATATGCCCTAAAGTTCTGGCTCCAAATTAAAATTTGATAGCTGTACAAATACTACAAAGTAAGGCCTTTACAGCCCTACAATATTTTTCAGTAGATTTGGCAAAAAAAGAAGAGTGTAAAGAAATATTTTGAGGGTAATGAAAATGAAATTCAACTATGATTTTTATTAAAAGTATTTTTTGTATGATCCATATATTATTAATCCATTATCACTAGTGCACTACCAGTATTCTGTTTTCTTATAAAAATAAAATCCTTTTTTTAAATTAATGTTTCACTTATATCATAATCCCCCAGTCAGAGCTGTCTAGAGGCCAGAGCAAGCTCGTAATGTAAACAGAAACTTATACTTATATTACGGTATGTAAAATATGCACATTACAAGCATATATCTACAAAAACGGTACCGTTGATTTCCACATATTCATTTTTTTCCTTCCTTCCTTTTACCCCTTCCTTTTCTCCCTCAATCTAATACAGGTGTTAAAGTGAGAGTTGTTCTAGTATGGTTTGATAGGGTATGTTTGTTCTGCAGTGAGGAGACTTTGAATGTTTGAACAGACAAGATCGAGACTGGCATTGAATGATTGAAGTACCTGTCTCCTAGGCTATACATGCTTCAAGACACCAAGTACCCCTCCAAGAACACTCTTTGCCAGCATCATAGACTAATTTAATTGCACTAATGAAAACTTCCAGATGTTTGCTCTATCCATGTGAAAACTGCTTGATCATGCTATGAAACTGAACGAGGACACCTTTTGTCAAAATGGCGAAACAATACGATGTTCTGATAAGACTTCTCATGCTTGGAGACTCTGGTGTTGGCAAAACATCCATGTTGTGTAAATTTACAGAAGAAGGCTTCAACAGTACACACATTCCAACGATAGGTAAGTTTTTTTTCTTTTTCTATTGTCACCTTTGATCTACCTTTCTTTTAGTACATGTATTAAGAAAATAAAATAAGAAAAAGTAACAACAATGATAAAAGGTATGATAAGATTACTGAATATAGAAGCTTGTGTAGGTGCTATCTGATATACATATTTATGTATGGTGTGTATGTGATATAACAAATAATCTGCACGTACTGTTAAGAAACACTAATAAAGCCCATGAATGTTTTGCTTACGATATTATTTTACGATACTATCTTAAAAGATAGATAAATATAAAACGAAATAAATGTATTTTTAAAAAAATCCAAAATTGAGAGATATAACACGTGCCGTAAAGTAATTTGGCGACAATAGTCAAATCACTGACTAATCGCCAATAACTCAAAACACAACAACAACAACAACATGCATGTAGATCAGTTATTATCTGCTGAGAGCCAGAGTGGCATTAAATCATATCTTGTGATTATAACACAGTGAAGAGCTAGTGGAGGCCTTTGCTCAACAAACATAATCATGTATTACAGCAAGATTCAACATACCTTACACAGGCACCAAAAAAGGGTTTATTTGAGAGATTTGGTCACCCAACATAACAACCCAAAGATGTGTACTTCATTATGTTTGGCGGAAGTAATTTTGTGTAAAACAGATATTAATGTTGAATTCATCACCTCGTATAATGATATGAAACATGTGTCACAAGAGAGCAGATGGAGGTTGGGTACAGCTATATAAGCCCTATTGTTCTAAATCTTAGTCTGGCCATTAAATAGTTTCACTTTCCTTGGCCTATCAATTGTAATTACTGAGAGGTTTCACTTATTCATAGATTTGTATGACTACAGTATACTGTCTGGAATGCCATCAGATGCAGATGCTTTTAACCTCTGGTTCAGTATTTTGATAATTGATCTGTATGGCAAATATCTAAATATGTGAATTATTTAGGAATATTGATATCTAGTGATGGTTGTAGGAAAGCTCATTGTTGAGAGAGGACATTGCAGCTGTTTCTATTGTTTACATTTGAATTACATTTATATCGTGTTAATGAGTTATGATTTTATAAAAGAGATGTAAACAAAAAATACAGAATGTTACTGGGCTCTTCATTTCACTTAGATGCCATATAACCATCACCAGTTTTTGTATGTATATAAGATTTTTTTTAAATGTTTTACTTTAAACATATCGTGTTTTGTTAATTGGTTTAGTGTGCCTGGATACACAACTGATAATATTTCTACAGATCTTCTGGATAGGCTGCATACTGTGCAACTGCATAGGGCTTTGAAAATTAACAGAAGAAGAACATTTATACATCAATGATTCAATTCACTTGTGTGGCCCTTAATATCTAATGACTAGATTTGTTACACAATACACATCATATTTGCACATCATTATTCAAATTCCTCAGTTGTTAAGAGGTCCTTGCAAGACTAATTTTGTGTACAATTTGTTCAAAAATACCTCTGTTCAAAGTCTACCCGGTACATACTACATAGAGATGTTGTTCTGTTTTCTTCAATTCTTGACTTTATTGAGAAAATGTGCATTTGCAATTATAGGTGGCTCACCCATCAATGCATAATTTAAACAAGAGACTTGCAAAATAGGTTTCCACATGGGATAGTTTGCATAATCCAGGGTGTGTTGTTTTTCTGTTTAAAGTGGTGATTACCTGCATCCGGAATGATATTACAGATGGGGAAAAGGAAACACGTTTCCGAGGTAGATCGCTTCCAATCAGGATATTCTTTCTGACTATAGTGCATAGACATGTGATATCTAGTAAAAATTAAAGAAAATTGTTTCCTCAAATAGTTTGCCAGGGTTAACATGAAAATTTGTTATTCTATCACCTGATGTGAAACTGAAGTAATGAAACTTTATCTGCTGTTTTAATATTATCAAAATTCTTCTTATTATTATTATTATTATTATCATTATTATTGTTGTTGTTTTTATCATCATCTTGACATGACAAAATCAGTTTTACATTTATTGCGCTTGCAATGATATGTGGATCATCACATATTTTAAACTGTTTGGATCCTCACAACCTATTGCATTATTTCTTCTGATAAATCTTGGTAGAGAATGAAAAGCAAGTATCACTGTCTATCTAAAAGGAATCACTCATGCAGTATGTATTGTGGTTGGTGAATCAAATCCTTTAAGAGATGTACATGTATTAAAGACCAACATGCGGGACTTAATTCTGCAAAGAGGTTTTACAATGCAATTGAAATGTGGAGAGGAGTCAATGATAAGTAAACAATAGATGGAATGTGCGAAGTAGTACTATATTTATTTAGCTCTTGATCACTTATTAGTGTTACCGAAGTAGCATACTATGTTTGCTAGATTTGAGGGTTATTTTTAACAATTTGAATCCTACTTGTACGCTGTAAAGGTTGTAATTTGTTTCTTTATTATGGTTCTAAGAAAAGCAAGAATGGTTTAAAAAATGATCCAGATGTTATTTCAAATGTTTCAAAGTGATATTTATTTCTATGGCAAATCTCATTTCAATGACAAAATGTTTCTCAGAAGTTAAGATGAATTGCCTGTCATGATGTCATTCTGTATGAAGGTTGGTTTTCCCATCCATAACATAACCATATTCAAAATTTAACTGTTTATGTTCAGATCAGAGTCAAATTCTTTATTGGAAAGTTAATGTTCTCCATTCTCAATCCAAAAGTATCATTTTCTAGCTAATTTAGTGGTTTATGCATGGTAGAAATATATTACACATTGCACATTGCACAATAATATATTATACACAATCGAAGTAGTTTTTGACCATTTGGAATAGACTAGTTTACTAACATTCAAATTTTAAAACAAAGGTTGTTGTTGACACCTTAAAAGCTTGCCCAACATAGTAACAAGTAATATATATGCAGACTGGATGCTGGTTATTGTGGTAGTAACTCGTCACTAGGTCCCTAGGAATGATACATCCATATATTTGAATATGTTAATGAATCGGTGTATTGATTATACCGTACATGTATACTGCAGATCAAAACTGTCTGAGGAGAAGTATAGTTTGATATGTTTTGACCTTTATTCTCTTCATATGCTTTCTATCTTCTGCATTGCAGGTATCGACTTTAAAATGAAAACGCTCATGGTGGATGATAAAAAGATCCGCATTCAAATTTGGTGAGTAAGGTATATATTTGATGAGTAATATGGCAGACAAAATATTTGCATGATCCCAGAATTCCATACATGCCTCGAGTATTGTCGAGGTCAGGGTCTGTGATTGTTCTCATTCATTGTTCTGCATGGTTTCACAACCCAAGCTCAATAATGCATAGTATGAAATTGACTGACTAGGAGCGTGTACACACTGCAAAGCAAAGCTGTGAATTGTATTTTCCTGAACTATTATGCATTAACTGTTGATTCACCCAGTATGAATATCGTATGATCATGTTTTTTTAGCCTTGGGGTATGAATGAATTGCATGTATTTGTATATTGGCTTAAAAATTTGATCAGGGTTAGCTCAATTCCATTTTATTCCCTTTTCTTCCTTTTTTTCTTCGATGGGGGGGGGGGGGGGTCATAATTGTTTTTCATCTGCTATTAGAAATGAATATGAACATATATACATTGGTTAAAGAACTGCAATATTAATTATGGAAAATTGAAAATCTATTTTTTTTTTAAATTAATGAGAGACATCCTCTTCTGCTATTTCCTTCTCCTCTTTTTATTGTAAAAGATGTTATTTAAAAACATACACACATTTGTTGTAGTTAAATGTGTAAGGTTTGAGATTGAGATTTCAACAGTGATGATTGATTAGTGCAAATACATACACAACCACAAAAACCAATATTTTGACTCTTTCTTTTCCTTTCCGCACATAATGATTATTTGAGTTAGTTTGATTTACGTATGTACTTTTCATTGAAAACATCCTATTGTAATGAGAATAAATATTGAAATAGTGGCTTAACAATGAAATGACATCCTGGCAACAATACATTGACATTGAAATAATGTGCCAATCAGGCATGCAGCAATTTGTTTAAAGGTACAGTAGCCTGCATGTTAATATGTACTGCCCAATTTAATTTAAATTTATTAACTTATTAATCCATAATTAATTAATTATTATCACTATCTAAAACGTGTGTAACAAACTAACAATTACCACTTCCAGCATGTACATGTATGTTGTTACAGGCTGCCTGCAATTATTTGCGTTCTATTTTCAACATGATACAGGGTTATTGCCTGAATTATAGGGACCATGTTATGAAGAGTGTGATATGTTTCCGGAGTATGATCGGCTCATGTGCTGTTTACGTACTCTGTATTACACAATCATCCACAATGTAATATCATGTGGTCAGACAGAGAAAATTTCAAAGCTTATAGTCACAAAATATGGTACACAATCACAGTGTTGACTATATAATGTCCACACTGTGAGTAACAGACTGTGCCCACAATGTGAGATTGTGTACTGTAACACAATATGACACACAGATAGCCACAGTTTTCTAATTAGTACTCAACAAAGTGATAATATTGTACCAAGCAAAGCCAAAGTGAGCACCAGAATAGAACTATACATGTACCAAGAGTAAAATCTCCCCAAATGCAGATAATATAATTATGTCGATCGCCCAAAACATGCCAAATTTATTTGTTAGTTTGGTCCTTCCACCCCATCTTGCCTACATCCCCTCCCCCTGCCCACACCCCCTTGGACAATGCAAAGTCACTTAATTATTAATTTTCATCCAAAGAGTAAACAAATTTCTAACAAGAATACTGTGACTTTAAAAATTAATCAGTGTGTACACAATATTATGTTGGAATGAGTCATATTGTTTACTATGTGAATAATCACAGTGTGTAGACAATATTATGTTGGAATGAGTCATATTGTTTACTCTATGAATAAACTGTTAAGTGGACACCATTTATTTTTTGCCAGCTATGTTGGCACCATGTTTTCATATCATCTATTTGGAGACAGAATCATATCATCTTACCCAGATTTAACATCCATCTATAGTTCAAAACGAACAATTTAATTATTTAAATCAATCATTTTTGTCTGTTGGGAGCCAAAACTCACAATAGCACTATAAATAATAATACAAATAATTTGCAGTATTATTACTTTGGTGCTCAGTAGACAAATCAATGTTGTAATTTGTAAGTATATTAATGATGCTTTCTTCTTGCTTGATACTATGTACAGGGACACTGCTGGGCAGGAGAGATATGACACAATAACGAAGCAGTATTTCAGGAGAGCACAGGTAATGTGTACTGTACAGTGGAAATATCAAAACTGAATGAAATATATAATGGACAACAGCAACCCCACCCCTAACATGTATATACAGACATACAGTATATTTTATAAGCATGTGTTTGATAAGATTAAAGCAGCATTACATTTATTTGTCAGGCACCAATACAAATATGTAAGTGAATCCTGAAGGTTACAAGTAATGACGATGCTGATATTATACTTTTTTTCTGGTTGGATACATTATTTCAGAATTGTATTACATTCAAGAAATTAATTAAAATTCTGCTTTGGAATAAAAAAAATTTTAAAAAAATGTTAAAGGCACACTGCCATACTTGTAGCTACTTGCTCCCTCTATATAGAAAACTTCCCCAATCGGTGCCTGTTGGTCCCCCATGATCCTCTTTTTCTTATGTTAAATGAGAGCTGAGTTAATGAGATAGCCACCTGTCACAGTGACCTCGCTGGCTCGCTGCGTGGTCTAATCCCTTCTTGCCCAGTAGTGGTGACGGTCTTTAAAACTAATGTGATGAGTCTATTTTTGATTATTTATCTAATTCATTGTCATTTTGCTAATTTTCATGAAGTTCAGATATTCCCACTATGATATTTGCTTGATCATAATATATGAATACATTACTTTCTTTGTTCTTCATAGGGTATCATGTTAGTCTATGACATCACAAGTGAAATATCATTCAGGCATATTAGCAAATGGCTGGATATGATAGATGAGGTAAGAATAAACTAGGGCTCAACAAGACCCCACATAGATAAAAATGTTATCTGCTGTAAATATCAGAAAACATATCTTAGGGTTTTGAGTACCTAAGCTTATCAATGTTTAATACTGAAATGAAGGTGGAAAATCAGTTTGTCATAGACAAATAAAATTGGAGTGCCACCATGTAATGTGACGTTTCTTCCCTTAACTGTTTAGACAGATTTTGTTGAGGAAGTTAAATTTTACCTTTAAAAAACAGTGATTTAACTCTCGTGAAGGAAATATTACATGTGTTTATACCCTTGTACATGAATTTGTCACTATGATTCTCTTCCGCATGCAATGCAATACCTTTGATACGCATTCTGCTGGTATATGGATGCGAAAAATATATTCTGGTATAAAATTACCATGGAAATATCAGTAAATATATGAGTCATGTACACTATTCTACAGGGATCTACTTATTTAATAATATAAAGTGGCTTTAAATATTACCACAATAAGGCGTTGTTATTAATGAGCAATGCAAATATGATTTTAATTTCAAATTTTATTGTTATTCATGTATTGCCTAGAATCTAATGATGAAAATGAATTTAATGATTTTCTCCTATTTGTTCTTGTACAGGGTGCTGGTAGTGTTGCAAGAATCCTAGTGGCTAATAAGTCGGATGCATCGGCACTCCGGATCATATCTAAGGAAGAGGGTCAGACGGTAAGAGAAAGAAGCAAAACTCTAACATTTGAAGTCTTTAACAAAAATATTTGGATAGATAAAAGAGTATTGAACCTTGTATGTGATTTTTTTTTCTTCAATTTGAGAGATACATGTATATGATCAAAAGCACAGAGAATTACAAAACTATACTTTTTTAGATGATATGGTCAACTCGGAAATATTGAATGCCTGCTTTGTTTGTGTTTTGTTCTCAACTAGTTATTTATGCAAAAGCCTAACGTTGTGTTTGATGATGAATTGTTTGAGGGCATTGATGATATCGTTTGATCTAAGATTATTGAACTCTTTTAATAACCACCATTTGTATTTGTTTCTTGTGTAGTTTGCGAGGGAGAAGAACCTAGCGTTTGTAGAGGGCAGTGCTTTCAGCGGAGACAATCTCGATGAGGTATGCTCAATTGTTTTTCGTATTTGAACAAAAGATATTCAATCTTGTTCCCATGTTCAGCTCTTTCATTTTTCATATCAAACTCAATCAATTCAAAATCAAATTCTGTGATGCTCTTATTTAGAAATGTAAATACATCAATCCATATTTGCCAGTATCCACCCAGGTGTAGTAAGTGCTTTGATTTACTCCTTGAAATGCACTGTGGGCAGCTAAGACTGGCAGAGCTATATAAGGCTAGGGTAGTAATTCTATATACTTTGACAGGGGATAGAGACATATGCAAATAATACAATACAAGTAGAATATTAGTATTAGTATCATAATTATTATTGTCATAGCATATTTCATAGGTTTTATTTATACATCTTTTCCGCATCTTAGGCTTTACAGGTGTGAGTAGCAATTCTTTCCGCAGCAACTTTGTGTGGATCGAACACTAAAGAAAGAAAATCAAGTATTTAATTGAAAATATGTACATTTTATTTGTGTCACATGTTGCAAACAGGACCTCACTGAAGAATACTTTTATTGGTGAAATAACCCCTTCTTTATAGTGAATAAAAAAAGTGAATAAATGTATGTACGTATTATTATTATTTTTTGTATCTTCCAGGCATTTGAAGGTCTCGTCAAGATTGTCATGGACAGGAACAAGAAGGACATAGATGAGCAACTACAGAGCATCAAGCTATATGGTTCCAGAGAGAACAGTACTATAGATGCTGAGGTCAAACCAGGTGGCTGCTGCAGTTGATGTCTGTATAGTGTCTATCCACGCCTCGTTCACTCACAACGTCGTAAACTGCCTTAAAGGTACTATGTCCCATTTGCAGGCCAAAAAAATGAAAAGGTTAAATTCCAACGGCATTTGAAAGACAATACTAAATTAGAACTTCCCTAAAAAAAGAGGGGCTTGAAAATGTCTTTAAGTGGGAAAATAATGACTATTAGTTGTCGAATCGACTTAGGAGCTATAGAGCTAGTAAGTAATAGTCTGATTTTTCAGACCATTGTACCGAATGGTCATACGTTTTATGCTGCGCAAAGATTCAATCAGTTTAATTTTGGCCATTACAAGAAGTGGGTTATTGATGTAGACAAATGCTCATGTACCCTTTACAGCTCATTTTATGCATGTTATTACTAAAGATGATAAAAAGCCAGTCAGTCACTCAATAGTGTCTGACAGTGAAGTCTAGAAAGTAAACAGGTTTCCTTGCATAATTTGAATATTAGAACACTGCTAACGTTTAAATTTCACAGACATTATGACATATTCATAATTCCTGCAAAGTTCTACAGAATTTGATGTTGGCTGCAAAAGGGACATAGTATCTTTAAAGGGATCGTTTAACAATGTTAAATCTGAGATATGCACGGCCCTACGTGTTATCAGTGTCTGTGATATGGTGTTATATTGAAGCCCTACAAAAAAATGCACTTCAAAATGATCAAGAAGAGCCTCAAAAAAGTAAAAACCTTTGAGTGACCGGTTTTTAGACTGTAGTGTCATGAAAACCGTTTTGCAAACGCAAAATTTGATTTCGATTTTCAATCATAAATATCTTGATAATCAGACAGGCGATCGGCTTGTAATTTGCGTTAAGCCATGGGGTTCCTGACTGACCTAAAGGTTTATAATTATCATTGCAGCATGGCTAAATCAAGGATTTTTTTTAAAGGATCTAAGACAATCTTAATGGGCCTGTAAATAAAATAAAACGTCTTAAAGAAAATAAAATGCTGTAGCAAAATAAAATAACATAAGCAAGTGTGCTCCGGATTTCTGTTTCTTACAACACACAGATGCGGAAAGAGGCCTTGTGGTGCCTTATGCTCTACCATTTTCAACACCATTTGCTACCGGTATTCATTTACGATACCATTTTACTGATACATGGGAAAAGACTTATTTTGCGCTAGCGCTTTTTTCTAAAAGGCTGTTTAACATGTTTTGCCTGAACGAGGCTGTATTGTGTAATTTTGAACTTATGAAAGAGATACATGTATGATAGTGAATAAGAGTATTGTTTCATCTTATTAGAAGTTAATTCCTTTGTATTTCTTTTGTCATGTTCCACTGTGTTATGGATATAAAGTTCAAGAGAACCATAATTTTAAGTGAAATTTTATTCAGCAGCTTTTATTGTCTGTACATGAAAGATTCCAAAGATCATTTTTGGGTTGTGTGGTATTTGAGAAATCAATGTAAATTTAATGACATTCTTATATGTTACAACACTATATCTTCTTTCATTTTTGTATTAGGTATCAGACGGCCCTACATAATAATGTGCAGGTGATACTGTGAATAAGAAATGCACCAAATTAGCCTCTTTTTTTTTTTAGATGCTTTCTTTCCAGTTTAATTTTCAACTGTATGCTTAAAACTAGTCGTTTTGAATGGCCTTAAAAAAGCCTACCGGTGTTAAAAAAAATGATAATAATAATTTTGATAATGGCAAGAATTTGATATCCATGGATACTGTACATAACACAAAAGAGTATGGTAATTGATCAGAACTATAGGAGCCTTGACATTACCTCACTATATACGAGTTACATATCATACTATTGTAAAGTATTTTTATCTTCACGTTTTGCCAGGATAGATTTATTCTTTGGACATAAGTGTATGTTTTTTCCTTAAATGGAGGCTGAGGTGAAGGATATAGGATATGCTGTTAGGTTTACATAAATTACACATTGCTAAAAATGATGTGCCTTTTAAAAAATGTACAATTGCACATTCACCTTTTTAATTATGTTTCACACTTTGGTATTGAACACTCTGTGCACGGTTAGCACATAGTCACAAAAAGAATACAACAATCTGACACTATTTGCACTATTTTGACCCAAACCTCTATTTTTTCATGAGCAATTAATTTTTTTTCAGTGCCAGCTGTAAAAAAGAAATGTTAATACAATTAAGAAGGTAGGACTCGATTCCATTCCTGCATTTTTCATAAAAATTAAAAAAGAGGAATAGGTTTTAATATCAGTCGTCATAATAAAACACGTTTTCCAGTATGTTCTTTTGGCAATTTTGCACCTCTATGAATCCTGTAAAACTAAATACTATCTGTATGTAAAAGTATGACTTTATAACCAGTTGGAAAGTTTTTTCGGTTGACCTCGCTAGTCATAAGGACAGCTTATGAATAATGACCTTTTCTCAAATTATGAATAGCGGGTCCCTATGAAGGGCGAGTGGACCCCAGTGTTATTTACCAGTAGAATAGTAATTCATTCCTTTCTCTAATTTTCCTAAATTTACCATTTTGGGGGTTATTTTATGACATTAACATTTATATTGTAAGATTAATTATATTTGCCTTTTCATTTGAAATTCATATGCATTCCAACACCAGTGGGTATGTTTATGTGTAACAATGACATTTAATACAATAGAATGAATAGCAGCACTATTATGTCTATATCAATGTAATATCGACGAAGTGTATTTTTACAATTTGGCAGAAATATCTACTTTAACCAAAAAATGTAGATATAATATTCTGTTCTGTTAGTCAATCTGGTTACTTGTAATGTATTTAAAACTTAAAATATTAGCTTTAGTGAAAATAATTACTAATACTTTTTGTATTCCCCCTTTGTCATTCCATTTATGGCTTTTCCATCTTTTTCCCGCAAGGGTCTGTATTTTAGATATAATTATGCTGCTGTCTTTCACCTTGAATAACAAAATGTTAGGATATGGGTAGGTGTCTTCTTTGACAAGGACGAGAAATATATTTAACTTTGTCCTATCATTTCTAAAGATTTTATTTGTTAAAATTGCCATTTTATTTCTAGTCATATTAGTTAACTGCATATGTAGTTTGAGAAATAGAAATATATCCATATTTAAAGGGATTATTCAGTTCTAAATGGCAGGTTTGTGTGTGATCTACCAACAAAAGAGTATTAACTCTGTGAACAGGAAAGGAAATTTAACTTCAAATCAAGATAGATTTGTTGGAGAGAAGGAGCACTTTAAAACTTATATGTATCTTGCAGTGTTTGGCAAGTGCTTCATAGATTGTAGCATCCATCTGAACTTTGGTTTAGATAAATTTGTAATGTAGAGATTATTTGTGTAAAATTGGGGACACCGTACAGCTTATTGTCAGTTCTGCATATTGAGCAAATCTGACAAATTTATTATCTACCAGAGTACCAGAGTTTGGTTTGTTCATGAATTGTGCATCACACATTTAGATGCTGGGTATTGTGCAATGATGTTAAAGGAATTTTTACAATGAATATATTTGTATATTGAAAGAAAAAAGGAAGAATATGTTTCCATAATCATCTATTTTTGGCATGCAAAAATACCTCTAGGGCTCTAGGTGATCTGTCACAGGCCAACATTGAAGAACATCATTTATACAATGGGAGATCATACAACAATCTTATACAAAAATATACAGAACAAGACAATCAAATAATATGTGATCATTTTTTTTTTTGGGGAGGGGGTGGGTATTACTCTTAAATACTTTTGAATGTAGCACAAAATCCTGTGTGCTCAGTACCGGTACTTAAATTTGCACAACTTTTAACTAATATATAAAATCTTATTTGCACTTGTGACTCATTATTAGCATTTTTTTCTCCATTGTGTATAAACATTGATGTTGTGGTTAGACATTTTGCATCATCATTAAACACATATCATATTGTCTGTGAGGGAAGTTGTGTGAATAATTTGATTGAATACACAAATGATCTAATGAAGTAAAAATTTAGTAATAAGAATTTAATCTCTATTTGTGAGTTGTAAAGTACCAAATCAATATGGAAAGTGATTTTTCCAAAAATGCCAAATAAATTGTCTTCCTATCAGAAATGAATGGTATATTAAAGATATATTTAAAAACACTTTAAATATTTGTGTCTTGCATTTCATTTTGTGCTTTTAATTTTTCAAAATTAACTGGGTATATTATTCTATAATATTTATTTCATATTTAATTTCAATTTACTTAAAGAATGCTCCACTTTTGAAACACGTTGGAGTGTGCAAGAGCAAGAGCAGTCGAGTGAAAGCTTGAAAGAAACTGGAGTGATAAAACAGTGATGAATATCTAGGAGTTGAGATCAAGAAATATGTTCATCTCTGGTGTATTGTCAGTTAACATTTCCTTGGGGAGGGGGTGCAGCCCCAACTAGTATACTAGTGTTCATTTCATGTTTTTAACAAGGGCCTCGAGTCAGTGGTAGAGTACAACAGATATCAAAATTGTTTTCACGGTTTTTAATCAGAAATGAAGTAGAAATATACATGTTATTTCAGGTATTTTATTTGCAGGACCATAAGGGAGAGAAGTCCGACTCAACTCAAACATGTTGCTAAACTGAATTTCAATTCCCATTTGTCTGCCAATATCAACTACCCAATACTCGACCCTTCATTATTCTTTGCAATATTATTATTTACGCTCAGATTAACATTGAAAGAAGTTTAAATATCTAGTCTTCTTCTAGATCACCTGTACCAAAATCTACAAGTTTTCCTGATGTAAACATTTAATGCAAATCTTGCTTTCTCTCAACATGTATCCATTCAGTCATAACACACATTCGTTCACTAATCACGCTTTCCTTTTTTGTCAAATCAACCAATCATACCACCTACAATCCTACATCCATGAACTGATACCAAGCCAAAAATACTATCACATTATTATCATTCACAGTACATGCTTAAAACTATGAGCACTAGGTGACATTTAATACTGATTTTCAAGTAGTTCAGGGTAACACAAGTCAAAGAGACGATATGAAAAACATTTCTCACACATATGTACATATCATAAATAATGGAATATACACAATATGCAACAGTAAATCTCCCATATACCGGTAAACATTCTATGGTATACATCATTGTTTATAACATGATTTCCACATAAAATATTCAAATTCAAACATTCTATGGTATACATCATTGTTTATAACATGATTTCCACATAAAATATTCAAATTCAAACTTTCACAAACACCAATGACACCTCTAATAAAAACTCACACACAAGAGTAAATTGCTGTTGCACAAGAGCAGACTAGGTTTTATTATCTGATCAACACATCGACTATTTTACAATTTGTTTCATGCAACATTCTCTGACAGGGAATGACAGCTTAGGAGTTGGAGTTGGGTCCACGCCTCTTGCCGAAGGTCTGAACAACGTTGACGAATCGGCGGTTGTACTGCATGCGGCGCTTGGCACGTCCGACCTTCTTCTTCTTCTTCTCCTGGGGGTCAACCTGATAATCAGAGCAAAAAACAAAAGCAGATGATTTCATTGTCATTCTACAGATGGTGATGCAGAACTCATGGCAAATATTAATGTGTTCTAAAGAGCTATGCTTGGTCAAAGGTTTCGAGTAACAGTACGCTCAAAATTATAACTCCATGACATATTTATCCAAAGCATTTTGTGCTAAACAAGCAGGGAGAGAAAAGCGGTCCATGGCAAATTTCCTTAATCTCCCTAGTCTCTCACTACTTTTCTTTCTTTCTTACTCATTTACACTCGCCTTCTTATAAGAATTGCAAGCAACGTTGTTGATTTGCCCTGCTCAAAGACGTATTTCAGTAGCCAGGCAGTCCTTATTTGTTGGCCTGATTTCAGGCACTTGCTACAGCTGAGCCCGTTCATGGTCGATTAAATGGGCCATTCAGAACTAACATCTGAGAAATTTCACTGAAATTTCACTTCCATCAATATTAATTTTTAAGTTTTTCTTTCATAAGAAAGCCAAACTTTTGTTTCAGCCTTTTACCCCGACATGGAGAAATAGGGAGGAACAAAATGGATTGTGGTACTTACCTTGGGGGTCTGACCTCGCACTTTACCAGCACGAGCGAGGGAGCCGTGAACTTTTCCTCCGAGCAGACGTCCGGAGAGCTCAAGGGTCATCAGGTCAACGAGTCCATTCTGGGAGAGGGTGATGTCCTCATCCAGGGGTGCGCCACAGCAGGACAGGACCTGCTCAGAGGCAGAGAAGCCAGACAGCTCCTGGATCTTAGCCTTAATGGGATTAAGATGAGAGGATTCATATTTCATGTAAAAATTGACATGTCAAATTTAGATTTATAATTATAATCTTTAAAACTATCTGAATATTTAGTGCGCACAAAAGGAAGACTTGGCTCATTTGAGCATTCTGGTTTAGTTTTAGCTTCATGAACGAATGATTACATAGATGCTAAATGAGGCAAATGAACTTGCAATGGCTCCTGGTCTTGACCTTGACAAAAAAAAATCTTTCTTTTTTTTCCTTTTTGTTCATGCAAATTTTTACATTATGCTTTAATATAGGTACAACTCAAATTCTCAAAACCAGCTACATTATGGTTTAAAAAGTATTGTCTATACTTTCTTTCTTGTATATTGTCAAATATAGGAGGGGGTGTCAAATAAGTAATAAACGACATTTAAAATTAATGGCTTCGACTGTTCTAACCTGAATATCTCTTACTAGTTTAGTTCACTTGGAAAGAAACAAAACCATGAAATAAATAATTAATCAAAGATCAAAGTGCAAAGAGTACACATACAACTGGTACAAGGCCTTTACTGAATCAAACTTCATGACTATTACCCTTTATCAAAGAAAAGAAAAGTGAAGAAAAAGAACTTTCCTTACCTTCAGATCAGCAATAGATTCTTCACCAGTCACCTCAAGGGTGTGGGTCTCGTCAGCTCGGACAAACAATTGCATCTTGGTGCTGTAAAGGGTAAGAAAAAATGAGAAAAATAATCTAGGTTAGTTCTCTTTTGAGTAGGGAGTACAAATTGAATTTCATCTTCAGCACATGAAGCTGTGCTTTGAAAGTGATAAGTCAGAATTGATTTCTTCATCTCTTCATTCATTAATTAGCTTTCTATCTGGGAATCAATTGGAGAAAATTGTGATGGAAGATTTTGATTCTAGAGAGTCCATTTTTTAAAACTTTGTTGATAGGGTCTCAGATAATTGCACTGCTGTAAATGCAGGTATTTGATAGTAAGAACAGGGAGCTGGTGCAGGTGACTGATGCAAATCTGCATATATACAGCTTTAAAGCCAAAATATATCAGGGTTTAGTTCGACTGCAATCAAGCTCTATAGCCCCTGTTCAGTGCACCCGTTTTTTTTTTTTTTTTTTTTTTTAAGTGTAATAAAATTTATCACATTAGCTACATGGCAACAACAATCTTTAGAAGAACATGACCTTGACATCAATTAGGCTTTTTCAATTAAAAATATATTTGGAAAGCTAAGTATAAGTGCTTGACCTCTCCAGGTCTCTCTACACTGTACTGGGCCCAAAATTCCTGACTCCTCTCCCCGAAACTGTAAGTTTAAATTCAAACAGAGGTCCAATGTAATGACTAAGTTATCATTCTGAACCCTTTGGAAAAAAGGTCAGTGTAGATCCCTGTTCTCTCACTTGGAATTGGATTGATAAGTGTTTACCAATCATACGTAAC
This sequence comes from Strongylocentrotus purpuratus, assembly GCF_000002235.5. NCBI lineage: Eukaryota > Metazoa > Echinodermata > Echinoidea > Camarodonta > Strongylocentrotidae > Strongylocentrotus > Strongylocentrotus purpuratus. The sequence continues at coordinate 14,916,875 of NW_022145611.1, forward strand.
CACAGCTGCAGCAGCAGGCACTGAAGCTGGAAAGCTAGTATGAAAGGGTATTTACCATTTACATTTTTTTAAAGATAAGTTTGCAATTCACATTGTCACAACTCACAAAAGATAATCTCAAACTAAATACAAATTTCTCTTCAATGGTACAGAGACATGATTGAATTTCAATGAAAATAAAACATCTCTTAAAATAACATTTAAATTTAGTAAGACATTAGTTTACCTCTTACAGTCTCGAGCACATTCAGAAGTGTTAAAATCAATATCAATTCTCAGTAGACTGAAGCTTAAGATAAATTTAGATCAAGATGTAACTGCAAAATGAACACATAATACATATTCCCTTTTACGTACTTGGTTTACATGGGCACAACTTGAAAATTGAGTGAATAAATTTGTAAGATGTATTTTGAAATGTTGATGTCAAGTCGCAACACACACCAGCTATAAAAAACTCACACACAAGAGAAAATTGCTGTTGCAAATGAGCAGACTAGGTTTTATTATCTGATTAACACATCGTCATTAAAGAGTTAAAAAGACATAATCAAACTGACCTACGGCTACGGGTCATGACTGTGTAAGATTATTTAATCTGTGCCTACCAACAAAATACAAAAAATATACCCACTCTTCAAATGTTCTCACTTTATTTCCAAATTCATGCTTGATGAAATGATGCTTTGCCTATGTCTGAATATGAATATCACAAAAGAGTAGAGCCAGAGTCGAAACAGAACCCAACGTAATTCATTCAGTTCAATTATAATCTGCATGCGCTGGCAGATGCAGTGGACTTTTTGATTCGATACAAATTATTTGTTTTCTGCATTCATGATTCATCAATATTCCTCCTAAATAAATGGTTAAAAGCTAGACATCACAGCAATTGCCTGTTTCTGTTGCAATTATTTGCATGGCCATGGCGACCATACATGTCGAGAAGATGGCAATTAATAATTGTACAAGAATTGGGATTGCATGTTGCAATAGCCAAGCCCATGTAGTTATCTCAATGACATCGCATTCGCACCAACACACTGCACCATCGCGTGCATTATGCATACAGCACCAATCAAAGAATGAATAGTCTCTCAACACTACGAGCAAACAAGCTCATTTCTTTCCTCTTCATACAACGACATTTCATGATGGATTTTTAATTATCTTACACCATTATATTTTTCAATTCGTAAACCACCCTAAAAAATTATTTCAACATCATATGGATTATACATAACATGAAAATCGCATTTTTATAAGGACGTATCGGTAGTCACCTTAGGTAAGCCACGATGTCGCACAAAAAAGGAAAAATTATGGGTATATGGAGCGCCACCTACGATAGTATATACAGAGCTATTTCGATTGAAATGGCCGATGATGACTGATCTGTAAACAAATGGTAACTCTCACTTGAAACTGTTTGAAATCTATATATTGAAACGTTGTTATTAATTGAACTATCAAGACATGGAAGCTGAAGGAGGTACAGATTCAAGGACATCACACATACCAACAGACATGACCGAGGTTAATCATGAAACGGTAATTTGTTTGCTTGGAAACGATTCATGAATTAATAAATGGCACTTTGCCTTTCCCATCATCAGATTCAGAGTCAGAGTTAGAATAGGCATAACCAGAAACTGAATGAGAAATGAATAACAAGTGAACCTGAGTGAATGAATAGTGATGATTGGTTGATCAGTGATAATGGACTTTAATGAAGAAGTACAAACAATTTCAGATTTACAATATTAAACTCGGATTGTCCGATTGATAAAGTTAAAGTTGAAGTGATGCCGACAACATCACTGACACACTGTCAGTGATCAACAAAAATTTAAATGGTCTGATATGAGTGATGGTGGTGAATTCTGTTATTGCTAATGTTAGTTTGAGGCTCTGGCTCTTGTCTTGGCATGTTAAAGAGTCATTAAAGTAAACCTGTTAACATTTTTATCAAGAATTTAATTTTGTTTTTATATAGATCTAGTCTAGATCTAAGTCAAGTACTTTTGTAGTAGGACTAGGAATGTGAAGAATTTTGTTTCTTCACACTATTGTGCCAGTTGAGGCGCATCTTTTATTTAGGGGGGGGGGGGGGGAGGTAGGAGGAGGGATGAAAACATTGTCATTGGCCGTGCTTGAGCTAGCACCAGCAAGTTTGGTCAGGATTAAGGTTCATGTCGTGGGGAATCGTTATTCTATTTCAGTGGATTTTCTCAATACATACATTTCAGTATTTTGGTTCAAATTAAAAAAAAATTCTTTTCACTATTTGATTTTCTTTTCCTTTCTCCTGTTACGTTTCTCCTCTTCTGTCATCATCATCTACTCCATTTGAGTATCCACTTGTGATACAGCTCTTCTTTTTCTTATACTTCAGTTTTCATCTATGTCATCGATCATCTGAATTAACCTTGTTTAAATCCCTCTCTTATTTTGATTTCCTTTTTGTCTTTCTTAAATTTTTTTTAAAACAGGAAACTGGGAGCATCGGGCAGGACGAAGCCTCCAGTGTTCCTGTGAGCATCATCAGCAGTGGACCTGTGTACCCCGCATCCCTTGTACCAGGAGCACTGGGAGGGGATGCAGGAGACGGATCCATCCAGCCAGAGAAGAAGGACTTTGAGAGCATCTCTTTGGAGGAGGTGAAAAAACCCAGGAGAATCATCCATTTCAGTGATGGGGTACTGGAGGAATACAGCACGGATGAAGAGGATGAGGAAGACGGAGAGTTGACGAAGGCGCCTCCCATTGATCCAGTAAGATTCATTGCACCCATTGTTCATTTGGCTGCTTAGCAACTGATTGGGATTAAAGTAAAGGAAATATTTTCTTTGTAAGAGAAAAGAGGAATACGATATATGTCATGAAGTATGACCTTAAACATATTTACATTCAGGTATGGTTTGTTGAAGGAAAAAAATTGTTATAATTTTAAAGCACATCTGTGATAACTAACAATAATATGAGAGTTTTTGTTGGACCAGGCCCATTGTAAACTGCATCTACATGTAGATCTTTAACTCTTTTCTTTACTCTATATTTTATTGCTAGAAAACTTTGGACTGGTTGCCCTACATGTGGTACTGTATGGTTAAGTCAGGAACAACTACATACAAAGGTGAGATTGATTTCATTTTTGACTGAAAGGGATTTTGAAGTTTGGTAGAAATTATCTTTGAATGTTTACTTGCACAAAATTAATACATGTATTCACAGTTATCTTCTTAGAAAGAAATTTTTCAATGGAGAAAAGAACCTTACTGAGAAACTCATGATACAACCAATCTGTGTGGTTATATTAAAGTAGACTATGAAGTTCATATGAAATATTGGAAGAGTAAATATTTTCACCAAGATGTTATTTGTTTCCAAATCTAACTAATTTAATATCAAATCTCTTCTGTACTTTTTTTTTGGAGTAACTGTCTCTTTCTAAAAATAACATGATTCTGCAAAAAATATAACATGTGTCCAGAAACATTGAAGGGTGCAATAGCTCTTGATACGGATCTGTTTCTGTTATTTGATGGATTTTAGATCAAAATTTGATCAAATGGTACTGTCCTTGAAATTAAGAACATGAACGCCACATTAGAAATGTATCATCAAAATAAATTTTATTTTCCCACAGTTTGTGACTACCTTGGCGAGAAACTGGCATATTTTTTTGGAATCACATCACCAAAGTATGGTTATGCCCTGAGTGAATACAACAGATTAGAGAAAGAGGTAAAAGTTCATGAATCATGGCTAAATACGTCAATTATAAATAATTCACTATCCAAATTGTTTTGTTTAATTCAAGTTGGTGAATTTGGCAAATGTCTGACTTACCTGAATCGTGTTCCCACACAGGTTGAAAGAACTAAACCAATTATCGATTTTGGAACAGTCCAACTAGATTTAAAACAAATTCACATCGAATCCATGACCTTGACAAATGCTGCCTATTACCTGACCTAAATTTTACATTATTTTCTCTTGCCATACGGCATGTTGTATAATATGGTATGGTAAAAGAGTATGTCAAAATCAAATATATTTTCTTGTTCAGGGCCCCATTTCACCAAACTTATCATCAGTGACAAATTTATTGACAGTTTTTGTTATAAGCTACTGAAATCCTTACTTCTGATTGGTTATCAGCAGATTCGGCACTGATTTTTGACATTTGTCATTGCAAAGAGGCTTTGAGAAACGGGTCCCAGATGTAGAAAGTACACTACTTTCTTGATTCATTCATTCCTTGGTCTATGCTACAGGAGAAGGAGGAGCTGGATCGCCAGATGGCTGAGAGAGAAGAACAGAAGGACCTGGTAACAAGACAGGAGGCCGAGAGAGTGTTCCAAGCATCCCTGGCCAGTCAACCTGAACCAGGACTGCCTACAAGCACACACTGAGATAGGGCTGTACATACGACACATGCTTCGATGACAAGTGCTCTGTGGGCTGGGTCAGTATCCTATGCAAATCTTATTAAACTTCCAGAAATTTATCAAGCTTCAACAAACTTCACTCAAACTTAGATCCGGAACCATGCAGTATAACTAATCCCTAACCCTTGCCCTGTCCTAAACCCGATCACAACCTATCCCTCTATGTTCTATGAAATCAAGTCCAGAAGCAGAAGCAGTTGTTGCCAGAGGATATGTCAGAGCACCTTAGAGGCTGAGATAGAGCCAAGGAACTGCTAAAACCTGAAATAAGATATTCAGATTAGAAGAGAGCTTTGGTATGTTTGATTTGTTTGATGGAAATTTGTTACCGGTTTTATTTGGAATGTTTGCCAATTTTATTAATTAAATGGCAATTTCGAGAGAAGGTAACGCAGCCATTCTTAATACGGCCCTTCAAGAAAAGATGAAAGCAAAGAATCAATTCTTATCCAAGGTATTTTTCAAGTTTATCATTTGATTTAGAAAGCTTTTGAATAACAATGTGGTACTAATCATTTATATGTTTTTATAAGTGAGTGTTTGATATACAACTACCACAACTAAAGGCATAGCATCTTCAATCCACTATGCCATATGTGATGTTGCTCATGCACACACATGAGTCATTTGTAGACTAACAACACGATACATTATTTTGGGTCATTACTGCAGCACCAGAAAATTAGCACATTTTGTGAGTAGTTTTTGTTGTCGGTGGTCTTGCGTATTGCCAAAAGCTTTATTAACTATTCTTAAATGTGCTTATTTCAGGTCTGAATATAATATATGTTTAATACCACCTACATCAAAATGTGGTGCCAGAAATATCATTGTTTCCACCTGTAAAATGCTTTATTTAGAACATACCTGGATATCTTTTGCAATCTGCGAAGATGCATTTTTGTTTTTGAAGGATAGTCAACCATGATAGTCGACTCGCCTTTTCTTTAAATGGTGCAATATATTGTAAGATATAATTTATAACAATTCAAAATCTATTCATATTGAGGGAAGAAAGGTGTGAGAAAATTTGTTCTGTCAATGTTGTGTTTGCTAACTATATTAGGATTGATGTTTTAAAAAACCGCTATCCTGAATAAGCAAAGATGTTATTGGCTGTGGTTGTGTGCATTGCAAACTATATTTATTTCTAATAATTTACCATTCTGAGGCAATACTGGTACAGATTTATCATGTTACACAGTGCCTTTTTTGTTTTTTGTTGTTGTGGTTGAAGCTATTACATTTCCTGTAGTTAAGCATGTGCCTTATTCTTGTACAAACTTGATACACACATTTTAATGCTGAACTATTATGAATTTACGAATACATTCATTTTGGGATCTTTCCATTGATGTGATTCAGATACACATAGATCTGCATTCTAATTTGATTTCAATTGTTTTGCTGTATTATGCATTCCTTATTTTTGTATTCATTTTGATGGTGTCAGATTACCATGATAATCATAACCTTATTGTACCAGTCATCAAATCAAGTTCTTAGAAGAGCCTTTTAAGCCTCTCAAGTGAGAAGAGGAAGAGAGATTTAACCCAACTCATGTAAATTAAGTCGGTTGGGGGGGGGGGGGGGCTACTATTTTATATAATTGCTGTTTTTAATCTTTTCCTCATTTTCTCTTTATTTACTTTTTCAAGTTACATTTCTCTAGAAATTTTTGCTCAAGATGCTTATTCAGGAAATTGGATATAAAAGTTTTTTTGTTTTTGTTGTTGAGTGTTTATGAAATTCAACTTTGGAGGTCACAATTAATGTTTGGTATAGATTGCTCATTTCTCCATTCTAGTATGTGAGGTTTTCTTAGACCATTTGATGAAGGTATGCTCCCTGAAATATTAAGAACATATTTATACAATGTATATGGAATTCATTAGTTTAGGGTAGAATATATGTATATTAAAGTTGTTGTGATTTTCTGAATGGATTTCTAGTTTCCCGGCTTATTTTGAGATAAAGTGTTCTTGACAATCTTTAATTGTCTTTCATACATTATATGGTTACTATTTGGTGGTATATACTAGATGGTACATCCTTCATACTTTAAATTGTTACATTTTGATGATATTTAAATGATTGTCCTTAATTGGAGATCACACTTGGGTGGTGTATTGATGTCATACAGGGTTAGCTTAAAAACAACTGGGCAATTACGCTTCAGCCCACTACATTCAAGCATCTAAAATATATAAGTTCACACATACTGTGTACATCTCTGCCTAGCTTCTAGCACAAAGCAACTATTTCACAAAAAAAGTTGGAAAATCAATTTGTCTGTTTAGAGCCAGAAGGACAAAAAATATTATCAATTTAATGCCCTTCTTTTCCCAGGAAAAGATTCATTGATCCAAATCCTGATCAAACAGTATCTAAATGCTATCTGGGTATTTTGGTATGCTCTAACACTTCACAGCTACTTATTTCGTCGCTGTTTTCACGAAGTGACGGTAGTGAAAAAAAATTGCATTCACTTTGCGTGACGATTTTCCTCACTACCGTCACTTCGTGAAAACAGGGACGATTTAATGACTTTGTTAAAGTATTTCAACATTCCATGTTTTTACAAGCTATAAATCGTACTGTTCAATGCAAACTTTGACAGCCAATATCAAACTCATTTATATTATGATATTATATACATGGAATCTAGCTGGAGTATATAAAACTGTTAATTTTTCATATTTATTTACTTTTTGTATCCATTTATTAACATATTTGTTATATAGCATGAATTAAAATTGTGTTTTACAGAAGATTAATATCCTATTTGTGTCTTTATTTATACGTTACATAAAAAGCTTCAATAGAAGCTGAACAGTTGTGATGTCTACACAATTTTGAAAATGGATCTGTTTGTCTCCAACCATTTGCTTTCATTTAGTCTTTTGAGTCAAAAGTAAAATTTGGACTGGGTCCAAAATAATACTAGTCATGAATTGTTCCATCGTGTAAGAGAGTAAGTGCATATCATAATCTACTCTGAAATACATGAGCTATCACTGTTCACTTACGATGGCTAGTCAAGCCCCCCCCCCCCCCCCTTCTTTATAGGTCGGTCGGTTGGTCTATCTCTCTCTCTTTTCCCTTCAGTTTTTATCTGCATCTCTCTCTCTTTTTCCTTACTGCTTTAAGCCCCACTGTCCTACTTGCTCCTACTTGCTCCCTCTATATAGAAACTTCCCCAATCGGTGCTTGTTGGTCCCCCATGATCCTCTTTTTTTATGTTAGTAGAGAGTTGAGTTAATGGGATAGCCACCTGTCAGTGACCTCGCTGTGTGGTCTAATCCCTTGTGGCCCAGTAGTGTTGACTGTCTTTAATGTACTATCTGCCCTTTATTTTATATGTATCTTTTGCTCACTATTTCACTCTGTACAATTAATTTCTGGTGTTTTCTCTAGGCTCTCTCTCTCTCTCTCCAGAATGTTTGATCTATCTATCTATATATGACACAATTTGTAATGACTTTTTTAAAATTATAAACCATTTTAATGTATTTCTAGAAAATGATCGTTCCTTTGGCATCTGAGTGTTATTCGTATTATTCCTTTAGTATAAAAGGAATTTTCATTGAACATTTTAGCAAATTACACACGATGCCTGAAACGAGAGAGGGCAGTGTGCCTGAAGTCTGAAGACCATAGAGTATAATTATTGTACAGACAGTTATAGATATAGTAGAGTTAATTCGTAGTACGCGGTTCTAGGACAATTACCCCCTGTGCAATCATCCCCCGGCCAATTACCAGCGGGAAAATCCCCCCTCCCGAGGACAACCACCCCGAGGACAATTACCCCCCCCCCCCCCCCGAAAAAAAATCTTCTTCAAATAAACCAACTTGTTATCAGGTTGAACAGGGGCTAATTTCGGAGGGGGGGGGGGGGGGTAATTGTCATCGGGGGTGATTTTCTAGGGGTGATTGTCGCGATACGGTATCATTTTCACGAAACGTGCCTTCCCTAAACCGAATTTACTTTACACCACCCCCTGCAGCATTTCTCCCGCAAGAATAAAAGGAGTAGGTCTGGTTATCTTTAAAAAGAGTTGGTATCAAATTATTATACTCGGGGTATCGGACAGCAGTAGGTGGTCTTTTAAGTTTTACATTTTATTTCAATTATTTTTATGACACAATTATAATAATGTCTGACTTCCTATTGTGTTCCAATTATCATCTTTTCACCTCCCCTTCCAATCTCTCTCTGCCCCTCTCTCTCTTTCTCTCCCTCTCTGTCCCTCTCTCTGTCTCTCTCTTCACCCTCTCTCTCTCTCTGCCCCTCTCTGCCCCCCCTCTCTCTCTCTCTCTATATATATATATATCTTTCTATCTCTCCTTTCCTCTCCCCTTCTCTTTCTCTCATGCTTGCCATTCAATTGGGGGCATAGCCTATGCGCACCCCCTGTCTCTCTTAGCTATTCTAACGTTGACAACCGTCAAACATATTTCTGTTTTTACATCTTTTTTTCTCGCAATATCAGACAATAAGGGTTAACATGATATTTATCATATTATGTCGATTCAATCAGCAAAGAAATTAAGTGCTGCATATAGCCTAATGTTTGATGAGTCATTATAACGAGTCGAATATTAATAAAAGCTAATCGGTTAGGAAGTAATGATCAGTCATTAATCCACAATTCATGAAAGATATTATTTGGAACACGAATTACGGACACTAATTTGCTACATACGGGCATAAAATAAAATAGTAATTTCATTTTCATCAGCTAGGTAATCACAATTTGCAGCCGCCAATAAAGGAACTGAAATATGTGAAAACTAGTAGGTCTACACTTCAAATGCGAAGTGTATTAGTTCACAAAAGCAACGCATGCATCATTGCTGTCAAATAATATATTTCCGCATACATGCAGTCGAGGTAAGATTCACCTGCTTTTGCTTCCTGAACGCAATGAAAGGAGGGAAAAGAACACAGGGAAGGTATGAGGATGGAGATGATTGTAAGAAACGGTAGAGAAATATTATATGGAAGGGAGGGGAACAAGACAGATGAGTGACAGAAAGAGAGAGAGAGAGAGAGAGAGAGAGAGAAAGTGGAAGGGGTGGGAAGAGATCGAAGTAGGAAGATAAATGGATGTAGGTGATAAAAAGCGATGGCAGGAGAAAAAAAAAATACATAGAGACAGATGCAAGAAAATGTATAATAGGCGAGGGAAGAAGAGAAAGGAGGGGAGAAAGAGAGAGAGAGAGAGAGAGAGAGAGAGAGAGAGAGAGAGAGAGAGAGAGAAGGAACTAAGGAAGGCCCGGAGAGTGAGATGAAAGTTGGAAGATTGGCAAAGGTATAGAGGAGAAAGAAGAAAAAATATGAAAATGGATGAAGGACAGACAGAAGGGCGGGGGAGAGGATGAGGATGAAGAGTGGGTGAGAGAGAGAGAGAGAGAGAGAGAGAGAGAGAAAGACATACAGAGAGAGAGAGAGAGAGAGAGAAAGAGAGAAAGAGAGAGGAGTGGGTGGGATGGGAAGACAGAATGAAGGGAGAGAAATAGATATATTTAAAAAAAGAGAAATTATTATTATTAGAAAAAAGTAGAAGTATAATTATAGTAAAGATAATAATTTAAAGTTATGACAACAATAATAAAATTAAAAAACACTACTACTACTACTACTACTACTACTACTACTTCTACTATAATATTAAAAGGAGATAAAGCAGTGATGGAAGAGAGGGAAAGTGTGAGAGAGAGAGAGAGAGAGAGAGAGAGAGAGAGAGAGAGAGAGAGAGAGGGGAGGTCCAGAAAAGCAGGTGAAAAATTGGGTAGGGCAAGAATTCGGATGCAAAGGATCCTAGCTGTGCTATACTACTCAAGGTTCGCTCTTCCTAAATGCAGAAGTCATCCTATACTCCCCTTCATCATCCATCTTCTTTTCATTTCTCCTGCAGCAACATGTCAATTCTCTCTCTTACATCCATTCCATATCCATTCCATATCCATTCCATATCCATTCCACATCCATCATCACTTCTATCACTGCGACCTTCCGAGCATCATTATTCATTTACATCTCTCTCACTCTCTCCCCAGCTAAATATTTGCATTTAGTTTCTGTTCTTCTTCGTTGTCATTTTCATTTAAAACATAGCTGTATAGATAACACAAGACTGACCAGTGACGTCAACATTGCAGTATGAACAAAAATCGAGATTTATAATTGTTTCATTTCACTTTCTTTTATTCACACCTTCAATCTGTTTCACTCTGCTCGTAAAAATGTATCAATCTATACTAAAAACTTGTGACAACTCATGTGCAATCATACAGAGACTTTCATGTAAATAAGTTACTGGTGTTTGTGGTCACACATAAAACTTGAACGAATGTACAATAATTTAGGATCGTTATAGACTCAGAAGGAGCAAGAAAAGTGAAATCAATCTGTTTGGAGCCAGAAGGGCATTAACTCATATCAGTTTACACATAGTTAACGCCCTTCAAGCTCCAAACAGACAACTCCCTCTTTCACCATTTTTTATTATCGTGTAGGCCTATGTCTATTGTGAATGTTGACGAGAAGAGACCCTCTTACCCACATTTTCAAAGTGAAAATAGTTGATATAATGAAACGACTTCCACAATTTCACAATTCTAAAAAAAGTACGTTGAACTTTCACTGCCATATTATCCTGGTGCTGAATAGTTTCATAAGGTTTTAACCTTAAAAAACCCTTTTAATAGTTTACAACAAGACGAACGTTTATACTCTTCGCCATGTTCTGTCAATATTTTCAAATCGCTTCTATCATACTTAAAAACATACATATGACTCGATATTCTATGAACCAGATGATACTTGACTGCCATCATGTAAGTCATAAACATAATTTTTAACATAATTCCCAAATCGCACAGAAAAGAAGATAAAGAATACGGCGATACACTGATTGTGTCTGCACTAATCTATAGGCTGTTGTCTAACACTCTTGTGAAAAACACCCACATATGCTATTTCATTGGTGTTCATTTAGATGACAACATAGGTAACTCAACTCTTGGTTTTCAAATAATGAAACGTCACTTTAAAGACACGTTTTTTAAAAATCGATGAGGACTGTTGAGGTAGTTCATCTGTTTATAACCAATACTCGTCAACAACACAATCCTAGACTTTCGGAAGGTCAACCCAAGACAATCTTTATAGTCTTGCATGGTCGTCACCGATTGAAAATATTAACTCAATATTGCATAATCTGAACATGACTGTTATCATATAGGAAAAACAATGGGGAATTGAAATTGACCTTAGTCGATTTCTTGAAAGTCTTTGCGACCGTGTTCAATCTTAAATGGTTCCATATAGCACAAAGAGTAACAACCGATAATTATCTCGGTTTGAATATTTCGACAATTACTTCAAAGTCAACACTCCATAATAATGACTCCTTCAAAAACATGACCCATACACACTGGCAGCATCAAGGGGAAGGGATAGGGGTGGTGTGGGAGGGGGCAGATAGGTATAAGATAATTGATGGGATGGGCTGGGGTAAAGGCTAGGGCTAAAGGATCCATGTCCTGTTTTTGCATCCTTAGCTGAATGAATTCGTTGTCTGGTTCTAGATTGATCATTTTGTGTTGTTGTCCCGATTGCTTTACTTACTTTCAGTTCTAATGTTTAAGATCGGAAGTCGCAACTGACACAACAAGATCATTGCATTGTACAATACTATTGTGTCATTAGGTCCAGTATACAATTTGTTGTTGTGGCTGAAACTATTTTATGGCCTTATTCATCGAAGAGAGAGTGACCTAGAAAGTTGGTTACTGCCTATGTTGACCGTACCTCGATGCATTTGACTTCTCGTCGAATTAACATCATCACCAATCAAGTGATGCGATTCTTCCTGGTGGTGGTGATGATTAGGGGCTTGTTGACTGACAGTTGTCCTGCCCCAGTCGGCATACTTGCGATATCGTGCGATGCTCTGCAGCCAACAGTGAAAGTTGATCTTGTGGTTGTCCGAAAACCACTTACTGGCATACGCGGTCGCGATCAGCATATGGACGTCGTGCTCGTATTTGGATCCGCACCGCGCGAAGTTGTCATAGCAACGCTGGATGCAGGTGAAGATGCGGTTCTGGTCGATGTTCTCGGGTTTCTCCTGCTGATGACAGGCGATGAGGAGGGAGAGTTTGGAGACGCCGTCTGGTTGGAAGCCGTATGGATAATCGGCGTCGAATTCACACATCTGAGCTTTGAAGAGATTGAACTCGGTTCGCTTTCTCTGTAAGTCGATACGCGCTTTGGACAGCTCCCGCTCCAGTTTTCGATTATCGGCTTGGCAAAGGTGGAGCTGCTTGCGGCTGTGCTTCAGCTGTATCTCAAGCGCGTTCAGTCGCTGGTTCAACTTCTCAACGTCGGGCGCGTCTGCTGTCGGTGAAGTCTGGGTTGAAGTCTGCAGCTGCCCACTTTTCTCGAGGGTATATTTCTCACATTCCACCGTGTGTGCTGGGTAGTCGAGTCGGTTGACCACGACGCCACAAGCTACGCATTCTACAGGTCCGTAGCCGCAGGAGTCAAGGTGCTTCTCCAAGTTCTCAACACCCAGAGTCAAGGTACAGCCGCGGTCGGCGTTGCTGCAGTAGATGGATAATCCGTTGATCATTTCCCGGATCGCCCAGACGGGGCTCACCTGGAATTTGCTGATACAGGTGCGACACTGAGGACACGTTCCCGCCAATGGTCTAGCCAACCAGGTATCGAGACAGGTCTGGCAGAAAGCGTGCCCACATCGGGTCAGGACGGCATCCCGCAAAACGCATGCGCAGATGCCACAGATCAGATTGGGGTTGGGCGTCGTTACAAACTTTTCCGTGGAATATCCCATCTTGTCGGCTGAGTCGAATCACAACAGAACAATATTCACCACATAAACAATACTCTTGAAGATTAAATAGTTGGCCCCCTTCTCCTGAAATGATATCGGCCTGGGCGGTAGCTCTTATAAAATTAATCAAGGCTACAAACGAAACGAAGTTACTTGAGAAATGTTATCACTGCTTCATATTAAAAATTGCTGAACAAGAAAAGTAATAAATTGATGCAGACAAATCCAAAATGCAATCAGTATGCGTGGACGAGTTGAACTGTTGAATGCACAGGCAACTAGAGCACTGTATAGATACTGCAACCAAATTATTGTCGGCACTTCCAATGATCCATACGACCGTTCAGTCTCTAATAACAGGTGACAATCATAACCAAGGCAACTTGATCCAATTTTTTCCTACACGCAGACCCTGGGACGCAGATCATCCACACCACGAGATAGTATCCACATTCAACATCAGCATGAGATAGCGCCGATGCATCCAGATGCGATCCTAATCAAATATTGAATTAGACCAGTCAAATATAGCATGCCACGTGGGAGCCGCTAGCTCGCGACTTTTAATTTGATAAGCACAGCAGTGGTATGTACATTCTTACACGTCAGGCAATCCCCAAGTATGTTATTAAATGGGACTGATAAATTATATATAGATGCAACGCATGCCGGAAGCATGGCATAGGAAGTGAAGCTGACCTGCACGTACGTGTAACTATAATGCTGTGATCTCCCGATTGATAAATGTCACTGGGAAAAAAAGGCGGGAAGGAAAGAGTAAAAGTTATCTAAAAAGCTGAAGGTGACGAAGATCGAGTTGTTAATAAGGTGTGGTCATGGGCAGAGAAATGTAAGATAGATATATCTTAGTGCCCTTGCAGAAGATTTTCTCCAAGCTAAAGCACGATTAACCACGCCAACTAATTAATCGTATAGGCCTATGTGGTGATTACTAGTATTTGTCCAAAAATAATCGGGTAGACTGGCTATGGAGAATCATACAGGATGATACCTTGCTGTAAGTTGACTGGTAAGCGCATATCTTAACAAAATGATCCCGATGCGTCAAATTAATTTATGACGTATTCACCCGAGACAAGAAGGGTTAAATGGTTAACGGGATGATCGTGCGAAACGCTGATAATTAAATCTTTAGGCGTTGATTGCAAACTGCGGATTAAGTTTTATCCTTCTCCGTCGTCACGCAAATCATCTTTCACAAGTACATGATTTCGTCGCAACTGAAGGCGATGAATTTCCGCTTGTATGTGACAGTTATTTTGACATGTGGCGGTATATGGGTTATTTCATATGTTGCTATAGACCAAGATACAGTAAATTAATTTTGTTCTAAGAGTACAGGCTTTGTCCATGACCTGTATAACAAAAGGAAGGAAAGCACAGCGTAGGTTCATGAGCAACTTGATAAATGAGAATATTGTCCGTAAAAGTCAAACATCATATTTTCATCAGCTGGATGGTAGATTGATAATGTTCGTATCTGATTCGATGAAAGCGAAATGGATTCAGATCGAGATTCGAATGTTTAGAAGAAGAAATCTGACAATATACAGAGAGCTCATGTAGCTGCGGTATGATGCTAATGTCCAAGAATTCGAATCCTCCTTTAAACCAAGCCGCTTGCTCCACTCCGCTCTTGATATACAAACGATGCAAACAATTCATTTCCAACAAGACTGGCTCAGTAATTGTGTAAAGCAATACAATTTCAGGGTACCACGAACGGCTGACAAAATTACATGGGCAAGTTGTAAACAGAACGCATCTCTCTCCATTCACTATCGAGAGGCATCCATTGAGTCTCCAAGGCACAGGAAAATAACGCGGGAAACGGATGCGACGTTATCCGACAGCCGACCAAGTCATAACGCTCTCCAAGACGCGAGCTAGGAGTGCATAGGTAATGAATGTCTCATAAAAACACCAAAAGAAGATTCGCTCGCACCTCCGCCGCGCGTTGGAAGATATATATACGACCTCCTCCCGTAAAGACACTCTCGTCCTCGAGAATTACCGGGCCTTACAACACGGAGTTCGGCGCCATGGCAATGACAGGTGAAGACAGCGCAAGAAGCTTACGGTGCGCTGAATAATATATTAATGAGGAGTATAGCTGGTTGGCTAGCTACTCCGTGCATCTTACGTAGTCAGCGCAATTAGAGTCCTTGCATACAGCACACTCTCATCCAGTAATGCCGTGCCTATTATCCCAGTGTATCGCCTTCAGACCCAGTGATTTGGATGCTGATGAGTGATGTTTAAAGGGAATAGCTAAACGTGCTTAATATTACAGGAAGTCTTATTAATTATGTAGACTGCTCATTGGCGTTTGAGTTTTTGTGTGAAGAGACACGCAGGAGGAATTAAGTGGAATGCCATATTTGACATTAAACACTTAAGAATATGAAATGAAATGTTTGTATAGCCGACCTCTATATCACTTAATAAAAGTCTTTCTTCAATCTTTACATGAATTAAATTGGGAGAAGGGGAAATAATGATCTAGTCTGTCAACACTGAGATAGGAATGTCTACCAGTGAATAAACTTTCAATAGTAAAATATTTATTTAGACCGAATAAATAGTGCACAGATAATACAAATCTATACTTCATGTTTAAAATAAGAAAGCTAACTATATCATATAATTATATCGGACTGGTCAAGACCGCCACAACGCTTCCCAAATAAACAACAACACATAAATCAAAACAACAATATCGACACACCAGATCATGATCCCCCTATATCTACAAGGAATCGGTAACTTCTATATAAATAAAATAATGATCTTAAAATGTGTCATTCCAAAATCACAAAATTGCACAATATCATTCTTGTGTGCCTTATTTCTGTTTCTATAATCCGTTGCCTCGATCATTCAATGAAATATGGAGAAAGAGGATTATGTAAGAAAGGGAAAGAGAGAGAGAGAGAGAGAGAGAGAGAGTTTTTTTTTTTGGGGGGGGGGGTGAAAGAATGAGAGAGCAGTAATCAAGCAGCTGTTGACTGCTGCGTGATGCTAATTATGCATAATCCGGCTTATAATAAGCTCTTTGTTTTACATCCCAAGAAAGAGAATCAGTCTTCTTCGAGGGTAATTAGGTGCTGCTCTGTTAAAGACATGCACCATTGTTGGTTTGAGCCGATGCTCATATTGGGAGGAAATCTAGACTCCCCTATGAACACTTTATAGTAGAAACATTTAGATGCTGTTTTTGTAGGCCTTTCAAAAATACATTTTCAGATATAAAATAGAGAGAGAGAGATATTAGTGAGAGTGACAAACGGACGGATGGAGGGAGGGAGAGAGAGAGAGAGGGAGAGAGAGAGAGAGAGAGCGAAAGAGAGAGAGAGACAGACAGAGACAGGGGGGGGGGGGGGGGCTGCGAAAAGAGTCCACGTATTTAAGATACAGATAAATACAACCAGCTGTGTCTTCGAGTTGACGATTCAATTCGCCTTCCCTTTCCACCATGACTCACTCCTCCTCATTAACATAGATGCCTCAAATCCTACCAGATCTTGAAAATATTTTACAGCTTGAATATACGACCGTGGAATACTAATGCCGCGGTATGTTAATGGTCAAGCGATGGAAAATATAATGTATATAATATTCTCCTCCAACCCTATCTCTCTCTCTCTCTCTCTCTCTCCCTCTCTACCTGTCTGTCTCTATATTTCTTTCTTTCTTTCTCCCTCTCCCCCTTGTTTTAATTTCCTTTTTTCCTCACTCTCAATGAATATTACGCCTTCCCCATCTCCCATAATATTAGTATTTTCTAGCTCTTCCATCCCCATATCTTTCTCTAACTCTCTCTATTCTTTCTTTCTCTCTCTCTCTCTTTAACACCATCTTCTCTTTCTATTTTCCTTCCTCTCACTCTCAACTACTCTGCTTTATTATGTTAAAGTCTTCTCCTCCATCATCATCTCTCCCCCTCTTTCTTCTGTCTCTCTCTCTCTCTCTCTCTATATATATACATTTCTTTCTTTCCCTCTCTCCCCCTCGTTTCATTTTCCCTTTTTTCCTCACTCTCTTGTTTGCCTTCTTATCTCCCATGTTAGTATTTTCTCTATAGTCCATCCCCATATCTCTCCATTTCCATTATTCTTTCTCTCAATTACTCATCATCCGTTGATTATCCTATTAATGTTTTTTCCCCACAAACCCATCTCCTTTCTTCTCTCACTCTCAATTACTCCAAATCCTCCTTATCATTACCGTCATCCATCTCATTATAGCCCCCCTTTCTCTGTCACTCCCCCTATATCTCTCTCTCTCTCTGCTTCTCTTTCATTTTCTTTTTTCCTCTCTCATACTAATTTACTCCTCAGGCTTTCTTATATTTGTTCTCCTTCGTCGCTCTCCATTTGTTTCAATTTCTTCTGAACCAATGTGCAGATATTCTACCTTAAAAATGAAAGATGTCTACACAACCGCTGGAACTGAAAAGGATGAAAATGATTCAGCTTTACCCAATCTTATTTCAATTTAATTTCCATTTACAATGAAATTTATTGGAGATGTGCATGAATAATAATAGTGATTGTCATAATCATTATAATCAACTATTTAAAAGTGTTCACTTATACCCGACTAGTCCCTTAGCTAAGCTAAATTAGCAATGCCATATTTATAAAGATGACACAAAGTTATAAGCTCGTCATTTTCAAGAAGGTATTTACTGTGTTTCCAATGTTTATGTGTTTTTAAATGTTTATGCCCAGATAAGAAATGTCTGGAAGGGGCTTTCGGATTAAGTGGCTGCTGTAATCGTACATGCCTTAATATCATCACAGTGAAACGATGGAAATTCTGTGCTCTCTGGAATAACTCAGCATCATCTGAAGAAATCGCAATACGTTCAGAATTCTTTCAAGAGGCAGGAAGTTAGACTACATAACCCCTACACATATTGCACTACACTGGCTTCTTGTATCAAAAACAAAGAACAGAATTCAACATTATTTGGATCATTATCTGGAAGGCAATCCACAAATAGGCAACTATAGGTGCTTTGTAATGCAAATAGAAAAATACAAAATGTAGTATGCTTATGAATATCTCCCATTTCCTTTTGGTTTTTTAAACGCTTTCTACAAATTGATCAGATAATTACATATCAACATATTAATTAATCTCAAATTGATTACAATTTCATTTATCAATACTTATCAAAACAGACTGTCACACAATCCTAACAACTAGGGAATCTACAAAAATAGGACAAGCAACATTTCTAGACACGTTGTCTACCAATTATATCATTCCATGAAGAATGTGACAGAAGAAATAAATTATCACAAAACAAGTAGAGAAATGATCCATCTATCATTTACCAATATTTGTCACTTACTGTACAACATAAAATGCCAACAAACAGGACAGATATAAGAAAGGAAGAATAATAAAATAAATGGGTGGTATTCCGGTAGCGCGTACTAAGTTAGTCCACAATTTTATGGAGTGCCAGTTGCCAACTCATTTACCCTGTACAGATTATTTTAATCTTCCAATGAAAAGTGTCCAAAAAATTAATTTTGCAATGAAATGGGAAGAAAAAGATAATATGAGTATAAACTGAATTTCAACAAAGTCTTTGGTAGATTACCTTTGTCATGAATATTGAAGGAGGAAGATGACACCTAGCATTCCATAGAAGTGTGAACTAAAATTCTTGTTTAGTCTGGACTTAGTCCCGGCTTAACTTATGAGAATACCACCCAATAAGTGCACTTTTATAGTTACAGACTAACTATCACAAATATATTTTACCCTGAATACAAGATAAGGTACTTAGAGAGTATCTGATTGTCTGAAAAGCTATCATGTGACACTCAATAAATAGTTGTGCAGAGCATGCAATAATATACCCTTTTTTTACATCTATATTACATACACAAAAGTGTATAATACTGTACATCCAAACTGCCCTGTGTCTTTCCAGTATTTGAATTGTTTTACATCCACAAATCTGTCACATCTATGGCAATCTGAATATGCTACGTGGATGACTTTAGAATAAACAAGGCTTGAGGTCTTAAATACCCTCAAAAAATTCATGAACATGTCATAACTAAATCAAAATAACAAGACAGACTCCTTTCAAAGGCTCCATAGAATCCAGATTACAAAATAAAATAATGCCTCCGGCTACCTTGCAGCAGAGGCATTGAAACAAACGACAAGAGAGATGTTAAGGTGAGAGATAACATAAAAGAAATAAGTCATCAAGCTTTTTTTAAAAAAGCCTTTCAGAATGAAGCTTCATATTACACCAGAATATTTCAGATAAGAATGGCATACAAGATAAAAAAGATTTGTATAAAACTAAGCAGTAAGTTCTAACGAAACACACGTTTTTCCGAATGTAATCAAAGTAGTCTAGAACCTGTAAAAACTCTTGGAATCATAATTTTCAGATTTTTTTTTTCCTCCTTTTTCAATTACCTGGTCACTTTGAGATATAACATTTTTACACATGGTCACAATTGACTAAAATCAATGGTAAAACAGAAAAACAATGAAATACAAAAAAAAAAAAAAAAAAAAAAAATTAGCAACATAATTCTATTAATATTGAGATGAATAGAGAATTTCTAATGTAGATAAATATATATCTATAGATTTGGCATATTAAATACAGCAGCAAACGTGTATTATACTTCACATGACGTAAACTCCTCGTAGCAAAATTGAAATACCCCCTTGGTTCTTGCTTGGATGGAGGTATTGGGAGGCTGCCAAGAACCACTGATCGCCAGGTCAACAATGTGGTTTTGCCAGTGATCGTTGCTGGAAGGGAGAAGAGAGATTGACAGATCGCCATAGTAACCCCCATAGTAACCACTGACCTCTAGGTCAATGGTAGTAACCCTAACGTGACTGCACTGAGTTGTCCACATGTGCGGACGAAGTGTCCCCCTAATAAAAATCCGCGCAGAAATTAGTCCTCATTAAGAAGCTGAATTCCGTTGCATGAGTATTCACTGATAATAAAAGTACATGTCAATATCAACTAAGATATTACAAGCTTCTGACACAAGACAGAAAATCCTTAAATAGTGCAGTGTAAAGAGAACTTTCTTGTTATTATCAATGCGCGGGTGAAGGGGGTGTTTCAAAACCCGAGTTTGAGGACTCATAATTTATGAATGGGGTTTTTCAACCAGGAAAAACCTGAGGACTGTCGCTTCGACTTGGAGAAAAAGACTAGGCCACTATAGACTGAGAAGAAGAAGAAGAAGAAGAAGAAGGAGAAGAAGAAGAAGAAGAAACAGAAGACCGAAGAAGAAGAAGAAGAAGAAGAAGAAGAAGAAGAAGAAGAAGAAGAAGAAGAAGAAGAAGAAGAAGACAGAAGACCGAAGAAGAAGAAGAAGAAAAGCGGCTGCCAACCAGAGAGAGAGAGAGAGAGAGAGAAGGGAGAAAAGATAATTAAAATTTCGGAGGGAGAGGGAGAGAGGAAGAAACAGAGACGGACACCCGGGGAATGGATCGAGAGACATAAATAAATAAACATGAGAGAGGGATTGAGAGAGAGATGGGAGAGACAGAGAACTAGGGAAGGGAGATATAGAAAGGAGAGTAAAGAGAGGGGAGAGAGACTGAAGGAGGCAGCCTGAAAGAAACAGAGTCGAAGAGAGAGAGAGAGAGAGAGAGAGAGAGAGAGACGGAAAGTAGCGTGAACTATGTTTGGAAAACAAGTTAATCAGTTGGGTTAGGCCTCCTCTGCAGCAAGCAAAGAATGGGGTATTTCAATACCCGACTTCATGGCCATTTACTCGGGTTTGCGAGCTACGAGGGTCAGACGTAATGATATAATAAAATTGAAATCACATTTCACAATTCCCTCAAGATAAACCATTTGTACATCTTGTGACGGCACGAGAAGAGCAAACAGCATCAATGATTTTTTTTTCTCTTCATAATTGTGGTACAAAATACATATTTCAACTTCAGCTGAACAGGGAAATAACATCTTCATATCATCTCACAGACAAGCTCTAATATCTAAGGCTGGTATTCATTCAACTGCTCTAACTCTAGTTCAGGTTTAAACCCCAACTCTATGGTGGGTCGATTCAGTTCAGGAATTTTATGGAGTGCCAAGTGTGAATCTCTTCATTCTGTAAAATGAAAATCGCTAAAAAAAAACATGACCCTGTAACTCAATAATCAAAATTCACGTTATTTATAAAATTAATTTCTCAATTTTATTTCATGACTGGATTTTTTATTACAGAATTTCAGTAACTTGTACAGAATAGAAACTGACACTTTGCACTGCATGAACCAGTGATTATGTTAAACCATGCTTTTACCTTGTCCACCTCTATGAATACAAGCCCTAAATTACTTGAAGATGTTCTTGATATCCTTTTTGAGAGCTGCATAATCTTCGGGTGATAGAGAGTTTGACTCGAGTAACTCACAGCACTGCTCGTCAGTCAGGTCGTCGTAGCGTTGCTCAACTGATACATTAAAAACAAACAAAACTAGATGGAATTCGACTGCGCGCAGTCGAAAATGATGCCTCCGTTAAAGAGCAATTTTACAAACCAAAACAGAAAAAAAAAATTGAATTCACGTTCAATGGTAATCCATTGACAGGTTCTCAGAATATTGTGATTACAAGCAATTTCTCATATACATATATGACCCTTTGATCTTTGACCTCATGACCATAAAATCTACTCAGTTCATTGGCTCTGCAAGATGTTCTGAGTTAAATAGTAATCCATCTGTCAGTTCTAATGAGAATGCGTTCACAAGCTATTTTTGCATACATAATGGGCCCATGACCTTTGACCTTTGACCTTATGAACCAAGAATCTACTCAGTTCATTGGCTCTGCAAGTAACAAACATGACCTAATTTTGGCATGAATCCATCAATCGGTTCTTGAGATAACGCGATCACAAGCTGTTTTTGCATTCATAATGTGCGCTGTGGCCTTTGACCTTTGACCTACGTGCTCCAAAATCTAATCAGATCGTCTTCCTATGGTGATACACACTATCACTAAGTTTGAAGTTTAAATCTCCAGTGGTTCTTGAGATATCATGATAACAATCTCAATGTATGGAATTTCATAAGTTGACCTCTGTGACCCTTGACCTTTGACATACGTGCTCCAAAATCTAATCAGATTGTTTTCCTATAGTGATACACACTATCACTAAGTTTGAAGTTTAAATCTCCAGTGGTTCTTGAGATATCATGATAACAATCTCAATGTATGGAATTTCATAAGTTGACCTCTGTGACCCTTGACCTTTGACATACGTGCTCCAAAATCTAATCAGATCGTCTTCCTATGGTGATACATACTATCCTTAAGTTTGAAGTTTAAATCTCAAATGGTTCTTGAGATATCGCGCTAACAAACTCAATACAAGGAATTTCATAAGTTGACCTCTGTGACCTGTGACCTTTGACCTACGTACTCCAAAATCTAATCAGATCGTCTTCCTATGGTGATAAATACTATTCCAGAGATGCCAACTTTTGGAAAACATAAATAGGGAGGATTTGTAACGGACACCAAATAATGTGCGCGTAGCGCACATCTCGAGCGCGTAGCGCCCGACCCATGCGGCCGGGGTCCAGGGCCCGCCTTAGGGCCCTGGAAGCTCTGGGGTTCTAGATGCTCTCTGGTGCAATCTGAGCCTTATTTTGCAGCATTTTACATGTGTATTTAGTTCAATAATTCCCACTTTTTTTTAAAATAACATACAAATTGTACAAAATGCATGATGAATTCCTTTCATATATATGATACAGTGTTCGGTCTTATACTTCTGATACCATTTCTTGGTCTTCTTTAGCTGATTTTCCGCCATTTGGATTCTGTGTCAATATCCACGCATTGGTTACGGCGATCCATATGCTGAAACAATCTTTCGCTACTCTTAATTTGTCTTTTAATATAGTGGATTTACTACATGCTAAAGTTAACAGACGATATTTCTCATTCAATTCACAGATATATATACTGATAAGCGCCAAAAAAAAAAAAAAAAAAAAAAAAAAAAAAAATCATTTTTTTAATTTTTTATAATA
Source organism: Strongylocentrotus purpuratus (assembly GCF_000002235.5). Taxonomy (NCBI): domain Eukaryota; kingdom Metazoa; phylum Echinodermata; class Echinoidea; order Camarodonta; family Strongylocentrotidae; genus Strongylocentrotus; species Strongylocentrotus purpuratus. Next base: position 14,940,285 of record NW_022145611.1, read on the forward strand.
AATCGGGAGGATAAGGATGGTGATCGTAAGGTCGGGAGTTGGGGTGAATTATCGGGAGCCTCCCGATGAAATCGGGAGGGTTGGCATCTCTGCTATTCCCGAGTCTTAAGTTTAAATCTTAAATGGTTCTTGAGATATTGTGATAACGGTCAAACGGGACGTACGGACGGACGGACGTACGGACAGACGGACGGACGGACGGACGGACGGACGTACGGACGTACGGACGGACAACCCGAAAACATGATGCCTCCGGCACCACCTTCGGTGGCGGAGGCATAAAAATGGATGAAATTCAAAGGTAGCCTGGGGTTCTGGTAATGACAAAAATGAATTCTTACAGAATTAATCACAACTTACAATGAATATTCATAAATACAAATAAATGTCCGTCAAATAATTTGGTCGATATGATATCGCAAAGCAGCAGACGTCTAGCAAAGAGCAATAAGAAAACTGATCGCTCAAGTGCCACTGACCACCTCTATCAGATAACCTTGAAGTCCAGCCTTTGCGGCCTGGGTTTCATGGAATATTATCACCAATTATATACTATTATATATTATTATATCCCACATACTAAGAATCTTGCTCTTCGATTGGTGAAAAGTAAATCACGTGAGGAAAGATAGTTCGCCCATTATTGATGGGAAAAGCAAAAAGTTTGTTACACTGTGTAGATAGTACTACTATCTACACAGTGCAACGCACTTTCATTGAAGATAGAGGTACTATCTACAAAGGGCAACGTACTTTCACTGAAGATTATCCAAACGCGCACTAAAACAGGCATAATTAAGCGCGCATTACCAATGAGCGCAATTAAAGAAAACACATGCGCGCACCTTACCCTCAAGGGGTTGGGTTAAACTTAAACTTTTTTGGTGTTAATTTTGGGCCTAGGTGTCTTTTATGTAGATGCATACACGTCCTCTTCTTTTTGTAATTAAATTGTTTTAGATGTGGAATATAAAGCAAATAATCACCTTTTGGTTTTCAGGCGATGGCAAACTATCCCTTCCTCGTCGATCAGAATATATACGCTATCTTTCCTCAGCTTCGCTTCGGAAAGATAGCTGCTACATCCAGTTCGCCTCGGAAGTGATAGTTTGTCCCATCACCTTCACCAACGGTAATTATTTGCTTACTATTACTATTATATACTATTATTATTATTATTATTATGTATCTATTTAAAAAAAGAGAAAGCGAGAGAGAAAATGACCGGTGAAATTAAAGTTGGTATTGCGATTAATTTGGATCAATCACAACTCTTTGTAAGACGGGGTCCTGGTCATCCAACTGAAACCCATAGCAGGACAGTTGATTGGTCAAATTCATAACTATTTACCATGGACTGAAAAGCTCTAATAAGCCCTAACCCTAACACCATTGTTTAAAAACGACCTGGCAAAAAATGTGGCCAGAAGATGTCGGGGTACAATCATAATCAAAATAAGCATCAAAATAATGGTGACTATACTTACGTTTGATAGGAAGATGACCACTTAGTTCACAACAAGCACCATTAAATGCATCATTCCCTTTTATACCTACAAGGAGTTCAAGCAAAATATTCAAAACGTGAGAATTTATGAAAAGGCATCTGTCATGATGGATATAGGAAATTGTATTTCTTTACAATCTCTTTTACCCATACACCGAAAATTATTACAATTAAATTTCTTCATTACTTCATGTCCAAGCATTACCCAATGAAGAAGAAAAGACAAAACAAAAAACAAACAATTCAGATGAGATGATAGCATACAAACAAAAGATGCTGTGCTCTTTTTCACACATGCTAATGGGAGGGGGGGGGGGAGATGAAGAAATATTCTTCATTAAAAATAATAATTACATTTTGACTGAAATACGTAACAGGAAACAATTTAATCGGATTCAGTATGATGTTACAAATTCGCTTCAGGATCATGTTTCAGATTGTAATTAAACAGAATATATACTTTCTGTGCACACCTACGATCCACCGCAGCTGCAAAAGTGCACATGCAAAAGGACGCACAGCGAGCTGTGACCATAGCATGAAAAGGTGAATCTTCACATACAAAATTCCAGTTGATCACACCTCTAATGTATCAATAAAGGCCGTTTTTCATGCTGAGAGCAGGACTTACCGAAAGAGGAGACGCGAGGCCAGAGAATTAGTCTTATGGTCTGTCCATCTTCTTGAGGATTAGGCCCTAACGTCAAGCCCCTGGTGAAGAACATGTTATGAGCTATGTCCCTATCTTGAAGATGCTTGACTATCCTGAATAGGTCCCTGCAGACAGATTATAAACATTATTCAACCAGAAATTCAGACAATCTATTTTTAGAGTCTATTCTTACGGTTGGCATCAGCCATTTGCAAACCATGACAGGGGCTATGTATGATCTGAAGCAGAGATGCAAACCTCTTGACACAAAAAAACAGACCGAGTATCCTAAAAAATCAGATTTTCACGAAAACTTGACACTACTAATGGCCCGTTGGCCCCAGGCCATTAGTAATTTCAGAAAAATGTTTTACTCGCAAGTATGGTCTAGTAAAATGTTTGCTCTTTCATTAAAATGTAAAGAGAAAATTGTAAAGCAAAGTTTTTGTTGGGGTTGCGGGGGTTTACTTGTACATGTTTCTATGCGATTCAGTGGTTTTTATGGGTTTAAAAAAATTAAAAAACAAAACAAAACATTTTTTTTTTGTGTGTGTGTTCTTTGTTGTTGAAAAAGCTGAAGGCAGCAAGAAGACAACATAGCCAAGTACATTACAGATATAAAAGTTGGAGGGAACAAGAACCATTTTCTGTCTAGCGTAATGAAATGTGTATTCAAGAAATAAGAGCAGGCGATTCAAACCCATTTTGATCCTGGTGAACTCACAGCTACAAATGCTAAATATATGTACATGGTCATGATTTCAAACAACTATGCTCAATTTATTCTATAAACATGCATGCTATCATATACTTGCATGTATTCTGCTTGCCTCGAACATATATTTAATCAATGTAAAGGAATACCGGTATAGATAATCATCTTAAAGACTTTGACCACCTGAAAAGGGCTCTTGATCCTAAATTTCACATGCAGTTTCACATTCTCAGGGAGGTAAGGGCCATCACAATTCACTTTAGATTGATGACAGCTAACAATTAACTGGAATTACTTTCATTCCTTTGGATTTTGCTACCAAAACTTTAGTACTCCACTTCCTTTGGCTTCAATTTGTTTAGGGTAAAGGGCAAATATATCATGTGTGATGCTTACCTGATACCATCAAAATAACTCTCTTTTTTCATTTGTAGCATGAATGCTTGCGCTGGCCATCCGATTGTCTCATGAACTTGTCCTCCGACCACTTCCTTTGTTGGCTATCAATGTGAAAAGATATATTTTTATTGTGAAAGACAACAAATTGGGATATTCTTTGTTGCATATTTGTAACTTCCTTTTAAAGATCTTCATATAATATACGTCCGACTTTGTCTTAGGAATTTCATAGTTAAAGAAACCTATTCATAATGTCAATTGCGATATTGTGATGGTATTGCACATAGTACATGCATGGCATGCACAGCAAATATAAAAAGTTCATGAAATAAAGGAAAGGGGAAACAACGGTTTGAATTGAGCATAATATCTCTACACATTCAATGCACAATACAATAAGTATTCCTGATTAAATTAACAAACACAAATAATTGTAGAATTATTCAAAGAGAAACAAAAAGAAATTACATCTTCTTTTGACAGGTAATATTTCTGTACAGTTGGTTTTCTTCCATTTTCTATTTATTTTTTGAATTTCCAAGCAAAAACTCAACATATACAAATACAAAGGAAGTAAGAAGTTCGTTTGATTGGTGCCTACAGGTCAAATCTGTCAAAGCAACCATAATCATAGTGTTTCTTAAAAGTATAGGTTGAACAGGTACGAAAAATAAAGGAAAATCTTTTTAAGGTGTGAACCATTATAATTCTCCTTTTATATTAAGACTTACATCTTACTTTTCTTGTCTGCTGTCAAAGCAACCATAATCACCAGTATCACTATGAACATGAGTTACAAAGAAAGCGGACAAAATATACAGTTCCTCAGGTAGACAAAGGAACATCCCTTCACTGCTATTATGTAAAAATGTGTAGAACAGGTGTCACATGCATATTCACCTTTTTACATAATAGCAGTGAAGGGATGTTCCTTTGTCTACCTGAGGAACTGTATATTTTGTCCGCTTTCTTTGTCGGTCATATTCATAGTGTATGGAAGAGGAATCCTTAAAATAATCTCATATATTAAGTTTTTTTTCATCTCATTTGTCTTTGTTGCTATCAAAGTAGGTTTGAGTTGTATTTGCCTTACCCAGTACTCTACTGGTAGCCTGTGATGAACATAGTATGCATGCATATGAAGATGATTAACGGAAGCATAAGCACATAGACTGTTGTAACCTATCCTCAATGCACTGTGAATGAAAACAGATAGAGAAAAAAATGCATGAAAATTTGTTAAAATATGATAATAATCATATTCACGATATGATTTCAGTCCAATTATTCTCCAATATATAGATCAAATTGACTGGCTGTACGGTTATAAAAGCTATCATTTTGATTATAAATTTGAAAAATATCATTATTATATTTCAGGTCAGGGCTTTCACTAAACAAATTCTAATGAGGATGGGGGGGGGGGGGGGGAGTCAGGGTAGTAATTCAGCCTATTTTTCAAAACACTTGCAGAAAACAATAATTAAATGATTTTTCTGACACACCACACAATTTACAATTGGAATAATGAGGAAGTTGGAAAGGACAGTGTTGCATTTTCCACACCCACAATTACACAGAAAATGTTATTACTAAAACTAGATGGAATTTTGACTGCGTGCAGTCGAAAATGATGCCTCCGCCATAGAGCAATTTAAACAAGTTTGGAGTTTAAATCTCCAGTGGTTCTTGAGATATCATGATAACAATCTCAATGTATGGAATTTCATAAGTTGACCTCTGTGACCCTTGACCTTTGACCTACGTGCTCCAAAATCTAATCAGATTGTCTTCCTATGGTGATACACACTATCATTAAGTTTGAAGTTTAAATCTCCAGTGGTTCTTGAGATATTATGATATGGTGATACATACTATCATTAAGTTTGAAGTGAAAATTCTCCAGTGGTTCTTGAGATATCGCGATAACGATCTCAATGTATGGAATTTCATAAGTTGACCTCTGTGACCCTTGACCTTTGACCTACGTGCTCCAAAATCTAATCAGATTGTCTTCCTATGGTGATACACACTATCATTAAGTTTGAAGTTTAAATCTCCAGTGGTTCTTGAGATATTATGATAACAATCTCAATGTATGGAATTTCATAAGTTGACCTCTGTGACCCTTGACCTTTGACCTACGTGCTCCAAAATCTAATAAGATCGTCTTCCTATGGTGATACATACTATCCTTAAGTTTGAAGTTTTTACATCTCCAGTGGTTCTTGAGATATCATGATAACAATCTCAATGTATGGAATTTCATAAGTTGACCTCTATGACCCTTGACCTTTGACCTACGTGCTCCAAAATGTAATCAGATTGTTTTCCTATAGTGATACACACTATCACTAAGTTTGAAGTTTAAATCTTCAGTGGTTCTTGAGATATCATGATAACAATCTCAATGTATGGAATTTCATAAGTTGACCTCTGTGACCCTTGACCTTTGACATACGTGCTCCAAAATCTAATCAGATCGTCTTCCTATGGTGATACATACTATCCTTAAGTTTGAAGTTTAAATCTCAAATGGTTCTTGAGATATCGCGCTAACAAACTCAATACAAGGAATTTCATAAGTTGACCTCTGTGACCTGTGACCTTTGACCTACGTACTCCAAAATCTAATCAGATCGTCTTCCTATGGTGATAAATACTATTCCCGAGTCTTAAGTTTAAATCTTAAATGGTTCTTGAGATATTGTGATAACGGTCAAACGGGACGGACGTACGGACGGACGGACGTACGGACGGACAACCCGAAAACATGATGGTGGCGGAGGCATAAAAAGCTGTTGAAAGTTACTTTTTCCATTCTTGACTGAAGATCCTGCTATGTCAATGACAGTTATATGCATTTACTCACTCACAAAGCTGTTCACCGGTTCTAAATAAAAACATATAAAACATATAAAGTCTATGGGACAAGTTCTAGCATACAGTATTCATAATAATTATGTAAATGGAAAATACCTGCTTGAACTTAATAACACAGCTTCAACACCTATTTGAATCATTTCCATTGTGGCAATCTAGAAAAAATGAAAGCACAAAATAATGAATAAATAATATTTTAAAAACTTCTGTGGGAGACAAAAGTAAAAAAAATAATACCGTAATTAACGGTGTAGTAACCGCACCTTTTTGCCGCCGAAAAAATTTCAAAGTCGAGGGTGCGGTTTATACACGGTACACCAATTTTTTTTTTTTTTTCAAATTTCGATATATGCCCCTCCACCTGGCACTATGCCTGGCAATGTCTCCCAGCTCAGTAATCGGTGTGTTGACTCACCACTTGGAAACTAGAACAACACTCAAATTTGTCCGTCATCTTGGTTTGAAAGTAATCTTTCTGATAGATTTCAATATGTAGTTTATAATAATAATTCCTCCAATTTTTCTTCTATTACACGGCGTACCACAAGGTTCTATCCTAGGTCCTATACTGTTTTTTAAGTCGGCCAAAAAAAGTCGGCAAAAAAAAAGAAAAAAAAGAGGGGTGCTGTTAATACACGAGGGCAGTTTATACAACGTAATTATGGTACATCAGTTCTTAAATGCTCCTTACCTTACCTCTCAGAAGGGGAATTTCAGAAAAAATTCAGGAAAATTCTTGCTGACAAAATAATCAATTAAGGAAAACATGTCGATGTAAACTTTTACAAATCGCAGCTGTTATGGTACTCAAGGCTGCATGATTATATTTCACTGGATTTAATTAAGGGTAAACAAATTCCTGTTTATCATATGTAACGTATATCATCAGTATGCATGCAGGCAAAGGAATAGACGAGATATTAATTCACTAAGCTGTACTGTATACCTGCGCCTTTAATGACATGTGTTTTTCAGTATGTAATCATATGACTACGTATATTATTACTATATTGACATAATGCATCAAAATGCATAGCACAAAAAAATCCTTCCACACAAAAAAGAAGGAATCTCTGAAGGCAACCATAGGAATGCAGTGTATTTCGTACATGCCTAGAGTTCAGAAAAAGAAAGGAATATAGGGTTCATAACAGGCCCCAAAGTAGCAATAATTCCTCCAAAATAGAAATGGTTGGCAGCTGCATCATATGCATGCAAAAAAAAGAGGCATTTAAAGTACCTGTGGTTGACATAAATGAGGGCTAGGTACAAGTAGAACATTGCCATATTCTAGAGGGCTGATGTTGATGATGACTTGATACTTGCTCCTCCCTCCTTCACCATTCATGCACTCTTCCCTTTCAGCATGTGACCTAACGATGCCGTTGCCGTTGGTGATTCCATTTATAGACGAGCAAGAAAGATCCTCGGGATGCATTTCCATGAGAGTCTAAAGATGTATGAGAAAAAGTTCATACGCGAGTGAAAGATCATTGCGATTTAAGAACTATCATTCTGGGTAATTAAAGGGAATAGACTGATCCAGAGCAAGGTTGGGGGATGAAATGGCAATGCCCCCCCAAGGATTTATATTTTTAAATATGAGTGGAAGGCTTTGGTACTACAACTAAAAATATAAAAATATCATATTCCTAAAAAAACTATAAAAAACTTTCAAAATCATATAACTTAGATGAAATCAATATCAGGAGATATTCTGCCCCTAACCTAATTTTTCTTGACAATCCTGGATCAAGCCCTGAGGCCATGTTCATTCAGACTCACTTCCTTTCACAAATGCTCAGGCATTTGCACTGGCAACAACCACTCTGGGTTTTATTTGGTCAAAGGTGTAAGATTAGGGTTATGCTTGCAGTTGAGTTTTACGTAAGGTAGGTAGATTTGGGCCCGAAAGATGACATACACCAACAACTTTACTAAAAACTGCACTCATTCCAATCAGGAGTCATATTTAGTTTTATAAATGTCTCAGAGTGATTAGTGATGTATATACTATATACAACAGAGACCAACTTATTATCAGGGTGAACTTCTCCTGTAATGAACAGGGGGTAATTGTTTTCTTACCTCATGAGGTCTGACTTTATTGAAGTTGAATTCTTCTGGTTTGAATGGTTGTTTGGTACTTTTGATCTCTTGCGGTTTCCGCCTCTCAGTTGCGCGTTTCACATTCAACTGTAAGTAAAGGATAATTAATAAAAACATATGATTAATATATTTACTCTTTTATCTATTTAATGTCACCAACTGGGTCTGCTTTATACTACATATCCCCATTGTACCTGTATGCCACATAATTATCCAGCATAGTAGTCTGTCATAGGAAACTTTTTTTATCTAAAATCCTATCACACCGTTTCCGTTCCTGTATACTGCAGGAAAAAGTTAAAATCAGTACCTTCTATCATTGTGACATTCCGTTACCTAAAATGTGACTTGAGATGCCACAACCAGAAAGTGATATCTGGGTGCGTCAACATCCAAGCTGTGACCTCAATTTTAAGCAGAAGTTGGAGTTCTCTTAACGGGGGGAAAATTGGGGATGAGTAGTTTATCTTATTTTGGTTTCATGTAAAGCATGTTTTATAAAGCATATTTGTTAGGCCTCCAGACAATCAAGATTTTGCATGAGATTTCAGAAACTTTGGTCCAATGTTTCTTTTGCCTCCTTTTGAATTCATGTGTACACTAAACAGGGGCAGATCCAGCCGGCAGCAAGAGGGGGGACCCAAATCTTGAGAGAAAATATTTAGAGGCGGATTGGCCAGCCAACAAACGGCAACAACAACAACAACACAAAAAAAATAGGGGTGCGCCTTATACACAGGTGCGTCTTATACACGGAGATTTACGGTATGTATATACCTCTTTTGTTTTCCTTCATACGAAAAAAACATTAATAACGCATACAAATTATGTTCCATAGTAATTTTCAATAATGACTACATCTTGACCATCAGAAAACTTACCTGAGCAACAAATCCATGAGGGCCCTCTATAACTCTAGTTGGTAACGAACCTAGTTCGTAACGAAAGTACCCCTTCTCAACCGCTTCATCCCACCTTCCTCTCAACTCCTGGTCAAACTAAAGAGAACAAAGAAAGATGTCAGTAAGATCAACACAATTCATATAACCCTTTGTCCTGTGTTCTCTAAAGCTTCCTTGCTTTAGGCCAGGTTTAAACCTTGCACTAGTGCACACATTAAGTCCATTGATGAAAGGTATCTTGCCAAATGTTATTCCTCTTCGTTCTGTACAAATTAACATTAAACTTAATTACGAAAGCTTGTCTCGACAAAGATCCTTATTATAAACAATATTGCACAAATAGTATTAAGTCAAGCAGGTAATCAGTTATGCTAAAGATACAAAATGGCAAAGAATTCATAACAAAAATTTTAATTAAATACTCCATCTTTTGAAGTATGAAGCATATATGTATACAAATGTATGCAAAGTAAATGAAATTTTACATGTACATATATAGGGGGAAAGGGAAAGAGAAAGAGAGAGAGAGAGAGATAGTCCAAGGGGGCTCTTGCATAATAGTTCTGGCCATTTAAGAATGCATTTCATCAAAATCAAATACAACTTGTCATCTTTTTAAGTCCAAGCTCAATGACCACTAGAACTTTAAACCTATAATTATTTGAACTAAATTTTGACCCTGCATGAGAAATGATTTGATGAGCTTGATATGATCAGGGAACAGATCTGTTGAATTGCCCATTAGTCTTTACAAGTCCTCATAGTGACTGGGCAGCTTTGTAAGTTTTTTTTTGCACTGGTTTCATTTATGTAAATAGCAGATAAACTCAATGTTACTTTGTCAGGATAGGGGGAAAAATAACCAGTCTGAAATGAAAGCAAGGATAGGTGATAACTGTGATATGTATGGTATGATTATGATGTCAAATAAAATGTAGCCTTGCAAACATGCACAATCATTATACATGTAAGCTTACAAGTACTTCTGTAATTTTTTAAAATAAACTTACTCGACTGTATTTCCCATTGCAGTTGCCATTCTTTGCATTTGGGACTTCTGAGACAAAATCCCGAATGGAATACCTGAAATCTATGGAAGCCATTTCTGAAATAGAGAAGGAAGATAAAAAAAAGTAAAGTAGTAAATAACCAACAAAATTGAAAGAAAAAGGACTGGCTTCATCGAATCCAAAGAGAGACGAAGAAGAGTGTCAAAAGAAAAACACATGTTAGTCCACCCTGACATTAAGATGGTTTTAATAGAAGCAGAAAAATGAGAGAAAGAGGTTAGTGAAAGTTTGAGCAGAATACATTTAAAAATAAGGAAGTTTTTGAAGGTATGATCAATCAATCAAACAGATATTGGCAACTCTGTGATGTATCTTGCGAGCTCCCCTTCCATTTGACCTGTAGGGCCTGAACTGAAAAAAAACTTCAAAATGTATAGTTTCCCTTAAAGCAGGACTGCACTACTTGTAGCTTCTTGCGCCCTCAATATAGCAAACAGTCCCTAAGCGGTACCTGTTGGTCCCCCATGATCTCCTTTTTCTTATGTTTATTGAGAGCTGATTTGATGAGATAACCACCTGTCAGTGACCAGCAGGGAGGCCTAATCCCTCCTAGCCAAACTAGTGCAGATAGGCTTAAGAAAATTTTGATCATACATTCTTCCCAAATATAATTGTTGCAAAGGTCCTAACGAGTTAATTTATACAATTTCTGTATGAAACAAATCTATTCCTTCATCAATAACAAAGCAAGTAGGCCTACAAGTTTATGAAATTTATCAAATTGGAAAGGACCTGGCACGATACGTCACAGTGTTGCCGAAATGTGCTCACTGATGACAATTTTAAAAATTCATAAATTTTCACTAATTTGTTTCTCTCATTTTTCCTGCTTTTATAAAAATATCAGGGTGGGCTTCCCCTTCAAGTCTTTGTATTTGGTTAACCCAGCGTTTTTCAACATTAGTTATGGTAGTCCAAAATTCATAACAGAATATTCATTTTGCATCACTCTGGCACTCGTCAAGTGCTGTGTACATAATATGGGCACATTTCATGCATTTGTTTCTATTTTTTCGAGCGTGTGTAATATAGCGAGCAAGCAAATAAATGAAGAAGACAAATTTAAAATGGGGAACAAATTATGTTGTAATTAACAATAACACACTAGACTAGAAAAGATATAGAATACTCTATGCAATATGACACATATGAGGGCACCTCGCCACCAAATTCACATGAATAAAAAAATCATATATTCGTTCATGACCTTGATTCACAAATATGAGGATATTTGGGCATCTTGTTTTCAAGATTTATCCTGATTCTAAATGTTATAAGCATAGTCTAGTAAAAACAAATGTAATTTTGAAATAAAAGATATTCTTCCAGAATCTCGCCTTCTCAAGTAAATTACTAAACATGGTATACAAGAGAGAGGTATAGACTAAAAAGCTCTAAATAGTAAAGCCTGACTAAAGCCTTTGAAGGCACCTTGTCCTTGTTTTTCCCGGAAAGGAGACAATCCCACCGACAGACATCTCATGGCCTTGGTCGGTATTGGAGGGGCCTATAGGCTGCACATGAACATGCAAGCCGAGAAGCCTGTTCAATGTACCGAACCGGGCTGGCCAGAAGATACATACAAAACGGTCAATGATTTTATGTAGACAACTACCTGTCTGGAATCTCCGCAAAATGCAAAAAATTGAACAGCGTCGATTTTGTTCACCTTCTCTTTTTTGCTTCCATTTAAAATTGTTAATGCAACTTAAATTCGGCATAAATATTCATGAATGAATGAATGACAGTGACATGCCATAAAAACTAAAACAACAACCTGCACCTGGCCTTGCTGTCAAAAATGTTGCCAGCAATTGAAGCTAAGCGAGGGAGGAAGAAAGGCACTATTATCTTTAAAATGCTTTTACTAATTCTAGCAGTTCCTGAAAAAAAGGTCCTTCACGAAATCAACGCTATTTTAAAAAATTGTTATGATGCAACTTAATTTGTCTTGCGGCACCCTCCACCACCCTGAGTGTGCCGCGGCCGAGGCTCCCCGGTTGAAAAAATGCCGGGTTAACCTAGAGTAGACTACGAACGTCTATTGACTAGATCTATTCTGTTCATTTTTTTGTGGTGGGTTTTTTAAAAGTTGCTCTAATTCCATCTTGTTAAAGCGAATGTCTGCTGTTGTTAGTCGTCTCACTACAGCAAAAAACATAGTAAAATTTAACTTACTGCGCAAAATAAGGTTGATCTGTTTCACTTTCAACTGGATCCACAGCTCAGGCACGTTTTTTGTTATGCAACGTTTAATCTGTTACACCGGCAGCGGCAGTAGTACAGTACGCCAATACAATGCAATGCATGCACTGTGTAGGTAGCTAGCAGTAGCGAACGGCACGGGGGCGCGTATGACGGGCGGATTGCGCCATAAAGATGACAACTATACAACTATACATCCATCGAATGGATGTAAGGTTTTAACCAATCAGAACGCAGGAAACTGTACAACTATACAACTATACAACTATACGACTATGCAACCATACAGCTATAGAACGTATGTAAGGTTGTTACGTTTGCGGGCCGAAATGCCATAATTGCAAACAACCATACATCCATTCAGCTTTATGGTTGTACGGTTTCAACCAATCACAATGCAGGAAACTATACAGCCATGGCGGCGAGAATGTCTGTATAGTTTTATGCCTGTATGGTTTTAACCAATCATAATGCAGGAAACTATACAGCCATGGCGGCGAGAATGTCTGTATAGTTTTATGGCTGTACGGTTTTAACCAATCATAATGCAGGAAACTATACAGCCATGGCGGTGAGAATGTCTGAATTTAGCCGACACTTATGCCTCTAAAGCCATTGAATGCTGAACATAGCAAAGCAATGATGGAATAAATAAAAATAAAAATTGATCTTATAGGCCTACTAGTACTAAATAATATTGGATCTAGTGGTAGATTTACTAGTAGTCGACCAGAACTAGATCTAGACTAGGTGATAGCTAGGTCTAGTACTAGTACTAGTACTAGGCCTAGATCTAGTGCTTAATTAGTACTGCTACTACTAGGTCTAGCCTAGTACTATTCTATTTAATTTAGTGGACTATTACTATACATAGACCTAGACCTACTAGTAAATAGTAGATCTAGACTATTATTAGACTAGACCTAGATCTACTCTAGTAGACTAGATCTAGGTCTATTATAGTTAGTAGACTATAGGTCTATAGTTACTCCTATTTAGATCTACTAATACTAGACTAGGTCTAGATCTAGATCTAATTTCCTAAATCGGCAACTGTAGATCTAGACCTAGGTCTATTTAGATCTAGTCTAGGGTATATAGGGTCTAGATCTTTCTCTAAGCAACAGACCCATCGGCAAATGTATATATAGACTACAACATGATTATTCCTAATGACGTGGAGGACCTACATTGTTATCAACTACACGAATAAATTAAATTAATTAATTTGTACCTTTCCTAACCGAACATTAAACTTTGGTGGACATTTGCAGTTGGACCTGGATGAATTTATATGAATGGGACTGAAATGCATGAACTGGTGCAATTCGTCCATCTTTTTCCAAGTTGGGGAGTAATATTTGTATGTTTATTTAGAATATCGTTCGGTTAAACAACAAATTCTTTGCCTTAATTGCATAAGTTTAGCGATGCATGGCTAGTCTATATAATTTCCTGCATTGTGATCAAAACCGTATAGCCATAAAACTATACAGACATTCTCGCCGCCATGGCTGTATAGTTTCCTGCATTGTGATGGGATAAAACCGTACAGCCATAAAACTATACAGACATTCTCGCCGCCATGTCTGTATAGTTTTCTGCATTATGATTGGTTAAAACCGTACAGGCATAAAACTATACAGACATTTCCGCCGCCATGGCTGTATAGTTTCCTGCATTGTGATTGGATAAAACCGTACAACCATAAAGCTGAATGGATGTATGGTTGTTTGCAATTATGGCATTTCGGCCCGCAAACGTAACAACCTTACATACGTTCTATAGCTGTATGGTTGCATAGTCGTATAGTTGTATAGTTGTATAGTTGTACAGTTTCCTGCGTTCTGATTGGTTAAAACCCTACATCCATTCGATGGATGTATAGTTGTATAGTTGTCATCTTTATGGCGCGATCCGCCCGTCATAGGCGCGGCCCCAAGCTCAAGCGAGCTGCTCAAGCCAAAGGCTCAAGCCTAGCTAGCCTCTCGGTAAATCAAATCATGTCGGCCTGAGACAATTCGGCCATACACAAAATATTTCGGAACCGAATCCTCTCATGTCGTCGTTTCATGATAAAATCCAAAAGGAGGTGACACATTAATGTACTGTAATTTCTGCTGACAAAGACAAAGAACTCAGCTTTTCTGCACTATGCAATAATTATGCACACTCATCTCTTTGTCTACTCCTGAAAAGTACAACATCTATCACATTCACGAAAGTCATATAAAACTCTACCAAAACTAATAGAAATGGATATTGTATTCTTACCGAATTGGGCCTGTAGTTTTGTTCCACAAAATAGCTGACAATTTTCTGCTGCAATGTTATGTAATTCGAACCTTACTGCATCACTTCGACATTATGAAGTCTGCTTCTCCCAGAACGGGTTGGAGAGAACAAAAAACTGTCTTTGTATCGACTCGGGGTATAATCTTACTGTGGCTGCCTCCGTTTACAACTAGTAAACCGAGGAGTTTCGACAATTACACTAACACCCTAAAGTTGTTATTCACAAGATTGAAATGACGAGGTACGAAGATTCAGTTAAAGTTCACGAACTGTCGTTTATTCACTGGTCGTATGGTCACTCAACCTTCAGATAACAATCTGTAACACAACAGAAAGAGAAACAAACTACATAATGTTCATATTTATGAGACACTACAACAATACATGTGCATATATAATAGCTTAACAAAGTAATTGAACCTACATATAACTTAAACTGACTACATGCACTCCAAAACTGTCTCTTTGTTTTATAAGCAACAAGTTATAAACCTTGGCTAGACAATGAAAATAGAAGTCAACTTGCAAGTATGTAATTACCTAATTACGCAGTCTATTTACATATATATGCTGCGACAAAACAACTACAAGTATAGAATAATATCCTACTAGATAAGAAAGTACCTGTCTTAAAATACATTATAATACATTATAATGCAGTCACCACCATCTCAGTGGCACTGTAACAAACATGCATGGAGAGCTGAAGAAAGGGATAGAGAGGGGGGAGAGAGAGAGAGAGAGAGAAAGGGTGAGATCAGAGAGGGGTGGATAGCGATACAGAGAAGAGAGAGAGAGAGAGAGAGTACAGTACAATGCACGCATCTCCTAAGTACACTGGAAGAGCACACACATAACTTTCCTTGCCCTTCAAGTTCCAAACTATATATAACAAACAAGAAAGATGTCTAATATTCTCTCCTAAGCTTACATTACTTCATAAAACAATTCAACATTAACTACCACTATTATATTAAGTGAGTTCTTACCAATTCGGGTCTGTAAAATGCTCCACAATCACTGGAAATCAAACTTATGAAGACGGTTGCAACTAGCAACTTCACTGTTGAGACATTCACTTGAACACTGATGATATACTGCCTCTACACATAATATGCGATACATCTACAACACAAGTGCCTAAACACAGAATGTATACCCATACATTGTATGCAAAGTACTTTCATTTAGCACTATAAAACAAGGGGGCTTCTGTTATATAAGACAAGGGGCTTCTGTTGACCTAAGATAACAGCAGTACAGGCCTAATGCATTGACATTGGTAGTCTATATATTCAGACTGAATTAACTAGTCTTCAATAATAGACCTTATTTAACGAAATCTTGTAACAATCCTCACTACACACTGCTGTAGTGACATGGCTCCTTTAAATGGCTCGTCCATTTACACTTTAAAACAAAACATACACTTAAAATCAATACACATGTACAAATTAAGTACAAATCTGCAACATCTATCACATTGCAATACATTAAAAGGTGAATACTATAAAACATAACTGTTTATGAAACTCGCGTTTTAATCCTAGCTTATTGTTCGGATGAGCTGAAAACATTGTTCGCGATTTAATATCAAAGGCTCCTTGAGGGGGAATATACACTGGTCTTCACTTGTGACAGTCAAAATCACTTTTCAACTGGTTACAACAGTACCAACTTCTGGATAGGTCTATCAAGTTCAACGGGAGGGCGTTTACGCTTTCCCTCATTGTCCAATGTTCCGTCTGCTATCAGTATCTTGACCTTTCGGACATACGAACACTGACCGTAGCATTTAGTCTATCTGGCGGCACCCTTTCCGCATGATCAGCGATCACACCCTTCATGAACTCGGTGTAATCCTCCTGGAACTTATGGTTCTTCCTTAATCTGGCTGTCAATTGATTCCATCGCTTGATGGCAAGGGGCTTGTTGTACGGACGGGACATCTCCTTGGACTTCAGAGGTAGGGGCATCTCGTAGTGTCCATCCTCTGTCTTCCTGACTCCTTTCTCCAACATGCTCATGAACTTCATCTCGTCGATAGAATAGGGCTTTCCCTTCTGATTCATTTCGATGATATCCTTCTCCTGCACGTTGAGAACCCTTTCTTGGGAGAATACTTCCCTTGCCCGATTGGCGTAGGCAAAGCGAGGGTAGTCGTCCTTGACACATGTCTTCTTGCAGAAGATTTCCTGGTTTGCAGACATGCAAACAGTCCCAACGACACCCCATCCCAGAATGGATCTCTGAGCGTAGGGTTCGTCTTCTCCACCGCAGATGATGTCCCTGGGTCTAATGGCTCTCGGGCAGTCATTGCCGATGAGAAGTCCAACTTCTATTGCTGGATTGTATGGCATGAGGTCGTTGACAATGGGGGACAGATGAGCCCACCTCCTCATTACATCACCCTTAGGAATTTGAGATCTCCTAGCTGGAACGTCGTCCCTCTGATAGCATGCTGGTAGGGTGACCACATGCTCCTTCTTGAAGTCCAGCACTTCAAGTCCACAGATCCTTGAGGTTTTGATGCGCGTACTCTCGTGCATTGTTGTCAATTGAAGATTGGTATCTGTTCCATCTACACGCATCTTCTCACACAATGCTTTCGACACAAATCCAACGTTGGATTGGTCATCCAGGATCGCGTATTGTAAGATCTCGTTGCCTGGGTTGCTAGCATGCCGTACCCACACAGGCACAATCATGCAGTGTTCCTTCCCGTCCTGGTCTGGTAAGGAACAGACGTTGGTGCACTTTGAGGAACCTTCATATTCTCTGTTCTGCGGACGATGCAGGCATGTGAGGTGCCTTCCTTGACAATCCTCACATGTTTTCCTCTGAGGACAGTCCTTGGCCTGATGGCTGTCATCACTGCCACATCCCATGCATAGTTTCTTCTGGAAGAAGAATGCCTTACGAAGTGGATGAGGCTTCTTGGCGAATTCTTGACACTCGTCAAGATGGTGCTTTTCATTGCAAAAGGGGCACGATGAGAACTTGCCTTGTTGACCACCATTGAATGCTCTAGTGGACAGCGACTTTCCAGCAAATCCCTTATTTCCAGCTGGAAATTGCCTAGGCCTGGATTCTTGGTTCTTCAGGCACTCCAACTCTGGAATGCTGGCCTTGCGTGCTGCGTCGTTGACGAATTCTGCAAATCTTGCGAATGTTGGATAGCTACCAAGTCCACAACGTTGCCACCTGTCAACTTCGTCACGCCATTTCCGTGCGAGGTATGCTGGAAGCTTCTCCAACATCTTTACGTTTTCTTGGGGAAAATCCAAAATATCAAGTGTTGAAATTGTCACCTTCGCCGCTTCCACCTGGTTCAAGAAATCTGCGAAATCCCTCAATCCTGTAGAGTCTTGGTTGCTGATCCTTGGCCATGAGTTCAACTTCTTTGTGAAGGCAGTAGACACTACGCTCTGGCTTCCGTATCGTTCTGCGAGTGCTCCACATGCTTTGTGGTAGGCATCCTCAGTGCCAAGAAGAAGATAGTGCTGCACCAACCTCTTTGGTGCTCCAGCCACAGAGTTATTCAGGTAATGAAGCTTTGTAGGATGATCAACTGGATTCCTGTCTACGAGGCTCACGAATGCATTTTTCCAGAGGGGATACTGGAGGGGGTCTCCACTGAATACGGGAAGATCGATGGGCGGCAACTGACTGGTCACAGCGACCTGCCGAGAGCTAGCACTTTGTATAGCCATCGACCTTGCTACCTCTGCGAGTGATTCAGCTACCTTTTGCAACCCATTTGATTCATACACAGGAGTGACATAACTCCTTGGCTGTTGAGGGCTCTGCTGTGCTACACTATCTTGGGATTGCAAATATCTCTGGATGGAGTCCTCCCTTTTCTCCTCAGGAAGATCTAATTTGACAGAATGGGTCTCTGAATATTCAATGTCATCCCTGCTTCCTTCAAGTTCTGCCATTCTCTCATTGAACTGCTTGGTGAGCTTGAGTTTTCTCAATTTTGAATTTGCTTCTTCTTGTTTTCTGGCAAACTCAATTCTTGCTTCTTCTTGTTTTCTGGCAAACTCAATTCTTTTGAGTTCATCCTCTTGGTCCATCATCTGGAGTTCATCATGGAATGCTTGAAGAACTCTTTCGCTTTGCACGGAGCGCTTACTTTTAACGCTCCCCTGCTCCAACTTCTCCGGGAGACTAGTGGCCATTGCCATGGTAACTTATACAATTCCTTTTCGTTTACGTCTATGGCTACTTTGCCATTCAGCTAACTGGATACACAGGCTACTTTGCCATTCAGCTCACTGGATGCACAGGCTACTTTGCCGTTCAGCTAACTGGATGCACAGGCTACTTTGCCGTTCAGCTAACTGGATGCACATGCAGATCCTTGATTGTCATTCAGCTTCATTTGTTTGTGGAACTTCACTTGTTATTCGACTTCGAATAACAGACGTTGATTGTTATTGTGGCTGCCTCCGTTTACAACTAGTAAACCGAGGAGTTTCGACAATTACACTAACACCCTAAAGTTGTTATTCACAAGATTGAAATGACGAGGTACGAAGATTCAGTTAAAGTTCACGAACTGTCGTTTATTCACTGGTCGTATGGTCACTCAACCTTCAGATAACAATCTGTAACACAACAGAAAGAGAAACAAACTACATAATGTTCATATTTATGAGACACTACAACAATACATGTGCATATATAATAGCTTAACAAAGTAATTGAACCTACATATAACTTAAACTGACTACATGCACTCCAAAACTGTCTCTTTGTTTTATAAGCAACAAGTTATAAACCTTGGCTAGACAATGAAAATAGAAGTCAACTTGCAAGTATGTAATTACCTAATTACGCAGTCTATTTACATATATATGCTGCGACAAAACAACTACAAGTATAGAATAATATCCTACTAGATAAGAAAGTACCTGTCTTAAAATACATTATAATACATTATAATGCAGTCACCACCATCTCAGTGGCACTGTAACAAACATGCATGGAGAGCTGAAGAAAGGGATAGAGAGGGGGGAGAGAGAGAGAGAGAGAGAAAGGGTGAGATCAGAGAGGGGTGGATAGCGATACAGAGAAGAGAGAGAGAGAGTACAGTACAATGCACGCATCTCCTAAGTACACTGGAAGAGCACACACATAACTTTCCTTGCCCTTCAAGTTCCAAACTATATATAACAAACAAGAAAGATGTCTAATATTCTCTCCTAAGCTTACATTACTTCATAAAACAATTCAACATTAACTACCACTATTATATTAAGTGAGTTCTTACCAATTCGGGTCTGTAAAATGCTCCACAATCACTGGAAATCAAACTTATGAAGACGGTTGCAACTAGCAACTTCACTGTTGAGACATTCACTTGAACACTGATGATATACTGCCTCTACACATAATATGCGATACATCTACAACACAAGTGCCTAAACACAGAATGTATACCCATACATTGTATGCAAAGTACTTTCATTTAGCACTATAAAACAAGGGGGCTTCTGTTATATAAGACAAGGGGCTTCTGTTGACCTAAGATAACAGCAGTACAGGCCTAATGCATTGACATTGGTAGTCTATATATTCAGACTGAATTAACTAGTCTTCAATAATAGACCTTATTTAACGAAATCTTGTAACAATCCTCACTACACACTGCTGTAGTGACACTTACAGTAAACATTAGGCACCAAGATGCTGATATAGTCTCATAATATACGACTCTTCAAAACTATAGTACATGTAGAAATATATATTTCTTCACGACATCCTGATGTATTGACAATCATGAGGTACTTAATTTGTTGTAATAAAATTCATGTTTGTATTACTTTGTACCATTTATTTTTTGAAATCATTGACAATTTTAAATATGAAACAATATAAACTGAAATTGAAAGAAGATAAAACTAAACAATTATAATTTATAACAAACAAACTTGTAACGTGTTTATGCAACTTTTGCATGTGATATATTGATTGCTTATAAGTTATTTTCCAAAACAAAAAGTTATTAACGGTTAAATTAGAAAAAAATTGTCTTCCACAAAAGTGACATTTAATTTATAGATCCGATATAGTTCCATAGGACGGTACGTGATATGCATTTTTTTAAAGTTTACTGTATAATTCAATTTTAGGGCCTATATACTTGATGCTCTAGAGTCTATAAAGAGAAGCTATTTGACAGTAGTGAGGGTTATGTGCATGGGATGGGTCGATTTCATAAAACTAAAAACTTCATTCTTTTATCCGTTTCTAGCTCCCTTTCCCTCATTTTCCCTTCACTCATATAACGGGGCGCATGGTACCGTACCGAGTTGTAACTCCGCGACCCTCTCTTACTTGAAAGTGATTGCTACGTCCACACAGAGTAGTTCTGTGCTGCTATAGAACGTCGACGTCGTCTCTGTAGTAGTTCGATCGATCGTGCATGTAATTATTAAAGCGCAATTACGCAAGGAGGTGTGGCTAGCTAGCTTCGTTGAGCCGACTCGTTCACCCATTGGATTTACAATTCATGTTGTTCCCAATTAAGAATTGACCAACTGCGGCGAGAATGGCCCTTCATAGAAATAACAGAATTAGCTCGAGATGTATGGAATCTTTGAAGAACGGTGTATCTGCAGGAGGACCTGATATCAAAGAAGATGAAGTACACGTGCGTGAATTCAAGTCTGATATTTACAAGGTTTGTGTGCATTCAAGATTATCCCCGGGCCCTCGCCTCGCCTCGCCGCGGCCGTGTCCCCTCACTGCTTTGTTTATTTTGAGCACCAAGACTGCACTGTAGATAATGTACGCAGACAATACAACAAATGTATGTCTTTCATAAAATAGCATCAATGCGCAGAAACTACTAGTAGACCTACTACGTCTTGCTCCACCGGATTCCTCTGGAGGAGATATTAATTGAAAATTAAAAGATATCTCCTCCAATCAAAGTCCAGACAGATTTTCTGTAGGTAGATCTAGATCTAGATCTAGACTAGACCGAAAGCTTCAGTCTCTATAATCGTATAGAGACTGAAGCTTTCGGTCTAGATCTAGACTAGAGTAGAGTAGAGAGCGACAAGCTTTCAAAGACGTCAACTCTATTCGGATATGTTTGTGAGCATATATAGATCTATAGGTCTATATGCCATAGACATAGTAATATTTATCAAATCTAGATCTAGTACCATTCTTTTGTTGTAAAATGAGAAAAGCAAAGGCCTACTGGTGATAACAAAAAAAGTGAAAGAGAGAGTCATGGGTCGTTTATGATGATGGAATGGAATTGGGTGTATCTGACTGAGCGAGAGGGATCGAGTAACATTTCATAACTGACTGAGAATAGTGTGTGATTAAGTTTGATATTTACAAGGTTTAAGTGCAAGATGCAGGATTAACCCCCTGGCTTCTTTGTTTATTTTGAGCTCCAGACTGTATACAGTATAGTATACATGTACTCAATACGACAATCTGAATGGCCTTGCTGCGGTGGGTCGGCAATAATCAGCCCAAAACTTGGATATGGGAGGTTGGAAGGATATATCTTTTTTATAATGTTATCCGGTCTTACCCTTAACCATCCTATGTTTAATCTATGTAGAAATAACATGCGAGTGTGATAAGAGAAACATCGGGCCCATTACTGTAGTAACTTTTTAAATATTAGCCTAGAAACAGTGGCGTACCTGGGGTACTTCGTCAGGGGGGGCAAGCGACCGAAACAAACAAAAAAGGCGATGCTAATTTTCACTTCTGGCGAGCGAGCAAAAAAAATCTTTAAGTAACGTTTGGTATATAAACTGGTATTGTTGCAAGTTGGGGGTGGGAACATTCACTTGTTAGCGACGTTAATTTCATTTTTTTGCAAACTAGTGTAGCGAGCAAGAAAAAAATCACTTCTTTTTTAATAATTGCCACTTAAACTTGGTTCAATTGTCCCATGCAGGGCGCGGGAACAATATTGTGTTTAGGGTGATTTTATACCCATTTTAGCTAGCGAGCGAAAATACATCTTTCTCTCAATGAATTGCTATATAAAATTTGTTTCATTGTTGCAGGTAGGGGGCGGGCACAATCGTGTTTAAGGCAATGTCAATCCCATTTTGGCGGGCAGGCAACCCCCTACATTTCTCTTTTTAATGATATTGTAGCAGGTTAGTGGTGGGCACATAATTCCACGAGCTAGCGAGCGAAAAAAAAAAATCACTTTTCTTTTATAGGGAAAATATGGTACATAAAACTTGGGTTCATTGTTCCATGTCAGGGACGTGATTATTAAAAGCGGTGTTAATTCTATTTTGGCGAGCGAGCAAAAAAAAATCACTTCTCTTTATAGGGAAAATATGGTATATAAACTTGGTTTAATTGTTCCATGTCAGGGACGTGATTATTAAAAGCGGTGTTATTTCTATATTGGCGAGCGAGCGTAGCGAGCGAGCGAAATTTTTGTAATGATAATTGGTTCATAAATTTCAGATTTTTTTGTTGCAGGGCAGGGCTTACACAATCATGTCTAAGGTGATGTTAATTCCGTTTTGGCGAGCACGAGCACACCAAAACTTCTTTGAATAACGTTTCGTACATAATTATTAACTGGTTGTTGCAGGTTGGGGCGGGCACGTTAGCGGTGTCAATTCCATTTTGGCGAGCGAGCATAGCGAGCAAGCAAAAAAAAAAAATTCTCTTTTAATAGAAATTAATAAATAAACTTGTTTTTATTGGTGCAGGTCAGGATGGACGCAATCGCGTTTAACGCGATTCAATTCCTTTTTGGCGAGAGGGCGAAAAAACTCTTCCATTTTTAATGATATTGTTGCAGGTCAAGGGTGGGCACAATTGTTTCCAAAGCAATGTCTATTCGAGAAAAATGAATTAGTCTCTTTTAGTAACATTTGGTACATATATTGTGTGTTATTATTCCCATGGTTGCAGGTCGGGGCCCGTCGGGGCAGGCACAATTGTATTCTAGGCAATACTAATCCTTTTCTTTTTTCAGGGGGACGAGGAAGTGAAAACATTTAATACAAAATAGGCTAGCAAGCAGTTCGCGCCAGCGAAGAGTTTCAAATTTGTTATATCACTTATATTTTCCTATTTTCATTTGTTTTAATTTTTCAGGGCCGTATGCGGAATATTTTTCTGATGTGGGAAGGGGGAAAGATGCGTTAAAAGTTTTTGAAGAATCTCAAAAGCAAAAGGAGT